>NC_000080.6:121456194-121769944 GCF_000001635.26 Mus musculus | reverse complement strand
CTAGGTTAGATGGCCCTAGGTACTATACGAGAGCAGGTTGAGCAAGCCATAGAGAGCAAGCCAGTAAGCAGCACCCCTACACGGTTCCTTCTTCTGCTCCTGCTCGAGTTCCTGCCCGGACTTCCCTCAGTGGTGGACCATGATAGCCAGATACACACTTTCCTCCACAAGTTGGTTTTCGTCAATGGTGTTACCATGGCAACAGAGACTCAAATGGGGACAGTGGAGCACTTACACCAAGAAAAGTGTTCACACCTGGTGCTCATGACCTCAGGTCGTTAGGGCTGTTTTGAATCTTGATGTGGGCTGAGCATCCATGCTTATTGTTCCTTCAATATCATCTCCATTCACAAGAAGCCAGCTCTTTCCTGTGAGTTGTTTCCTTTCTGAGGGTCTTGTGGGCAGTTTTATAATGAAAGAAACTCCACGTGTTGTGAAGGTCTCTCCCCACCACCCCTGCCTTTTAAAGCTGGAAATGGAGTGTTTGAATTCTGAGGAGTGGTCTGGGAAGTTGGGGGCCCCTGTGTATGGGGGCTGGGATGATTGAGGGTGGAAGGGTGAGCGTGGTTGGTCATGTGGAGAGCTCAGCCTCACAGCGGGGTCATGTTGAGATCAAGTCTTCATACATTTCTGCTTTCTTTGGTTTGCTTGGGGCTTTTCTGTGTCTACTGTCGGCCAGCTTGTCAAAGCGTTCAGCTGCCTTGAAGTTGAAAGACTTCTGTTTGAGTGATGCTTTCTGCAGACCTCAGATTCTGTGGGAAGGCTGAGCAGAAGTGAGGCGGGTCGGGGATGGGAAGTCCTTGGGAACTTGGTGTCTGTCCCCACATGAAGATGAGTTGGATAGATGCTGGGTGTGAATGTCTGTGCTGTGGTCAACTGAGTCATGAGTAGCAAGCTTTGGGCTTGGTGTGGTCCAGCTTCATTTGGTACCAAAGGGGGTTTAGTAGGCTGGGGGAATGGGTCACCAGGTTAAGGATGTTGGCTGCCAGGCCTGAGTTTGATTGATTTCCAAGATCCACATGGTGGAAAGAGAGCCAAGTCCTGTGGGTTGTCCCCTGACCTCCACTTGCTAGTTGTGGCAGGCACATCCACACGCATCAAACACACAATAAATTAAATCAAATAAAGGAGAGGAAGTGTGGGCCTTGGCCTGAACTCAGGTCCTCTGGATGAGCGGCAAGCGGTTGTAACCACCGAGCCATCTGTCTCTTCTCCCTCTAGCTTGGCTACACTTACGTGTGCAAGATTAGCTGGTGGTGCCCAGTGTTCAGCATTCGGAGGTCACCACGAGAAGTGACTTCCTTTCAGAACAGAAGGTGCCTGCTGCTGTTGGAGGGACTGAGACCTGTGTCCCTGCAGCTGCAGTGTGGTGGGTGCTAATTACTCTTCCCTGAATTAATGGGAGAAAAATGACTCACGCTGTTTGCAGTTGCTCTAGGTTCCTGGCCTCTCGGAGGTTTCTGTCAGTAGAATACTATGGAAAACAGGTCCTGTGTGTGTCCTGCAGACCTGAGCTCCTGGGATGAGTTATAGACCCTTGGTTGTGGTGAAAACGTGAGATGCTATTGTTTTTTCTCTTGTTCTTGTGTGTGCATGCGAGAACCAGGAGGCCAGTGGTTAATGGCGGGTGCTTTTTTTTTTTTCAGATTTATTAATTTTATGTATATGAGTACACCATTGCTCTCTTTAGACCCCATTGCAGATGGTTGTGAGCCACCATGTGGTTGCTGGGATTTAAACTCAGGATCTTCGGAAGAGCAGTGTTCTTAACCGCTGAACCATCTCTCTAGCCTTCTCTCCTCTTCTCTTCTCTTCTCTTCTCTTCTCTTCTCTTCTCTTCTCTTCTCTTCTTTTCTTTTCTTTTCTTTTCTTTTTTAATAGCATTCTTTGCCTTACACATTAAGGCAGGGTCTGTGACTTAAACCCAGAGCTCACTGAGTCTAGCCAGCTTGTTTTGAGTTCCTCATCTCCACTCCTGTGGGCTGCCCAGCTTTTATGTAGGTTCTGAGGATCTGAGTTCCAGTCCTTACATTTCCCTGCTGGGCTGGGCCCCCTCCTCAGGAAGTGGCTTTTTTTTTTCTCTATGACAAACTAAACTGCACATTCCACGTGTCTTTCATATCTTTGGATTCTGTTGGTTGAAATGTTTTAGAAGATCCAACACATAAGCAGATGTCATCTTGTTTCTGCCCCCTTCACCTCTTTTGACGAGGTTTCACTGTGTAGACCAGGCTGGCCGGGGTCTCACTGAGATCCGCTTACCTCTGCCTCTTGAGTGCTAAGATCAAAGGTGTGCGCCACATGCCTGACTCATTTTACATTTTAAAGCCTAGGTCTTCTCTGTAAACTTTGAAATGTCATAGGTTACTGTGTGCCTTGTGTGTCCATCCGTACTTGCGTAGACATAAATAACATAATCTATAAATCCGTAGCTACTCATTCCCTGCCTTTTTAGGTGTGCTGACAGTGTTCTTTCTAGAATCATTGATAATCTGGGAAGAGCAATCACTTCATAGTGACATTTAGTTTTATGTGATAGGGAACCTTACTTAATAAAACAGTTTTGTTGTTGTTGTTGTTTTATGAAATGAATCAAGGGTCAGTGAGGTGGACGGCCCAGAAGGGGTTCGCTGGGCCAGCCTGGAACCTGGATTTGATCCTCAGAGTTCCTACAAAGGTTGAAACAATGAACCAGCTCCATAAAGTTATCCTCCGGCCTCCACATGTCTGTGGCATGCATGTGTCCCCATCCCTGTCTCTCTCCCTCTTCTCTCTGCTTCTGTCACACATACTTCACACACATATATTTACATACATATATAGTATTATTTTTGGGGTGGTTACATTGGCTCAGCCTGATTGGAGTTTGATTCCCGGGTCACATGGCAGAAGGGGAGAACCTCCCTCATTTCCTCTTCCACTCCGTTCATTTATTTTTACTTTTTCATTAATTTATTTACTTTACATCCTGATCAAAGCTAACCCTTCTCGTATCCCAGTCCTTCCCTCCCTCCCACCTCCTCTCCCCCCATCTTCCCTCTCCCCAACCCTCTCTCCTTTTCCCTCAGAGAAGGGAAGGCCTCCCAGGAACCTGCCTTGGCATATCAAGTTGCAGTAGAAGTAGGAGCATCTTCTCCAGTGGAGGCCAGACAAGGCAGCCCAGTTAGGGAAAAGGGGCCCAAAGGCAGGCAACAGAGTCAGAGGCAGCCCCTGCTCCACTTGTTAGGGGATCTCACATGAAGTCCAAGCTGCACATCTGTTACATATGTGTCCCATGCATGCTCTCTGGTTGGTGGTTCAGTCTCCGTGAGCCCCTGTGACACTGTATGAATGTATGTATTTACTTAGAAGCAGGATCTTATGTATCCCAGGCTGGATTATAACTTGAGGTGTAGCCAAAGATGACTGATCTCTTGCCTGTGCTCCCCGCTGCTGCATTACAGATCTTAACCACCACACCCAATCTTATGTGGTGCTGGAGATTAAATCGGGGACTGATGCATGCTAGGCAGGTACCTGCCATCTTCCCTGTATCCCACAGATGATGTTTCATTCTTTATACCCATAATTTATATTCTGAGGCAGTAGGAGGGCTCTCGAGTTCGGAGGTGCTGTGAGCGTAATTACATGAATTTAGGGTACCATTTAAGTACACATGCTATTCACAGCACTGTCTCATCTCTAGAACTCTTAATGAGAGGACTGAGTAAGGCTGGCCGTGGGGGAGACAGATGGTTTACACAGATGCCATAGTGATGTATTCACATCTGTACAGTGGGTGGGCACACACAGGCTGGCCTGGAGTTGACAATCCCACTGCCATAGCCACCTGAATGCTGGGATTACAGACATGCAACAGTATACCTGGTCACAAAGATACATTCGTATCATGTGCTTACATAATATATACATATATGTATACATGTATGTGTGTGAGGGCTTGAGTTGAGTACATACAAACACACACACACATACGTGTTTAAAGATTTTTTTACTTCTAATGTGTATATGTGGTCTTTGGGTATATGCACAGTGCTGTGCCTGTGGAGGTCAGAGGTCAGAAGAGGAGGCATCAGGTCCCCTGGAGTTTATGAGCTGCCAGGTGTAAGTGCTAGGAACTGAGCTTGGTTCTTCTGCAGAAGCAGTAGGCATTCTTACTTCTTATTTATTTAATTTTTCTTGAAATGGATCTCACTATGTAGCTGGCCTGAAAATGGCTATGTAGAGCAGTCTGGCCTTATACTGGACAGAGATCCTTTTACCTCTGTCTTCTGAGTGCTGGGATTAAAGGCCATATGCTATCAGACCTGGCCTCAGTAAGCTATCTCTCTAGTCCGGCAGAACGTAATCTTTTTTTTTTTTTTTTTTTGGTTTTTCGAGACAGGGCTTCTCTGTGTAGCTCTGGCTGTCCTGGAACTCACTCTGTAGACCAGGCTGGCCTCGAACTCAGAAATCCACCTGCCTCTGCCTCCCCAGTGCTGGGATTAAAGATGTGTGCCACCACGCCCTGCAACAGAATGTAATCTTAAACTATTCATTTTCTTCCCATTTTCAGCTGTACCATTCATTCGTCAGCGCTGTTGGGTAGCAAGGTGTTTTTTTGGGGGATTCAGATTCCACTGACAATTTTACCCAGAAAGGTGGGGAATCAAGAGAAACGGCTAGGGATGGAATAACAAGATGCAAGCTTATTACTTTTAAGCTTATAATGAGAACTACGGGGAACTTAGAAGTTGAGGATACAAGGGTTGCCTGTGAGCTGTTTCATCTACCATCTTGATAGGAAATGTTTGGAAATAGTGAACGTGTAATTGAGGAGCACTGAGTCTCTGACCCATCAAAAGGCCTTGCCTCAAGGGGAGGTCCCATCTGAGCAGTGAGCCAGCCCAGGCTTGTTCTCCATCAGAGTACCTTCATTGGCTGTGTGCTCTTGAGTTTAATGCATATTTTACATCGATAGATATGAATCTTTGTTCTCTTCACACTCGTTCTTGGGGGGATAGGAGGACATTTTACAGAGGATTTTTCCTGGGAAATCCTAAGACTTTCAAGAACACACCCACTGTTACAGGTTGTAGGTTCAAGGCACATAAAGTTAAACACTTGTGATATTTCTGGTGATATCGTTGGAAGGCTGAGGGTTGTACCACAAATTAGATACATGGATGAAGAAAAACATATAAAAAGGTAGATAACCTGTATCTGAGCAAATACTTGAAACAGAATGGAGTTTTTTGGGGATGTGTGTATTTGATATTGAGGACCACCCCTTCTGGGAAGCAAGCGATTCTCTGTGAGGCATGCATCCTGGTAACCACCCAGGTTCCACGGGATGTTTGCTGCTGAAACAAGTCCCTCAAATTTGGCAACCTTGAATTGCTGCTTCCTGGGGTGCCGCTGAGAGTCCTAGCATCCTAGAACCAATACCTGACTTCCTGTGTTAATCTCAGAGGAGCAGGTGACTAAGCCAAGACCTGCCTTTAGTTACATGAGGCGCCGTGGTGGCCCAGAGCTCAGGTTCCTCTTACTCAGAGATCTTACTCAAGAGTCCAGTAGAACCTGTTGATGGCCCCCACCTTGGGAGCAAGGAAATGCCTGGCCAGAGAGATCACTCAGCTGGCTTGTGTCCGTAGCTGTCGGCTGAGCCTGGGGTGGTCCTGTGCTGGAATCAGGGCTCCTGTCTTTCCTGTCTTGCTTTAGCTGTTCTCTGGTGTTTTGTTAGTGACAGAGACATAATGATATTCTAAAACTTGGTAAACACACGAAGGCGTCTCACAGTGTTTTGAAATATGCATGATTGACTTGCCCTGGGCAGCTAATGTATGAATGCCACCGAATTGGATAATGGGTCTCTTGAACTGACCTCCTGTCTCAGTGAAATGGTCTGTTATGTAGCTCGTAGCCAGTATCTCCCCAGCCTCCACCCTTCCACTCTACTTTGTAAAGTCTAATTTTTTTCTAGAATCTACATACAAGTGGCATTATATAATGCTTGCCCCATATTTGATAATCTCATGATTATCAAGATATCATAATGCCCCCTCCTTTCATCCATGCCGTTGGAAACGCCAGGATTTCTTTGCTTTTTGAACCTTAATAGTATCCGTGCGTATACCCTTACTGCTTCTGTGAATAAGGCTGTCTTGTCAGCAGGAGCTGTTGTGATGGCCGGCTCTGGCATTTGGATTTTTAGTCCAGTGGGTGGGTGCTGATTGGGTAGATGTAGGAGGTGTGGCCTCGCTCTAGGAAGTATGTCACTGGGGGTGGGCTTTGACTTTCAAGTCCAGTTCTCCCTCCTGCACCTTGCTCTGTGGTTCAAGATGTTGCTTCTTAGCTTCCAGTCCCAGCCACCATGCTTGCTGTCCCCTCACTTCCTCCTAGCCCCTGCCAATGACAGGCGCCAGGACCTCTGGGAGCTATAAGCCACACCAGCCCTTCCCTCTCTTAATGGCCTTGGTCACTGTCTTATCACAGCAATAGAAGAATCAGGCAGACACGTGTCAGCTTCTCTTTTGGAAATAAATTCCGTAATAGGATCACGTGATCATGTGGTAGTTGTGTCAAAAACAACTCTTTTTTTCAACGGGATCTTGCTTTATAGCTTTGACTAGTCTTGAACTCAAGGTCCCCGCCTTCCTCAGCCTGCTGAGCAATGGGATTAATGTGGGACACTGTAGCTTGTTCATCTATAAAGTTTCGAACGCTAAATTGTTTTCCATGTTGGCGGTATTAATTTAAACTTCCACCGGTACTTCCTGTTTCTCCATATCCTCACAGTTACCAGGTATCTACTGAAGAAGGTCTTTCTCCTTGGGCACATTATAGCCTGTGTGACATTGACCTGTGCCCCAGGTTAACCCTTGCTACCCGTCCTCAACAAGACAATTAAAATAGTCAATTAAAATAATCAAACTGAAAGTGGAAGGCAGGAGAGGGGGATTTATTTAGTGTGGTCACACTGGGAGGAGGGATGTGTGTGGATATTCTTGATCTGGGAGCGTGGTAGGGCCTTCCTGATGGTGAACCTAAGGACCCTCGTTAGGAAGGGCCTGTAAGTGACATCTGTATTTCATTTGGGAGGACACCTGGCCTACCTTCAGTCTATGGTAGCTGCCTAAGGAAGGCTAAACTGTGGGATTTTCTTTGTTACTGTTTTGTTTTGTTTTTATTGTGGTTAGATTGATACCTTTATAAAATATCGGTGAGTAGGCAATTAACACTGCTATAATGTAAATGCTAGGAAGTAAATCTTAAACAAAACAAAACCAAAACCTCCTTCCTTATTCTATACCTCCCTGCCCTCTAACCCCTTCCTTCTCTTCTTCCCTCCCCTTCTTCCTCCCTCTGCTCCCTCCCTAGAAAGGTCTCAGGTAGCTTTACACTGGCCTTGAACTTGGCTTTAAAGCTGTGACCTTGAACACCTGATCCTCCTGTCTGCTGGGATTACAGACATGTAAAACCACATACAGCCAGGAAGCCAGTGTTGGTTTTCTAGTTGACATCGTCCTAAATGGATGGAGCCCAGCTGAGGATGGTAGCCAGTTGGGGCAGCATTTGTGGTTGCTAGGCAACCCGATAGCGCAGCTTTAGGAAGACCTGCGATTCTGACATCCTGATGGCTGCTCTTCGGATCAGACATGAACAATATCAGCTGGCTGCTGCTGAATGGCCTGAAGGTTCTTGGCTTGGTGGTTCTAGGAGACTTGAGTGCAGCCGCCCTGGCTGATGGCTCTGCTCAGTGTCATCCTGTGTAAGCGTGGTTTGTTTATCAGTACTCAGGGTTGGCCCTGACTTCCCAGCTATAAAGCTGTGCAATGTTGCATGAGCAGTCGAACATGCTTTGTTATGCTCGGGGCTCCCGGAGCTATTGTTGGCAGATGACTTTATGGCCACGGTAATCTGTCCTATAAGTAAGACTCACAATTGGCTTACATGGTAATTAAATGTCAGTGGTAAGTGAGTTCACAGTCATTCTTTCAGCCAACATTTATTGGAGGCCTCTGGCGCCAGGCTTTGTGTGAGGTGCTCTTCTAGGGCCTGAGGAGAAGGAGGGTCACACTAGTATTGTTTCAGCTGTAATAATGGCATAGATAGAAGGCAATAGGGCCATATGGCATCACCTGCATGCTGTCTTGGAGGTTCAAAGGGGAGGACGAGAGGGAGGGGCTGCATGGGAAGGCTTGTGGCCAAGATGATTCACTGTGAAGGAATCGACCTCCTCTTCTTTGATCACACACTATTTAACCCTGTAATTTTTGGGGATGTTTTTTAAACCCCCTTTCCTTACCATTGGTGTTGGGTAAGGATATAGATGATCAAAATAGTTACACTATTTTTGTTTTTTTGTTTGTTTTCTTGAGACAGGATCTTATGTGGCCCAGGCTAGCCCGAAACTCATTATGTAGCCCAGGCTAGGCTTGAGCTTCTGGTCCTCCGGCCTCTTCCACTGGAGTTTCAGGTGTGTCAGTCAGCCTTATTTTGGGTTCCCCTCAGTACACCTGGCTATCTGCCCCTTTCCTCCTTACCTTAAACCCTTAGCTGCTGGGCTCTGCATGCTAAATTATGGAAAGCCAGCAGGGTTCACACCCCAGAGTGGAAGACTGGGAAAATATCACAGAGTACCCCTTCTGCCTGGGCCTGCTGGCCTGGAGCCGGGTGTCAGGAGGGTGTCTGGGATGTGGACAGAGCACTTGGCTGCAGTCTCCACAGGGCCCAGGCATCTTGGAGCTTTTCTCTGAGGGTCGGCTATCTTCAGGTCACTTTAAGGGACTTTTCCCCCCCAAGGCAAGAGAAATACCCATGATAATTTCATCCCCTTTTTTCCCTTTGCCTAAAGGGCTGTTGAGGTGACTGTGGCAGGTTCAAGGGTTTGGGACTGGTGAAGGGAAGAGACGGTGACATGTAGGCTTTGTTGGACAGTGCTGGCATGAGGTGGCCGGAGAGAAGATGTTTCTCACTGTCTGAGACCAGTGAAGGAATGAAGGGTAAGGGGGCCGTCCCTTGCCTGACTGATGAGTCTTGGTTGGAGGACACAGAAGGCCATGCTCCTCGAGGTCTTACAGGGACCCATCTCCTCAGAGGGTAACAGCTGTCAGGTTGAAGTCTCACAGGGTTATGTGAAGGTGGCTAAATGGCTATTAATAAGCTCATTTAGTCCATTTTGGATATGATTGAATATATAAAGCTTTGCATCTGATGTCAGTGGGCATTTGAGCTAACTGTGTCAGTTGGCAGTTCTAATAGTTGAAAGTAAAACACCTAAAAATGTAAATGCTTGGGGAATAGGAACTCATTTTGTGAATGTATTTCAGTCATGTTTAATAATATTTTCCAGTTCCTTCCTCTTTGATGGGGGTCACTGCCCTCACTCCTCACCAGATGTGCAAGGGAAAGGATGTGACCACGAGAGGCACCAACACATAAGCTATAGTGGATGGTGCAGGGGTGGGATGGCAGGAAAGGAGATGTCACCAGCAATCCCGAGCTCAGTCGCTGCCCCTTAAGCCTGCCTTGTCTCTGTTGGTATCGGAGCCATCGTTGTAGACACGGAGGTCCACTGGGACTCATGGTTGCCATTTAGTAGTTAGAGGGACAACTGTCCAGCGGGACCGAGGGGAGGCAAACTACTCTCTGTGGAAGGTAAAGGAGGATCCTTGGCCTTCATGTGTGTTGCAGTATAGGCAGAAGACGACACCGTTAGGAGGAGTGTCAGGAGATGCTCTCACAGCACATCTTTCTGCCTGATGTCGTGCGTTAATTCTTGTGCCTGTGCAGGATGGAGATAATACCCCTGATTTGCAACTCGTTAGAATTTATTGGCTAAAATAGGCACGGAGATTTGAATGAGACAGCCATAAGCCAAAGATACCACCAAAGACAGAAGAGTCAAGGAAGGGTTCTTGATCCCATGGAGGGAGCACAGTCCGGCTAGATTTTAGACTTCTGGCCTACAAGAAAACATTTTGTGTACTGGTGAGAGATGGCTTAGGGGGTAAACATACTTGCCACCATACTTGACCTGAGTTTGATCCTGTGCAGGAAGACCCTACTATTATAAGTTGCCCTTTGATCTCCACATGCAGGCCCGCTCCAATAAAGAAATGTAGTAAAAATGCATTTTTATTGCTCTGAGCTATCACATTTGGAAACAAATGCAAAGATCAATATGACTAAAACTGGAAACTTTGTAGCAGTAAGAATTTTCTAGAAGCCTCTTCTTTCTTCTGTCTCTTATTAAGCACTCATTATTGGATTTAGGGCCACCATGGTATGATCTTACCTCCAGATCCCGTGCAGCAAAGCAACATCCACGAGTTCTGGCTGTTCCCCTTTGGGGAAGGTTCGTTCAGGCAGTGGGGTTCATTTTTACCTTGTGATCCTCTCCTCAGGAGAGAAGAACATGCTGGTGGAAATGCCTTCCTTCGCCTTAGCATTTGGGAGGCTGAGGCAGGAGGATTGCAAGCTTGAGGTCGGTCTGGACTATGCAGTGAGACTTTGTCTGGACCTCCCTGCTTCCCCTGCAGCCTCCCCCCCAAAAAGCTTTGGGATAGAGAGATGGCTCAGAGGTTAGGAGCTCTGGCTGTTGTTCTAGTGACCCTAGGGTTGAGTCTTAACACCTAAATGGGTTCTCATAACCATCTATCTATAACTCCAATTTTTGTGGATCTAATTTCCCCTTCTGGCCTCCTTGGGTACGAGGCATACATGTGGTTCACAGGCATTCCTATAGGCAAACACCCACACATAAAGGGTGTGTGTATGGGTGTAAAAATTAAACAGGAAACAGAGTACCTGTCCTTTCTGCAGAGAGACTCAAGTTTGGTTCCCAGCACTAAAGTGGTAGCTCACCACTATTATCACTCCAGTTCCAGGGGAACTGCCATCTCTTCTGACCTCTATGGCACACATGTATACATGCAGGCAACACACACACACACACACACACATAAAATAATAAAAAGAAAACCCATAGACAACAAAAGTACAGGGTGGGGGGTGCTATAGAGGATTAGGGTTGAGGTGTGCAGCTGTGTACTGGTGGAACGGGAGCTGACAGTCTGCTGCTCTCCTGTGTGCCTCCTCTACTCTCTTTGGAGGTGTTCTTTGTAGCTTTAATTTTTTCAAAGCCTACTTTTAATGATGACTTTTAAATGCTTTAACCTCCCTTCTAGCCCATCACCCACCAGGGGTAGTGGAAAAGAAAGATTTTTCTATACGGGAAAAGTGGACCCGTATAGAGATTGTTTTTTGGAACAAATACCATCTGAGCTGTCAGGAAATCAGCAGTTCAGTTCACAGGTCAGCAGCAGCAGCAGCAGCAGCAGCAGCAGCCCAATCCACTTGAAAACACTTCACAGATATATCGGTAGTCCAGTTGAGTAGAGTCAGGACTGCAAACATGAATCAGCAGCGGTGGCACAACCTAGCAGAGACAGCCAGGCCTCAGACAAATCTGCACGAGTCATCAGGAGGGATTTGGACCTGCAGGGACGATAGGAGAAGTTCTCAGCTGTGCCTCTCTCAGCCAAGCAAAGATCAGCAAAGACTCTAGACCAACAAGCATTGCACAGCTAGCTCTACAAGCAAGCCAAGCCCTTCTGCCAGTCCGTTGAGTCCTATTCATACTCCCGCCAAACATCACATGCCCTCCACATGTCTTGCTTTACCACATGTCTTGCCTTAGCACCAGAGTCTCTCTTAACAAAACTTCATGTGAGTCAGTCTCAACTGACATCACTCTGCCAGTCAGCCCAAGTCTACAGAAGTGGCAAGAAGTCACAGCACACAACCA
The DNA here is from genome assembly GCF_000001635.26 of Mus musculus. Classification (NCBI taxonomy): domain Eukaryota; kingdom Metazoa; phylum Chordata; class Mammalia; order Rodentia; family Muridae; genus Mus; species Mus musculus. The sequence continues at coordinate 121,758,153 of NC_000080.6, read as the reverse complement.
GAAGTTTTTTGGTGCATTTCCCTCTAAGGAGTCCCAACAAATGCACCTCAACTACAAGGTGTAAGGTGGACCCATACATGTGTGTTGTTAGTGAGGAATCCTTCATCATGAGTCCTTTCACGTGCTTGCATTAGCAGGATATCCTTTCACCTGTGTCTGCTTCAGTGAAATGCTCCTTCATGTGTTTGCCATCTAACACACTGACTTTCCAAAGAAGACTTAAGTTTCCATTTCATCTCTGGCCACTTGTACAGAGCTCCTCCACTCTACATGGCTATGCTTTGTTAACTGGTGAGTCAGACATCTGCGGGTAAGGGGTTCTGCAGGGCCCACTGTGGGTATTAATAGAGTTACTAGCATTCAGAAAAATCAACTTCAGAGTTTTGTGTGGGTTACTGAGCCAGTTTTCATCTTGTTTGTATAGAAGGATAAAGAGATCTTTGGTCTTATTGCTCACTAAGACATGCTTTGGGCATCCTGGGGAGAGCTGGAGCCAGGACATTTTCAGTTTTGAATCCTTCCTTTCTTCTCTGGTCTTCCTTCCACCGTTTCTGCCTTGCCTCTGTGTCTCCTCTATCTGCTTGAGAGCAGAGGTTGGAAATGTTTTCAGGGGCTGCCTAGATTTTGTAGAATCCATGAACAGTTTGTGCTGTTCCCAGATGTCTGGTGTGATATTTAGGTTGAATTTTGAGGAGGAATTGCTTTATTCACATAATCTCTGTCTTAGTTACTTTCCTGTTGGCTATGAGGAGACACTGTGACCAAAGGAGTGTCTTACTGAGAGTTTTACTGCTGTGAGCAGACACCACAACCAGGACAACATTTAATTGGGGATGGCTTACAGGTTCAGAGGTTCAGTCAATCATCATCAAGTTGGGAACATGGCAGCATCCAGGCAGGCATGGTACAGGAGGAGCTGAGAGTTCTAAGTCTCGGGGGGGGGGGGGGGGGGGAGGGGGGAGAGTAGGGCTGGGGGTGGGAACAGACAGTAGGAAACAGAGAAGGCACTAACTGGGGAAGATGGCCTGCCATGTCACACCTCCTCCGACAAGCCCTACCCTCCTAGTCATTCCCAAACATTTCCTCCATTTTGGGACCAAACATTCAAACCTCTGGGCCTGTGAAGGCCATTTTCATTCAAGCCACCACAGTCTCCATGTGCACATTCTCCTAAAATGTGTACATTTCTTACGTGGTGCCCTTCGTGTCTCAGAAAACCAGTACCAAGGTAATTTTGGAAATTTTGTTTTTTATTTTTCACTCAAATCTCAACAATGTTGGCAGTTTTTGTTGTTGTTGTTGTTGATGTTCTTTCTTGCTATGTAGCCCAGGTTGGGCCTCGACCTCCCAGTACTGGAATTACAGCTGTGTGCCATCCTATTCTTTCTGACCATAGCTTAATTTAGGTTGCTATAATACCATTGCCCGAGAGATTAAACAAACATCTTTTTACTTCTTAATCACAACGTATGCATATCACAGTTGTGCTGGCCAGAAGTCTAAGATCAAAGTACCTATAGATCAGTGTCTATAAGTGCTGCTTCCTGGCTATATATGCCACCTCTCATCATGGTAGCTTCACGTGGTGGGAAGAGCTTAGAAGAGGGAAGGGAATAGAACACACACATACATAAACATTTCTCCTGCTTTCTGTCCCCCTCCCCTCCCCTCTTTCCCTCTCCCTCTTTCCCTCCCCCCACTCCCTTTGTATAGGAACTCATGCCGCTCAGGATGACCTGAACTCTAGATCCTCCTGCTCCTGGCTTCTAAGTGCTGGGATGATAGGCATGTGCCATGTTTGGCCTTGTTCTTACCAGGGCTCCATCCCCATGATCTCATCACCATCCAAATCCCCGTCCAAGCCCCATGACAACAGGGGTTAGGGTCCAGTACATGGAGTTTTAAGCTGACCCAGGTACGACCGTCTTTTGTCATTAGACTTCCTGTGTCAGAGGTAGACACTCCTGTGGTTCCTGTGTCACCTCTTACGGGTCCTGTGCCATGAGGAGGTGGATCAGGGACGGCTCAAGCAAGAGCCTAAAGCATCCCAGTATCCAGAAATTTAAAACTCCGCACGGGTGGTTCAAGCAGCATTTGGCCATCAAACTCGAGTGGTGGTGTTCAGTGCCCTGAACGGTGCAGTAGCAGGGAAGATGGAGTCTGTTGCCAAGAGTGGGCTCATGTTTCCTGTTTTGTAGAAACCTCTACTTTGATGAAGGCTTACAGAGATGAGCTGCTTCTCTGTGCTGCTGGTCACAGCACAACACTGGGAGAGTGGATAGTTGACCCCAGGGCATCGTTTTGCAGAGAATAGACTCTGCTTATTAGTACTGATCAGCTAAAGTGTGACAGATTGCAGCCCGCCCCCCGCCCCAAAGTTTTAGTTTGTTGATAGTTAAAAATAAGACTCTTTTAAGTGTTACGACACGAGAAATATTTTCTTCTTGCCATGAGTTGTGGTTATCAGTAACATCATTTACTACCCACAAGTAATGGGTGATCGTGTGAACTATAGGATAAAGACTTTTAGAGTTCTGTCTTTGTATCAGTTAAGTTTTATTCTCCTGTATTAATTGTCGTCTCAAAACCTTACTGCCTCTGTCTGCTAACCTAGGTCTAGTCCGGGAAGCTTCTAACAGCCATACAATCTAATCTAGGTCTAGAATGTTTTAGCCTTTTGAAAGCTTACCCTTTCTTATTCTTTCTGATCTCTAGTTGGCTGGTTCAACTCAGAGGTTCTGGTTCAAACTCCCCTCTAAGATGACTGATTCAATCTGGCTTCTCTTTCTCAGCCTCTCCTGAATTGCTCTGCTTGGATTCATACTAGTTTTGGCAGTATGTTCTTATATTTTTGGTTGTGAGCCTAGCCTTTAACGGCTGAGCCACCTCTCCAGCCCAGCAATATGTTCTAATTTTCTGGTTCCTTCTCATTCTCTGGCTTGCTCTGTCTTCACCTCTGTCTGGCTTGTTATCTCTCTGCGACCTGTCTCTGTACAGCTTTCCTGGTAAAAATGCCTTCTTTTTTTCCCCCTCTCTCTGTGCTCTCTTAAATAGCTTCTCTTTTCTCTCTTCCCGTGAGAATTGGGCATATCCTATTCTGTCAAATTTTTCTCTGATTCACCACTTTGTCTGCCATTCAAATAGAATCACTTTCAAATATGGGTGCTTCCTTTCTACAAGCTAACTTTACGTCCATTGTTTAGGGTTAAAGGTGTGCACTAAGGGTGTGGTGCTAAGGGCTGAGCCACACCACAGCTAGAAACAGTTCTTTCAGTAAATAACACAGTCTTGGGGTTCACAGTGTGATCAAATATCCCTGCAACATGTGGTATATTGGAGACTTCACCATAATCACTATATGTATAAAAATCTAACTCAAGGAAGAAAAGTAATAGGCTTACTGAATCTATTTTCCAAATGCATGCTGTTTTTATATATAAAAATTAATCCATAAAAGATGTCTTTTAGACTGGTAAGATAGTGGGTAAGGTGCTCTCTGTTAAACCCGAGGACCAGAGTTCCAGTCCTATGATTCATACAAAGGGAGAGAAATGATAATACCAGTTGTCCTGACTGCCCCACACATCCGTGGCACATACCCCAATAAAGAAATGAAGTTATTTTCCTGAAGGCACTTCTCCACCCTGGATATGTAGTAAGATGAACTCTTACGGACCTAATTTAGGACTTCTCTGGAAAAGGGCATGTGAATGGAGTGAAGTCAGGTCATCCTTTCATCTTACAGTCACTCAGCGAGCAGGCAGTCACTGACGCCATGCTGCAGATGTGGGCCGTGTTCATTCCAGAGGTTAAGTTCTTCCTGGCGCTGAGAAGTGGAAGAACTTGGACTAATCTGCTGACGTGCAGGGATTTCTCTGTGAGCTTGGCCTTCCTCCCTGAATCTCTCTTCACATAATAAACTCGTGCATGACTGAGTGTGTAAGTGCGCTTTCCCGTGTGAGGGGCCTCAAATGGCACACGGGAAAGCTGAATCCTCCAGTTTTTCAAGAGACACTGTGGAATGTGCGTATGTCTTCCCCTTTTCAGAAGCCAGCTTTATGTTGACGTAAAAGTGGTGGAAAAACAGTGTTTTCCTCTTAATAATTAGTCTGTTTCCCCTTAAAGACAAGAAAATTTCGGGTTGAACAGATTTAAGGCAAACAAGCGCACATATTAGCCCGAGAGTCTGTTGTTGGAATGTAGGGAGAATGGGCATTTCCCACCAAGTAGCTTTACTGAGAACAATTGAAATACTTGAAGCTGTGCATACTTAAAATAAGTTAAACACCCACATATGAAAGCTGCCATCGCATTAAGAGTAATGAACACGTCCACCACCCTGGCTCAAGTGCCTTGGACCCGTCTGTCATCTGTCTGTGTGGCTTCTCTGCCGTCTCTAAGAAATCTCAGATCTACTTTCTGTTACTGTGAGTTTTTATGAACATGGGTTGTGGTATGAATTCTGCTTTGTCTTGCATCTTTCATTTAGAATAATGATCCTGAGGCCACCCATGTTGTTGTCTCTATCTTGCTTGCTTCCTTTTACTGATGGACCTATCATTTATTAATCATGTTTCCAGTGGTTGGTTATTACAGATAAAGTTGCTTATGCATAGTTGTGGGCCAAGTTCTGTTTGGATAGGTACGGTGATCAGGGTCACGAGCCACCGCCTCTGCCACATCTCATTTGCCGTGGTTTTACTGTTGCTTCTGAAACGATCTCCTTGCTAGTTCCTACTGTGTCAGAGAAAACCGGGGAAATCGGGCAAAGTGATTTAGGGTGCAGCTGTGTTTGACTAGTCATGGTGACGTCCTGATCCGAGGAAGCACGGAAGCCACGACCCTCCTCCTGCTCCTCCCTCCACTGGGATTGTGTTGCAGAACTTCTTATGGGCTTTTTTGTCTTTGGCTTCCAGGGATGCGGTTTGGCTGTGGATGTGGGATGTGTGGATGTCCTGAGCTGTTAAAAATGTGTTTTCCTTAGCCTGAGGATCCTCAAACAATCCACTAGATGGAGCATCTTGAATATATTTTGTGATTAGAGGATGGGAGAAAGAGAATCCCTGCATCCGAGCCATATTGAGGACCCTTGACGTTGGCCAGGCATTTGATCTGTCACCCCCTCTATTAATATAAAATGTTCCTTCTACTTAGCATGTTAATACAGAAGTTTCTAGGATGCCCGACTGAAGTATTACGTGGCAAGAAGTCTAATCTGGATGTCTGTGGCTACATGACGGACATGCGAGCGTAGACACTCAGTGACTCAGCCGTGTCTTGAACCTCGCAGCCCTCATTTGTGACTCAGTTACACTGCACAGTAGATGAGGTATACTTTATACAAACCGTAGGATGGTGCATCTTCTGTGCCATCCCATCAGGCCACTATTGACGAACAGTAACACAATGGTTCTGTTTTTTCCCAGAGGAAATTGCAGTCGCAGCCAGTGCCTATAGAGTAGAGAAGCCCTTGCTTTGCAGGACTAGAGATGCTGGGTACCATGGGTCAGGTTGCCTCCTGGATGTTTCCCTCACTCAGTGGTTGTCTCCCGGGGCGGCAGCTTCCTTTCCCTCCTTCCTACTTGAGGACAACATGGGCCGTTAGGAATTTCTTGTCCTGGGCTTGGCCTTTCTTGGGGAGCTCTGGCTGCAGCATGATCTTTCACCTTCAGACTTTTTGTTTCAGAACCAAGATGGAATCTGCACTGTTACTGGATAAACTGATTTGCAGGGAGCAGGACATATGGTATGAACCTTTCCAGGTTTAGTTCTCAGTCAGAGGAGGAAAGCACGGGTGTACACGGATGTCTGGTTTGTATGTTCAGATACAGCAGAGCATCCTGTATCCTCGTGCATTTACCTCGCATATTGAGGAACGGTTACTTTAGCGGCTGGGAGCTCATTTGTGCCTCAGGGCATCTTAGACAGTTGGAATCTGCTACTAAGCGTTTAATGGCATGAAATGAAAACTTTTATTTTTAGGTAGTTTTAATCTTTCTGTGAGAAAATTCTATATGTAATTGTACCATTTCTAGGTCTGTTTTTTTTTTTTTTTTTTTTTAAATTAAGGAGACATCTGCTAAACTAAGGATTTTGTAACACAGGTTGACAGACAAGTTACCCAGAATAAAAAAGTTTTATGTTTGAAGACATATCTTTCAGTAATCCTGTTAGATTATGAAGATTTTGGCATTTGCAATGAAAAAGCAACAGAAGACCAAACCCCTTTAATTTGTAGCATATAAATTAGTTATTTGTAGTTCTTCTTATCCCAGTGGAAGAAAAAGGCTTAGCTTTATTCTTATCTTTTGCAAATAGGAGGGATTTAAGGAATTTGGTATCTGAATGGATTTTACAGTCATTTTTAAAATATCTATTTAACTTTATTTTATATCTATTAGTGTGAGGGTATCAGATCCCCTGGAACTGGAGTTAGAGACAGTTGTGAGCTGCTGTGTAGGTGCTGGGAATTGAACCTGGTTCCTTTGGAAGAGCAGCCAGGGCTCCTAACCACTGAGCCATCTCTCCAGCTCCCCTTAGAATCAGTTTTAATAGCACATGATCTCATTAGCATGGCCTTAGCACAACACTTAACATCTTCTTGGGCCTTCTAGCCGGTGAGTGACCCACTCTGGTGTCTCGGATGAGTTAAAAGAAGGAAATGCATTAATATCAAGACATTTCTTTGGTTCATAATGAGTTTGTTCAATCTCTTTATTATGAAATTAAGCCACATGTCTCCTCAGAAATGGCCTTGATTTTGTTTATTTTCGGAAGTTGGAGGAATCTGTCACTGAATTTACTGTGGTTCTCATTAAGAACAAGAGGACTAATGCCTCGGCTTCCATGTTGTGTTCAGAGTAGAGCATGAAGTCCTTACGGCATGTGCTTACCTTGGCTATACACGAACCACCTTTGCTGTCTTAGTGGGGCTCATAGGGAGCCCGGGATAGGAAGAGCTATGCCTGGACGCTTGCTGAGCACTGTTGTGGATGTCCTCTTGGTCACCCAGTTAGAAGGGCAGGTCTAACTCAGGGAATTAGTGTAATTAAACAACAATTGCAATTTCATATTTCCCTTCAGAATCCCACCAGGGTGAGAGCCTTATAATCATCATCTCTTCTTGTGTTGTCATTGTTAGTGTGATTTAGTGACAGCTCAGAAAGAGCGGGGACTTAGGAGATGGAGGGTTCTTGTTCACACGGCACACGTAAGCCGTGTGACGTGGGTCAAATTCGTTTTCTTCTCTTCTGAGTCCTGTAGTTGGACAGTGGTAAGCAGCCTGTGCCCTGTGGCTTAGTTGATTTCTGGGTAGTGTTGGAATGGTACCTCTTAAATTTACTTTTTCTTTACATACAAAGTTATATACTGGGATGTTTAAGAAAATAATTTTAAATCATAACGTACCAAAATAATAAATATTAATACTTTAAAAACATTAACTACAGAAAGCAGGATGTTCATTTTGTGTGTGTACGCGCATACATTTGTAATACTCCTTTTGAAGAAATTTTACATGGATTTTTGGCAACTCTTTTTAAAATACGAATGTCTTGAACTTTTGGTTAAATTTTAGTTTTTCTCCCAACAAACTCACTATGGTAAGTATAGACTATTTTCATCATCAAGGATCGGGCAAACCAATTCAAGATTCAGGTCATTCACTTATAAAAGATACTGCTTGTCTTCAAATGGCTAGATCTTCATTGAGGGTAGTACTTGATCACACCCAGGTTTGTTTCTAGTGATGTGTGCTATGTGTAGATGTGTGTGACTCCAGCAGCCAGCCAGTCGGACTTGGCTGTCTGTGGTGCAAATCACCTGTCAAAACACTTCCCTGAGGAAAAGGAAAAGTGCCTCCCATATGAGACAGAATTCTCCCAGCTTCATAATGGTATCCTTTCGCTAATGCTTGTTCAAGCATTATGTTTTGAAGCAATCAAAACCATCCTTCATTCTGTGTGTCTGTTTCTCTATTACGTCATGCCTAAGTTCATCCTAGGAGTGGGAGCCATCCACTCTGCCGTGATGGTTCTGTCCTGAGGCACTGCCTCTGCCACGTGGAGTTCTCACAGACACAGTTACTTCGTTCATGGTGCTTGCCTATTTAACCTAGAGTGTTATATCTCTCGACACTACTGAAGTATAATTCGCAAAGCCTGACATTCATTTCAGAGCTTAACTGTACGATCCATTGAATCCTAGTAAACCTGCAGGTATCTGCAGTCAACACCGTAACCCAGTTTTAAGACATTTTTATTATTCTCAAAAGAGAAGCCTGTGGTATGGACGGTGTTTTCCCTTTTTTCTTGAGTTAACACCTAAGAGTTCATCTGGGAACTGTTTTGAGGCGTTGGCAAACTTCCCAAAAGTGGATCCAGCAGCAGTGTGCACATGTTCTACTGGTTATAAATCTTTTGCAGCACTCAATTTGGCAATTTTTTTTAACCGTTTGTGTGTGTGTGCACGTGTGTGTGTGCACGTGTGTGTGTGTGTGTGTGTGTGTGTGTGTGTGTGTGTGCGTGCCATGTAGAGGTCATAGGACAATATTCGGGAATTGCTTTTCTTCTTCCATTTTGTGGGTTCTAAGGGATTGAACTCAGGCTGCCAGTAAGTGCTTTAACCTGCTGAGCCGGTTTGCTGGTCCATCAATCTGACCAGTCTTAAATTTAGTGCATCCTCATCAGTGCGTAGTGAGATACTATTATAGTTTTGAGTTGCATTTTGTTCCTCATGTCTAATGTTGAGTATCTTTTCACATGCTTTATTGGCGGCCGTTCTCTTTTGTCCCCTGGTGATTCGTCTTTCAAATCTGTATCTGCAGCCTGGTCTAGTAGGCTGCACTATGACACAGAAGTGTTGTTGTACACAAAAGTAAACCAGAGGGAGCTGCTGAAGGAAGCAGCCGACAGGGCTCTGCGGTGCACAGATGAGGCGCTCGTCACTAAACCCTTGAAGCTCACAGCAGAGGCCCCATTAATCTAGAATCAGACCTGGGGATGCGTGTGCTACCCTGTTAACCCCGTCATCCCTGTCACTCTTGTTACCCCAGTTACCCCTGTCACCCTGTCAACCCAGTCACCCCAGTTATCCCTGTTACCTCAGTTACCCCAGCCACCCTGTCCCCCCTGTCTCCCAGTTACCCCTGTCACTCCTGTCACCCCAGTCACTCCAGTCACCCCAGTCACCAGCTCTCTGTTCATGTTGTGTCTCTGGGAGAGAGGCCTGCTATCATTTTGGGCTTTGTTAATTAGTCTTTGTCTTTCAGTTTTGCTTCCGATTCTGTTGCACAAAGTCTAATTTGTAGAGTTTAGTGTCCAAGGTGCTTATATAAGAGTGTCTCAGTGTTCTATTGCTGTGAAGAGACACCATGACCACAGCAACTCTTTTTAATTTTTTTTTAAGATCTATTTATTTTATTTATATGAGTACACTGTAGCTATCTTCAGACACACCAGAAGGGAGCATTGGATCCCATTAGAGATGGTTGTGAGCCACCATGTGGTTGCTGGGAATTGAACTCAGGTCCTCTGGAAGAGCAGTCAATGCTCTTAACCATTGAGCCATCTCTCCAGTCCTCATAGCAACTCTTATAAAGGAAAACATTAAATTGAGGCTTGCTTACAGTTTTAGTCCATTATCATAGCAGGAAGCATGGTGGCATGCAGGCAGACATGGTGCTGGAGTAGCAGTGGAGAGTCCACATCCAGATCCACAGGCAGCAGAGAGAGAGCAGGGAGAGAGAGACAGAGACAGAGACAGACAAAGAGAGACACTGGGCCTGGGCTTGGCTTGGGCTTTTGAAATCTCAAAGCTTACCCCCCACTCCCCAATGAAATCCTTCTCAAATAGTGGTGTTCCCTGATGACTAAGCATTTAATACATGAGCCTATCGGGCTGCTCCTGTCCACAGCACCATGAGGAGTAACGAGGAGAAGTTAGAGTGTGTTTCCACCTCACTGACAGGAGTAGGTATTTGTGTCCTTTCCTTATTCACATGTTTCCTGTGTCTCTCCTGGGGCCTCCCCTGATGGATTATTTGATGGACTTCTGAAGGCCCCAATTCTTAGGTTTGCTTAGGTTCCCAGCTTCCTTTCTGGGCCTCTCAGAAATGAAAGCCCTGAAGAAGGACAGCATAGTGTGCCTTATGCTCAGGAGGCAGCACTGAGCTCTTAGGGCCGCAAGACTGTCCTTTCTGCGTGGTTGAAGACTTGAGTTCCAAATGACCAAGTGACTGCCCTGCCTTTAATTCACTGAAAACATTGTTTCCCTTTGATGGGAGCATTCTTCTAAAACCAGGACCTCTGGGTAGGGGGCATAAGAAGCAGTGAGTGGGTTGAGCGGGTTGTTACAGCAGTGGAGGGCATTCCCACCAGTGTCTTCGAGTTTTCGGAGACAGCTGATTCAAAGCAAATGCAGCGTCATGTGAGGTAGGACTCTGCCTTCCAGAGTATTTTTTTCATAATTGTGTTCAGTTTCCTTCTACTGAGCCAGCCGCCACAGATGTGTTTCTGATTGCTGGAGATGCCCTTAATAATTGGTGCATTTAGTGGGATTTAAATGGCAGAATGTGAACGGCTCTGGAGACAGTTCAGTGGGCTGTGACCACTCCCCCTTCTACCTTCTAGTGAATTATAATGAAGCTGAGTGATTGGAATGGTAAGTCGCCGTGAGGCACGCGTTATAAAGTAGAAGTCTTTATACACATTTGCTAGGCCACCATCTAAGATGCATTTCTCAGTGTGACCCATACTTGGCAAACTCCTGGTCTAAGGAGAAGCTTCACCTTGTGTGTGCTCTAACGCCTGACGCTTTTGCTAGGGTTGGCGTCTCACTCTGACTCCACACCTGGTGCAGTGGGCAGAAGGCCACACCCCTCGGGATCGGAGCATGAGGATGGGATTCTGTGGAAATCAAAGGCTGGCTACCGTGGAGGGTATCACCCGTACAGCTTAACGTTTTGAATTGGTAGAACTGAGGTACTGAGACTTAGTCTGAGTCCAGGACCAGACACAGCAAGACACAGTTCCCGTGTACACAGAGTGGGCTTTTATTAACATTTACCTTTAACATTTACATTTCCTAACTGGCTAGATGACTAGGCTAGCCTAAATATAGCAGGTTTTCTGACATGAGTAGTTAAGAAAAAAAAAATCTTTATTAATCTCTTTCCATCCTCTGACTTTTTCTCCAAACGATATTTTTGTCTTGGATCATGAGAGCCTTGTGGTCAAAGCCAAGATGAATATCTTGTGGGAAAATGTCTGTAAAAGAAATTTCTTTGGACAAATTGGGATAGATTGGCCAGGAACTTAGGTCTAAACTTTGCCTTCCATAATGAATGAGGAAGAGTTATTGACCATACGAGAGGGTTCTGTTAAGTGGACTGTAAATATTAAGGACAATAGCTTTAACTGGCCCTTGATCAAAAAACAATCCTGCTGTCTTTTCCTGCACTGTCTTTTTCCCACATGTATGATTCCAGGAGTGCTTGGGGCATCTGCTGTGTTAGAGGGGGCACAGAGTACCCTCAAGAGACATGCAGCTTTGTATCTGTCCTGCCTTGTTAACACCTTTGTCAGCTGTGATTCTCATACCATGTAACTCACTCATTAAAGACACTGTTCACTGGTTCTCAGGATATTCATGCGTCCTTCTCCAGTGAAGCTCTGGACCTCTTGGCTATTACCCCCCAAACCTAGTTTTATGATAACCATTTATCTACTTTCTTTTCCAAAAAGAAAAAAAAATGTAAAGAGTTACTTTATGGGCCTATGTGAATTTATGTGCCCATGTGTGTACAGCTGCAGCAGAGGCAAAAGCGGGCATCAGATCCCTTGGAACCAAAGTTGCAGGAGGTAGTGAGCCACTGGAGGTAGCTGCTGGCTGGAATCCTTCCTCCCTGTTCCTCATGATCGAGCAGCACATGTTGTATCTCTCCAGCCCCCATCTACTTTCTTTCTTTGTGCGCTTGCCTGTTCTGGAAATGAACTGATGAAATGCACAGACCTTCGTCACTGGCTGCTTCTCCTGGGAATGTTTTCAGAGGTTGTCTGTCAGTATTCTATGTATTTCCATGTCAGAGGAATATTCCACTTGCACCCCACCTTATTTGTGTGATGATCAGTGAATGAGCATTTGGGTTGCTGCTAAGAACAGTCATGCTTAAGTTTTTGTGTGGACGTGGCCTTCTACTTGAGTTGTGTGTTTAGTCAGGGGTGGCCTGGCTGGATCGTATGCTAACTCTATTTAAAGAACTGCCATATTGGCTCTGAAGAAATTGTGCTGTTTTATATTTCCATTGGCAGTATGCAGAACTTCCAGCTTTTTTTTTTTTTTTTTTTTTTTTTACATCCTCAGCATTACTTACTATATTTCTATTTAAAACTTACCTGTCAGTTGATGCTGAAATCATCTTGTTGTGGCCTTAATTTGCATTTCCCCAGTGACTTCTCACCCACATGCTGGATATGTCTTTTTGGTCCTTTCTAGTTTTAATCAGCTTGGATAGCATGGTCTACAATTTGTCTACTCTTTTGTTCAGGGTGCTTTCTCCTAAAATTACTCCGTTTCTCTGACCTAGTTATATCCACGTACGTACCAGGGAATGTTTGAGTGAAGTCATGCTAGAAGCAAAAGCACAAAGCTGTGGTTTTCAACTGGCTCATATAGAAATGATTTTGAAAATTCCCCTGGGAGGCAGAGGCAGGAGCATCAGGGGTTCAGGGGTGGCCTCTGTCTGGGCTACATGGAACTCTATAAGAAATACTAGGGAGGGAGGGGGAAGGGAGCAGAGAAAGATGGGCAGAGAGACAAAGAAAGAGTGAATTGTTGAAGCTCCTAACTGGTTTGTCTTTTTGAAGATAAAACTTTGAAGGCGTTAGAGAAATGATTTAATTTCTTTCTTTATTTTCTTTTTTTTGGGGGGGGGTGCGGGGAGTGGGGTGGTACAGGGCCTTTGTACATAGCCCATGCTGGCCTTGGAGTGATGGTCCCTCTGCTTCAGCCTCTCAGGGAGTACTAGCTCACCCATCAGCAAAGACACAGACTAGGCTAGTTCTTTTTGACTTCACTAGAAGCCTAAATAGAGGAATGTGTATTTTGTCTTTTGACTCTGATTAACAAAAAAAAAAGTTCTTTTTCTCTCTCCTGTGTTTCTGAGAGGTGACTGCTGCCCTTCTTGTTCCCTATCTTGATGAAGCTAATGAAAACCTGATTAAGCTGTAAAATTTTTCTTAAAGTTTGTGTCAGCATTTAAAAGCTTTTGAAAGATCTATGTATGCATATTTATGTATGTGCACTGTGTGCCTGCCCACATGACTGCGGAGTTCAGAAGAAGGGATGGGATCTCTGGAAGAGACCTCTAGGGTTTACAGATGGTTGCAAGCCACCTTGTGGGTGCTGGGAATTGAACCAGGATCCTCCAGAAGAGCAGCCAGTGCTCCTAACCACCAAGGCACCTCTCTGGCCACACACAATGTGTAATGATTTTTTTTTAAGATGCTATAAACATACCTTATGACTGTTTTTAGTTTGGTGTGGTCTCATACTTTCTTAGGAGCATGGTCACGGTGTCTTCATGCCACTACAGCAAAAGGGAAAGACTCAGCTTCTAAAAGTAACTGAAGTGGGTCGTCTCCATGTCAGTCTGTGTCTCCATGTCAGGGCTTTCGGCGGCCGTGACTCTGTCTGTGAACACACAGTTTGGAGGTCCATTGCATGTGCTCTCTTTGCTGTGTCTGTTATTCAAATTCAGGGTGCATTGCTGCACCTGGACCTTCTCAGATGTCTGCCAAAAAAGAGAATCTTTTTGGCCCCTACAGTTTACCCTGCTTCTCTGTTTTTCCTCTACTCTCCTTATAGCTGGGCCCTTGGTGCTTCCTGCCTGGCTTCAGTCCTTTATGTAGTCAGCCTCCTTCCTCTGGCACCTTGCTTCGGGGTGTTCAGAGAGGCACTGAGGCCAGTGGCTGAGCTCCTTCAGTAGCATCTTACAGTTAACACAGGATCAGCATTTCAGGATTTATTGGTTTCTCTGTAAAGGTCTGAGCTCCCTCAGTAGCGTGAGTTTTGCTCTGCAACCTCTCATAACCGTAATTGAAGCCTGGCTGCTCTAGCATCTCCCAGAGCTGAGGGGTTAACGATCCATGGGACTCTGGTGCCTCATTCTTTATAGCTCAGTGAAAGGGGCTGAAGTCAGAATTCGAAGTCTCAGCTACCCTTTCCTGGGATGGTGCATGCTCAAAGGGCTATTCCCAGGAGGCCAGGACCTAGGGGAAGTAGGGAATAAACACCACGAAGCTTGTTTCTCCAGAGTCTCTGCCCTTCGTGACGGTCGAGGCACCATGGAAGAGAGGGCTGGAAAGGCTAGTTACCCTCATGGGAAGCTGTTCTTACACCATGCTTGTTCCAGAGAGATGGGAAAGTAGTAACCATTCAGCTTTCTTTGCTTGGTTTTCTTCAGTGTGGCGTAAATCAGGACCATCTTAGCCATGAACGTCACTGATCCAGCCCCTCATGTAAGCAAAACCATGTGATCTCCTGTGTCTGACTTATTTTACATAGCACAATGTCCTCAAGTTTAATGGCCGTTGGACCCTCTTGACAGTTTTTCATTTAAAAATTATATCTGCTTAAAAAGACAGGATTTCAGGTATGACCTTTCCATTTTTATACATTATATATACACAAAATATTAAATGCACAATAAGCCTAAATCATTGAGGCCTAAAACACACAATGCTAAGAGAGTTTGTTTCTTCTTTTTTGTTGTTTTTTCTCTGAGACAGGGTTTCTCTGTGTAGCCCTGGCTGTCCTGGAACTCACTTTGTAGACCAGGCTGGCCTTAACTCAGAAATTCACCTGCCTCTGCCCCCCCCCCCCGAGTGCTGGGATTAAAGGTGTGCGCCACCACGCCTGGCTGTTCTTCCTTCTGAGACAGAGTCACTCTGTTGTCTGGGCTGGCATGGTGCTTGCTCTATATAGGTCATGAAGAGCTGGAACTTGTAGCGGTCCTCCTGCTTCTGTCTCCCAGATGTTGGGAACACAGTCAGTACCTTACCTTTATCTCCTTCATGTAAAAGAAACCCTTTATATAGGGACTGGAGATATGGCTCTGAGGTTAAACATACTGGCTGCCCTTCCAGAGGACCCAGGTTCAATTCCCAGCACCTACACGTGGCACACAAATCTCTGTAACTACCATTCCTAGGCATCTAGTGTTCTCTTCTTGCTAATGCACTTGCCTGGTATGTGTGAGGACCTGCATTTGATCCTCATAACTGGGAAAAAAAATTGATACAAAAGGAAAGAAAGATCCAACGTGTTAATTTGTGGTGGGCACAGGGTCGTGTGGTTGAGCTAATGAACAGGACATGCAAAGGTCAGCTTACGTAAGGTTGCCTTGTTCCATGGGGTTCATGGGATGCTACTGAGAGCACTGAGAGTCAGCCAGAGGTGGGAAGGAGACTGTTATGGTGGCATTTCAGAGAAGTGACTGGCATGCTGGGTTGGATTCCAGGCTCTGTCTTGAGGTTTTGTGACTGTGGCTTGTTGTCGTCGCGTAAGAGGAGCTTCATCTTTTTAAGCCAGGAGGGAATCCACCACTCCCTCATCTCCAAAATAGACCAGAGGCTAATCTAGCAGAAGATGGCTCGGTTTGAAACATGTTAGCTTCAGTTTATACTTTCAGATCCCCCCTCCCCCCAGGTTCTTTATCTAGACTTCCTGGGAGAGCAATAGGGAAATCTTGCCAGAGGATGATTTGACTTTTAGAAGACATTTAAAACAGACACTGGCAAGGGAGTGCTACAGATGGGATTCATTGCTCCAGACTGAGGGGGCTCTGAGCTTGGGACATCATGCCTGCTGTGGGCCCCAGCTGCACCACAGCACCTTCTGTGACCACTAAGAGGTCAGCAGAGCTCAGCCTGAACAGACGGTCCATCGGGCTTTCTGGTGGCTTGTTGGTCACAGAACCCCTTGCCCTGAGCAGCTTTCAAAAGCCATTCGGCTGACCAGGGACGATGGCTGCATTAGACCACAGAGCAAATCCTCGTGGCGTGTGGAACAAGAAAGAGGTGCAGCTGTGCTCCCAAAACTTCTTGGTTACGGTTGCTCCTGTTACTGATTTGGACCTGGCAGCTTATGGAGTGAACAGAGAAGGCCATCTTGGAGTCAGGGTTCATTATGTTGTTTAATTCCTTACTGATGTCAAAAAAAGGATTCACCTGACTTTCCTGTCAGCTTGCTCAGATGGGGCAGCGAGATGAGGTGTTGGCATTGGACAGAAATGGAGTTCAGATGCTCTTGAGCTCAGCGCAGAAGTCCTTCTTAGTGTGAGTCACATTACTAGGGTAGACATAGACTGTGGGTCATGTATAAAGCGCTTATGTATTAGGAATGCTCTAGTTTGGGGACATTTTCATGATCCTAACCCTAACCTAGCCTCCACTCTCCCCTTCCTCTCTTCTATCTCATGAGTAGCTCAGGTTGGTTCCAAATTCATGTTTCTCCTGCCTCAGTCTCGGGGTGCTGGCATGAGTGGTCTTTGAGGGGTGAGTTACCATGCTCAGCTGTGTTTTCTGTCTCTGTGGATTTCATCTTGGCCATTTCATTTAAATGGAGTTTTGCCATGCGAGTTATGGCCGGCTTCTTTTACTTAGCCTGGTGTTTTTCAGATCCATTCACATGGCGTGCACTGGTACTTTCTTCTTGTATTGTGGAGTGTTTATGTGTGATGCCTCTCTCTACGTGTGTGTGTGTGTGTGTGTGTGTGCGCGCGCTGTGTGTGCTGTGCTCTGTGTGTGTGTATGTGTGTGCCGTGTGTGTGTGTGTGCGCGTGGTACTCATGGAAGCCAGAAGTGCAGAAGAGGGCATCGGATCCTGTGGAACTAGAGTCTCACTGAGCTGTCATGTAGGTGTAGGAAGTGAAGCTGGATCCTCTTAAAGAGCTTCTAGTGTGCTTAACCACTGAGCCATCTCTGCAGCTCCTAAACCAGGTGTCAATTGTAGTTGTTGATAGAGGTTCTTGCTGTGTAATCCACGCCAGCCTGGAGCTCACTACGTAGATCAGGGTGGCCTCAAATCCAGATCCCCCTGAGTCCTGGGATAGCAGACATTCATCATGCCTATTAACATAGGGTTTAAAAGAAGATTCAACAGAACAAAGTGTACTAACAGCTTAAAATTTGCTCATAATTTATGATCCATTTTGAAGTATTCTTTGTATTTTCAATCATAATCTTTGTGTCTTCAGGGATCTCTTGTTTTTGTGCCTGGGATATCTAAAATTGATGAAGACAATAAATTAAAATTTCCTGGTACCATTTCTATTTCTATGTAATGTGTGGTGGAAAGCAAACTAAATAGACTTTTACCCTAAATTCTCAAGACAATTACATCACAATTTACATGTTTGGAGTTTAGTATTAATTTTGTGTTGATGAATTTCCATGTTGTTTGCCTGCCTCTAGACATGTTGTTTGTAGTGACTCATGGAGGCTTGGATCTTCCGATGTCAGGTAGTCATACAGTCTTGAGCCTTATAGTGTGTGTGCGTGTTCCTGGCTATGCTGTACGTATGTGTGCTGTGTGTGCCTGCCTGAGCTGTGCTATGTGTGTGTGCACACTTTGTGTATGCGTGTATGTGTACTGTCTTGCCTGTGCGTATTCTGTGCTTTGTATGTATTGCCCTGTGTGTGTGTATTCTGTGCTCTGTGTGTACTGTCCTGCATGCTGTGCGTGTGTATGTGCATGTACATGTACTGTGTGGTGTATATTATGCGGTGTGCACTCTGTATGGGTGTGTGCAGTGTTGTGCTGTGTATGTACATGTGTGTGTATGCACGTGTGTCTGGGTATGTGTGCATGTATGTTTTGCTGTGTGCATGTGCTGTGTTGTGCTTTATGTGTCGTGTGTGTGTACTCTGTATGTGTGTGTTGTGCTGTGTGTTTGTATATATGTTGGTGAGCATGCATTCAAGCCTGGTTCAATGTATGGGTAACAGATGTCAGTGCAGAGATCAGAGCTTAATGTTAAGGATCTTCCATCACTCTCCACTGTATTTATTGAAGAACAATTTGAATGTAGAGCTCGCTGATTTCTGACTAGCCCAGCTAGCTAGCCTGCTCCTTAGATTCCCTGTCTGCTTCCTAAGTGCTAGGAAGTGCTAGGTGGCCACTATCCAGCGTTTACAAAGGTTCTGGGGCTCTGAACTCCTGCCCTTCTGTCATATGGAGCATCCCCGTGGCTCCTGGTCTTCTAATGGCATTGCTGCCTGGTGTTGCGTGTCAGTCCAGACCCCACAGAGCCGCTGTGCTTTGTGTGTGGCTGTGCCTTCACTGCTTTGGTTTTATGTGGCTTTTTAGATGCATTTTCAAAGAATACCAGAGAGAGAGACAGACAGAGAGAGACAGACAGAGACACAGAGAGAATAGAACAAGACATCGAGTCATTTGGGGATCATATGAAAGGACAGTGAGCTGCTTGCTCTGTACATGGCTTTCTGATACTTCCCTGGATATTCAGTTGTTATAGTTAAGGATTGTTATATCTTGGAATGGCAGCCTTTTTCTAAATATGCGTTGTAAGTGGGAGGGCGCACCCTACATGCAAACAGGGAAATGTATTCTGTCAACCAAGAACTTCTCTATCACCCCTTCCCTAAGAGTCACGTGATTCACTGTGGTGTCACTGAGTCTGTGGTGGAAGGACCTGAATTTGCTGTGGATCAAAAATACTAATGTTGATTGTGAATGAGACCGCAGCACAGACCTGCCTTTGCAGACTGTATAGAGTGCTGCTTTAGAGACACGTGGCCAGCCAGATGGGGTAGCTCTCTGTCCATGTCCGTGCTCATGTCTCTGGGTACCTTAAGCAGCACCCACCTGGTTAGCACTCTAGTGAAGAGGAGAGGTGTGCAGAAGTCAAGACCACACGCCTCGCATGTTCTCCTATGCTCGACTGCCAGCAGGCTGTTACCATTACGTGTAAAAGGTTGTCTGAAGTTGCTTACACGTGTTTCCATGGCAGCAGGCGTCTCGGCATTTTCACCGTTTTTAGACTGTATTTCCTCCTTTCCTTGGCTTGTCTGTTTTCTCATTGATGCAAGATTAAACAAGCAGCATATTTAGGTCAAGGAAAGAGATGTTTGCTAATAGAGATGCTAGGCGAAGCATTCTGGGAGAGTGATTTTTTGCAGCAGACGAGAATCCTTTGTGCCTTCAGCAGCAGCAGCATCTGCAGCAGGGTGGCTGTCTGGCACTGCCTTTTGCATTTTGGGCAGGTTCTGAGATTGAGAGCAGTCCCAGGCAGATCCAAGGTGCCAGCATTTCCCACCAGCCCATGCTAATCCTCTGCACATTTGCTTTCGTGTATTAGCTGTGTGGCAGTTTGCTGGGGGGAAAAAAACCCGATACTTTCACAGTCTTGGTGCATCTGAGGTGTGTCATCTTGATTTTGCACCACCCACCCTTCCTGTTCCACACGGGGAGCCTGGATCCTTTTTCTTTTTTGTCAGACTGTTGGGCAGGAACGGATTCTAGTGTAACAGCCTGGCACTTCCTTCTGTTCCGGTGCCGGTAACTGCTTGTCGTGAAGATGGTCCAGAGGAAGCCTGTGTCTGACGAGCCAAAGAAGCTGATGTGGGGATGGTGTAGAGATCGCTAGAAGTCTGGATGTGCACACTTCGGGGATGGGCTGCACTACCAGCGTGATTCTCTTCAAAGGCATCCGTACCGTTTTTGAGAGAAACTGTGCTTACATGTGCAAGCAGCCGGGAGAGAGTAATGCCCTTGAATATACAGCATACAATTGGTCAAAAGAAGACTCTGAACTATCGATCGCCTTCTGCCTGGTAAAATGCTGTCTCATTTAATTAACAAGTAGCTTAATGGTGTTAGCATAAAGCTAGTCTTTCGTTGTGAAGCAGCTCACATCTGTTTCCATATGCTTATGTGTATATCTATCTCTCTCTATATATATGTAAATATGCATATATTGTCTGTATGAATGAGTAACCAGTAATCTTAAATTTAAATTTGAAGCACCTCTTTGCATGTGTGAGGATGCTGTGTATTAATGCAAGGTAAGTGCAGACAGGAGATGGAGAGCGGTGTCTTGTTAGACTAGTTCTCTCAAGCAGTTTACAGCCTTCTGGGTTCTTGGTAGTTTTAGCGGTCATCTGTAGCAAAATGCATGTTCAGACATTCACGTGTGACCCCCTTCCCCACTGATGGTGAATTATCCAGCCTCTTTATCTCTCAGCCTTTTACTTGGCCAGGCTTGTCTTACTAATGGCTTGTGGTCAGTCCTCTCATTCAGGGAGAGCCCTGTAAAGGGATCATGAAAGAAAGCTGTGCTGCACACAGAGACAAATATGTATAGTTTTATTTTTCTTAAAACTCAATTCTAATGTGTATGGGTCATGAGAAGAAGCTGAATTTGACCCGGTGCTTCCGTGTTCTGCCCCTGCTTGAAGAGGCGTCAAGTCACAGATGGGTGTGTCTCTCAGTGACCTCTTCCGTACCAGGTTGCGAGGAGGCACATATTGGTCTCCTCCTCCCTCAGGACGCCTTGCCATTTTCCCTTCTGTTCTAACTGCAGTTTTTGTCAGAATGAGTGGGGACAAGGACATGTGTGAGTTTGCGTGTGAGCCTGGCAGGCGGTTGCTCAGTAGGGTGAGGCACACAGACAGGCAGGAATGCTGCCCGAGGAGGGGGTGTAGGTGCCCTGTGTGTACCTTGGAATTGGATCTGCAGCAGCTCAGGGAGGGTGTGGGGTTTTGTTGAGGGGCTTGTGTGGCTAGCACTCAGAAGGCTCAAGAGGAGGAAGGGAGAACATCATATAAGATGTCAGTTGCGGCTTAGGAGTCAGGGTTATATTTGGTATGGAATGGAAGTGGTGCTATATTAACTGTTGAATATTTTAAGCTCTGCCATATTTTGAAATATCCTTTGGAGAATAACTGCTGTCAGAGAGTAGAAGGACTAGAGCCCATTACTGTGTGCTTTTCTATCACCTACCCATAGCCAGCCAAGCTTAGGACCTACCTGAGTTGGGCTAGTCAGGGCAGTATTCCCACCCTGTGCAATAGTGCTCCCACCCTATGCAATAGTGCTCCCACCCTGTGCAATGATGCTCCCATCCCGCGCAATGGTGTTCCCAACCTATGCTGTAGGCTTTTGCTCCTTCTAGCCAGACCGACTTGTCTTTGGTTAACCTGACTTGATGACCACCCCACCCCTGTGCTTTTCTTTTTTTGATGGCACCAGACAATAGTGACCCGCTTCTGGCTTTGTCAGACCTTTGTCAGGCCTGGGTTTCTGACACGCTGTTCCTATGTACCTCGTGGGCCACTGCTGCCCACCAAGATGCCGCTAGGTGGAAAGACCCAACTGGACTTCTGGATTCTGTGTGTGCTCCCTGATCCTCTTTGTGCACATCAGGCAGAGTTTGTCTTTGGGAATGAAAGTCAGGCCACGTTCCTCCTCTGCTGCAGAATCCATATAGAGGTCTGTCTCCACAATGGGATCACCCACCCCACACTTCCTCCTCTCCATCTGCTTGCTTTTCCCTTGATCCTCCTTAGTATTCACTTCACTCTGGCCATCAAGGCTTCCTGGGACATCGCCATCTTGCCTTTGTATGGCTCTTGCCTGGGCTCTCCCAGGTCTTTGTTCAGGTAGCCCTTCTCAAGTGAGGCACCTACAGATGCCCAGTATTACTCCAGAGCATCCCAGCAAGACCTACCCACTGTCACCTTGGGTCATCTCCATGCAAAAACACACTGACCTGATCTTCAGATACATGAGGGTCCTTGCTAGGGCCCCCAGCTTTGTTTGGGAAGGTGTCTGTCTTATCTGTAGCCCTGGTGATGCCTCCAACGTGTGACTTTGCCAGAAGTGTCAGCAGGTAACAACTGAACTGCATCCACCCTTCCAGCTGCAGTTTCCAACCTGTGGGTCTTGACACCTGGGAGGGGATCCAACAACCCCTTCATAGGGTCACCAAGACCATCGGCAGACACACAGATCCTTGTATTACAACAATACAGATCCTTGTATTCATAACAGCAAAATTACAGTAGTGAAGTCGCAACGAAAAGTGGTTTTTGGTTGGGGGTCACCGCCACATGAGCAACTGTATTAAAGGGTCACAGCCTTAAGAAGGTGAAGACTACTGCTTTATAGTCTCTAACCACTCAGTGCATACCAAACCCTGTAGGAGGGACTGTGTTTGTTCATGGTGGGATAGGCTGAAACATGAGCGCCCCCTATCTGTAGAGACTAGAAATCTCCAGGATCTGCTCACCAGCCAGAGCCAGATGGATACCCTCACAGCCACGTTTTGGTCTCAGCGAAGTTTCTTCTGGACCAGTTTTGCGATTTTTCTCCTGTTCTATACTGAAGCACACCATGGGTAGCTAGCTTCCTGAGAAGTGACACTCACTGTAAGAATGGATGATGGGGGGGGGGGGCGTGAGGCTGGCTTGGGTGGGGACAGTGAGAGGCAGTGAGGTACATAAGTGTGATTCTGGGGAGGTGGCTCAGTGCTTAAGAGCACTCGCTGCTCTTGCAGAGGACTGGACTCTGGGTCTCACCCACCTGAGGGGCTCTGAGACTTTCTTCTGCCTCCTTTAATACCCACATCCACATGCGCATTCTTGTCCACAAACACACATACGTACATACATATTAATGAACTGTTATTTCTTTAAAGAGTGCGATTCTGAAGCCAGCCTTCAGGGTTGAAAACCTACATCCATTACTTCCTCGATGTGTGACTGCGGGCGTCATCTGTCTGCTCCTCGTTCTCATCTGCTCTTTATCTTCTGAATTCAGATAAAATGGTACTTATCGCAGGGTAGTAAGTGACTGACTTGTCCGAGGCTCTCAGGGTGGGCCCCGTTGTGCCAATTGTAAGCAGTTGCATAGTTGCTGTTGTTTTTCTGTTTTTTTTTTGTTTTTTGTTTTTATCTTCTTTATGACAAGCCTGGAGAGAAATCTCTTCTCACCATATTCCTAATGATTGTGTTTTCCTGAGTAACAACTGCATAAGTGTGTTTATGTGGGGGTGGAGGGTGGTTTGAGATAGGGTCTCTTAGGCTGGCCTGGAACTTGGTATGATTCAAATTTCACTTGCTTCCTAAGTGCTGTTTTAAAGGCATGTGCCACCATTCCAAACTTGCTTTGATTTCCTTGCCTCGCCTTGCCTTGCCTTGCCTTTTCTCTCCTCTCCTCCCCTCCCCTCCCCTCCCCTCCCCTCTCCTCTTCTTTCTTTCTTTCTTTCTTTCTTTCTTTCTTTCTTTCTTTCTTTCCTTCCTTCCTTCCTTCCTTCCTTCCTTCCTTCCTTTCTTTCTTTCTTTCTTTCTTTCTTTCTTTCTTTCTTTCTTTCTTTCTTTCTTTCTTTCTTTCTTAAGACAGGGTCTCATTATGGAGCTTTGGTTAACCTGAAATTCTTAGTGTAGACCAGGCTGGGCTCAAATTCACAGAGATCCACTTGCCTCTACCTCCTGAGATCTGGAATTAAAGGTGTGCACCACCACACCTGGCTACTTTTTTGAAGTTGATAGGGTTTCAGACTTCTGAGAGACCCTCTCTACTCTGACAGGTACAAGTACCGGAAGGACTTTTAACCGATTAAGTCTTGCTTCTTGTTTCATGGTTGTCATTTGTGACAGTACGCCTGGTCCCATCTGCTTATTTTGATCTTATGTGTGTGAGTCACTTTTGGAATAAGGCAGTATGTAAATCAGCAAGCAGAGAGCTATATGGTGAAGAGGGGCCTCCCTGTGATCATCAAGAGAAGCAAGTCAAGCGCAGATGTTTGAGTGCAGTCTCCAGCTTTGTAAGGTTGGGGAATGTAAAGTGTCTACAGGAAGGTTCTGTTTATATTTAAACGACGAGGGATCCTCTCCATTTACCCTGGAAAACGAACCTATCTGGTAAGTGTAGAATGATTGAAGTTCAAGTCAGTCTGTCTGTCTGTCTATCTATCTGTGTGGTTGTACATGTGTGTCCTGGAGTACCTGTATATATGTGTGGAGACCAGAGCACAGCCTTTGGATGCTTTTCTTAGGCTCCATCTATGTTATGGTTTGTTTTATGAGAGTGTCTCACACCAGCCTGGAATTTGCAGAGTACCTAAGGCTAGCTGGCAACTCTCAGGAATATGTCTGTCTCTAACTGCCAGCTCTGGAACTACAAGTGCATGCCATTGTATGTGTATTCGTGTGTGTGTGTATGTGTGTGCGTGCACACACGTGCACGCGTGCGTGCATGTGCGTACGAGTGCGGGTGTGCGAGTGTGTTCTGGGTATGACACTGCTTCCGGGTTCCTCTGCTTCCATCTAAGACCTTTCCCTAGTCTTCCCATTTAAATGTTGACTGCCAGTTCTAGCACAATTGATGTGGAAGATTGAGTTGGGATCTCATTCTTGAGTATAGATTTTTCCTCGGGATTTTTGCTTTACAGAGTAATTGGACGTATTAGCTCAGTGCATTGGGAGTTTGTCCTGATTGCTTGTTCTTGCTGGACAAGCGGCAGCCCTGGAGATGCTCACATCCAGGCTGCTGTAGCTGATGTGAGGGTGGCACATAGGTTGTCTGGCAGGAGGCCAGTCCATCTAAACCTTCCACTGCAGGGAAAGCTCGTAAGCTGAAGCAGACATTGCCAGTTCCACTTTCTTCCTCTGAGAAAGTCCCATTCTGCTCAAGGCCAGCACTGTCAAGTTTGACTTCCTTTCTGTAGTTGTGGGAGAAGTAAACACCTCTTGTGTTGCTGTGTGTGATATATTGTGTTTCTGCTGATCATAGCTGAGGGAAAGAGAGGCTGGTCAGTTAGAACCGGATTGCTGCTGCATACCGGGAGTAAGGGCACAAAGGAAGAAAAAAAAAACGACTAGTCTTCAATTTTTCTTGGTGTGTGTGTGTGTGTGTGTGTGTGCACGCTCGCGTGAACACGTGCGTGTGTGTACCTGTGTGTACATGTACTTCTGCTGCACACATGGAGGCTAGAGGAAATCTTTGGTGCCATTCTCAGGAACACTGTACACTTCATTTGAGACAGGTTCTCTCCTTGGCCCAGAGCTCACTGCTAAGGCCAGACTGGCCAGCGAGCCTGTCTCTAACCCCTCAGTGCTAATTACAAGTGCACCTGCCATTTTTATGTGGTTCTTAGGGATTGAACTCAGGTCCTACTTGAAGGGCCTTTGTTGACTGAGCCGTCTCTCCAGACCCTTGAGTTTCTTTCATTATGTATATCATTTATTATCATGTTATTTATATCCCATTATCATACTGGGATAATGCAACTCTTTATTTTGCTCATTGTAAATTTAATATTTTAGTTTTTGTCCCTACTACCTTAAAATTGAAGTTTTTTTCATGGTTAAACTAGTATAGAATTTAGCCTTTCATAGCATCAAGATTTTTCTGAGTACTTAACTTCCTTCAGACTTGGTCCTTTCTAGTTCTTACAAAAACCATTGACTGTGAAGGTCTTTTGACTTGTATGCTAATTAACAGCCATTTGACATTGGATACTGTTCGAAGAGCACAGAATAGATGACACCCTTCTCTTTTGTGTCTGTATATATCTTTGGGATGGGGTGCATTGAACTAGGGGGCAGGCAGAAGGTGTAAATGCAAAATGGTGGTGTGTTAAAGAGCTTGAGGCATTTGGGAAGAGTAAAAGCTGGGCTTTGTTGTAATTGTTCTTCAGTAATACCCTCTGCCTGCCTTGCTGCATCTGGTGGGAGGAGCCTCGTGGCTTTCCGGTGTTGGGGCACCCACCAACGCCTCAGCACTGCCTGCAAGGTTCCAGCGCTCGCTGCAGGACCTTGGCTGTGGATAGTTTGTTTTCCGTGTTCCTTCAGTGCCTTTCCTCATGATGCTCAGTGGATTCAACTCTCTGTTTAGATCACTGCAGTGAGTTGGGCTGATGTTTTCGAGGCGCAGTTGGCTCTCAGTCTGAGTTTCCCCCTGCATCTTAGCTGTGGGTACTCTGCTGTGTAGTTGCAACTGCTTGGCCATGCAGCCTTCATTCAGCAGAGAAAGAGGGGGCAGGACCTGTCTGCTGCAGAGGAGGAAAGGGCGGGACCTGCTTACTACAGAGGAGGAGGGGGCGGGACCTGTTTACTACAGAGGAGGAGGGGCTGGACCTATCAACTACAGAGGAGGAGGGATATGACCTGTCTGCAGAGGAGGAGGGGGCGGGATCTATCAACTGTAGAGGAAGACGGGGAGGGGCTTATTTATTTCAGAAAAAGATGAGGCAGGAACTGTCTGCAGTGGAGGAGGGGCGGGTCCTAACAAACTGCAGAGGAAGAAGGGAGGGGTGGGACTTGTCTGTTGGAGAAGAGGTGGGGATGGGACCTGTCTGCTGCAGAGGAAGAAGGGCAGAACCTGCCTGCTGCAGAGTGGGGAGAGGGCGGGGCCTGTCTACTGCAGAGGAAGACCTGCTCCAAGGCTTCATCAGTATGCACCATTTTACTTAACAGTGAGATTTATTTATTTTAGCACTCATTAAACTATAACAGGCAGAAAACACTGATTGTGGAAATTGAGAGCCTTATGTCCACTGTACAGAGAAAACGATTGGTATAAATATCTCAAGACAAAATATTTCAGGGTATCATCCATATATATAGATCACAGATATGCTCATTAAAAAAAGCATTGATGTTAGTAGGGTCTCAATTGTGTCTTTCTCTGCCCCACCAGATTCATATACCTGTTCTGTGCCTTTGCCACCAGAGCCAGCTCTATCGTGTTGCCCAGGCAAGGTGTAGGGCTCCCTCTCCAGAGTTCTGCAGCTAGAAAGGAGCAGGGCCACCTCTCTGGCTCTTGACCTTGGAGGATGTTCACCCGCCTGCTGCAGGCATTGAGGGGTGAGGTGGGGGGAGAGCTTCTCTTCCCTGCCCCTACCACCCTACAGCAGATGAGAGGCGGGGTCAGCTTCCCACTCTCACACCCTCTGGTCAGCCCACCCACTCCCCTGCAGTCAGGGTCAGCTCTACTGTGTTACCCAGGCAAGGGGTGGGGCCATATCAGCACAGTGCCTCAGGCAGCCATCCAGACCAAGGATATCTGCATGGGCTTTGATCTCAACTGCCATAAGACCTTGGACCTAGATTTACACCCCCCCCCCCCCCGACCCCCACCCCTGCAGCAGCATGGCCCTCAGATATCCCACATAGTCTCTGGTGGCAGCCCAGCCCAGATATCTGCTTGGCTTTTGGTGGTAACTCGGGCCACAGACATTGACACAGATGCCAGCTGCAACAGGACGGCCGACCCATACTTGGGCCTTGGTGGCAGGTACCTGGATGCCTTTCTTCCAGCCACTTCAGGGGCCAGTGGAACCAGGGCTGGCATTTGGGGCCACATCTCATTCTTAATAGTGTTTCATCTTATGTATGCAACATTTTGTGTTTATGTATTCATTTACTCATTCATTCATTCATGTTTTTTGAGACAGGGTTTCTTTGTGTAGCTTGACTGTCCTGGAACTTGCTCTGTAGACCAGGCTGATCTTGAACTCACAGGGATCCTTCTGCCTCTGCCTCCCAAGTGCTGGGAAATTTTTCATTTATTTTTATTTTATGTGCATTGGTTGGTGTCTTGCCTGCATGCATGTCTGTGTGAGGGTTCAGATGGCCTGGAACTGGAGTTACAGTTGTGAGCTGCTGTGTAGGTGCTGAACATGGAACCTGGGTCGTTTGGAAAAGCAGCCAGTGCTCTTAACCTCTGTGCCATCTCTCCAGCCCTGGAACATTTCATTTAATCAGTACTCATGATTGCTCCCCACCCCCCACTCCCATTATGGTAAGCATCCTTATATACGTGTTGTACATGCTTATCAGATTGCTTTTGTTGCTTCTAGACCTGGAATAGTTAGATCAGGGAATACTTACTTTTTTTTTTTTTTCCTCGAGAGGGTTTCTCTGTGTAGCCTTGGCTATCCTGGAACTCACGCTGAGGACCAGGCTGGCCTCGAACTCAGAAATTTGCCTGCCTCTGCCTTGCAAGTGCTGGGATTAAAGGCGTACGCCACCACGCCCGGCGGAATACTTACTTTTAAAGGGTCTTGGTCTATATTGTGGATTGTTTGGCAGAAAATAAGGAGTTTAAAAAAATTCAAGAGAAGAGCTATTAGATGGCTCAGTGGGTAAGGGTGCTCGCCACCAAGCCTGATGATGTTAGTTCAATCCCCAGTGCCTACGTGGTGGAAGTTGATAATTGACTCATATCCTCTGACCTTCACGTCTGTGTTGTGGCATGTGCTCCTGTCTCTGTCCCCCTATAATAATGCGTTTAAAAACATTTCTCAAGGCAAGCAAGTTTGTGTTCTCCCCCTGTTGAAGGGTGGCCTTCAGTTTCGCCCTCTGTTCAGCTGCTGATGGGGTTCCCTGTTAATCAGATTGCAGAGACTTGGATCCTGGTCTGCTTTGGCGAGTACATCAGCCTTGGTCTAGCCTCTGCTTCTGGAAGCTTTAGCATTCTTCCATGTCCTGGGAGAATTCTGAAATGTTCCACTGAAAGGATGGAATGTGTTTGTTCTGGGAGGTCTTCGCCCTTTTAGGGCTGGGATGGCTGTTTCTTGCAGATTCAGAAGGAGAGAGCAGCAGACCCAAGGACAGAGGAGTGTAACCAGATGAGTGTGGTTGCTACTGCTCCACTCCAGCCCTGCCCTCTCTGCAGGGTGGGCGATCACATCGCTCTCCTCGCCTTGGAGAGCAGCTCTGGTTTTCTGGCTTTTTCAGAGGAGCATTTGTTGTTTTTATACAGAGACTATGTAATTATTGTAGAAAATTCAGAGATTAAAGAGAAACAAACAACCCATAACCCAGCAGGCTGGGAATCACCACCACTTAATGTGCAGTGTATTGCTTTGTAATGATTTTCTCTGCATGTGCAAATATTAAAAGTGGGATCATACTCTAGAAGTCTCTGATGTCCTTTTAACTTCTACTTTATTAGAAACAATTTCTTATATTCGGAACAGCTTTTAAAATATGATTAAATATATACATCATATATGTCCATTGTTAGGCATTACTATAATTTTTTAGATACTGCTGTTGTTAATACATTTAGATTGTTGTAAATTAGATTTACACCAAAGTACTGGGTGACTACACAGTTATTTTTGTAGGCCTGATTCATAAAAGTGAATTATTAAGGCAAGAAGGACTTTTCTTTCTTAAATTGTATTTTAAGACTGGTTTTCACTATGTAGCCCAGGCTAGCCTCAAACTTGTGCTCCTCATGCCTCGGCTTCTAGTGTGCTCTTGATAGAAGTGATTTTAAAAGTTTATTCTTTTTTTTTAATGCATTATTAGACCTTCATTTACACACACACACACACACACACACACACACACACACTCAACCCCACAGTCATGCACTGCTGCCCCTGGAGGCCAGAAAGAGGGTGTTGGATCCCCTGGAACTGGAGTTAGAGATGATTGTGAGCTGCCACGGGATGATAGGATCTAAACCTATGTCCTCTGGAAGAACATCAAGCGCTCTTAACCACTGACCCATCTCTCTAGACACAGAAGGAAGTTTTTAAAAAGCCTTTAATTCATAGCACTATATTTGTTTATTTGTTTACTTATTTTCCAGACATGGTTTTTTCTGTGTAGCTCTGTCTGTCCTGAGACTCATTCTGTAGACCAGGTTGGCTTCCAACTCTGAGATCCCCCTGCCTCTGACTCCTGAGTGCTTGGGATTAAAGCTGTGTGCCACCACTGCCTGGCTTTAATTAACTAATTTATTTTAAACAACATCCGTCTGTTTAGTGTGTGTGCGTGATCATGTACCCATGCATGCTTGTCAAGTGCACTGTGGAGCTCGGGGACAGTTTGTAGGAGTTGGCTTTCCTGTTTCACCACATGCAACCTGGCATTGAACTCACTGAACTTGACGGCAGTTGCCTTTACCTGCTCAGCCGTCTTACCAGCCTTTACTTCCTTATTTCTTGTTTCACTAACAAGATGTTGCGGGGGAGATGAACCTGCACACAGCCTTTTTCTCTGTAGCTTTGCCTATGACTTTTACGTGTAGATATTCTTGCCTGAGGTCAGATATTCACACGCTCTTTGGTTCCTAGGGTCTTTTGTCTATCTTCTTCCTTTTCTGTCTAGGGATCAGCAAATAATAACCTGTGGGTCAAATCTCTTCTCCCATTTGTTTTTATAAATAGCATTTTATTGTCCAGCTACTTTTTTGCTTATTTACACAGCAGTCTGGTGCTTTAGCAGTGGCGGAGTTGTGCTGTTAAGACAGACACTCATAATGCTTAGCAGTAGATTAAGAGCATTTGCTGGCTGGCCTCATAGAAGCTTGCTGTTCCAGTCGACTTCAGATATCCTTATGTGCATGCTTTAACTGAGATACTAATTGGATCCCTACTTCCCTACTCCCCCCCCCCACTCTCCACTTCCCCCAACCCTTGTGGAAAGCCCACTCCATACTCATTGTTACTCTCTCATGCATTGGTCTTTGCCTGCATGTACCAGAGAAGGCAGAGTTCTTACCCAACTCCCAGTTTAACTGCACTATAGAAAAAAAAACACACACACACATATATATATATGCATTTTATAAAAAAGATTTATTCATTTTATATATGTGAATACACTGTCACTGTCTTCAAATATACCAGAAGACAGCATCAGATCCCATTACAGATGGTTGTGAGCCACTATGTGGTTGCTGGGAATTGAACTCAGGACCTCTGGAAGAGCAGTCAGTGCTCTTAACCACTGAGCCATCTCTCCAGCCCCGTAATTCGTATTTTTTAAAATATAGTATAAACAGGGGACTGGAGAGATGGTTCAGTGGTTATGAGTACTTACCACGCACCCCCCCCCCCCCCCGCTCCCAGGACCTCTGTTCTGTTCCCAGCTCCCACATCAGGTCATTTACAATTTTCTGTGACTCCAATTTCAGGGAATCCAACATCCTACTTATACCCCCACCCCAACTATTCATAAAATCACTGAATCTTTAAAAAATACTAGAATAAACAGGTTATGCAGCATAAGTTACTGTACTAAGTACTTTTTTGAAGTTATAGACAGAGATTTGACATATAAGTGGTCTGATAGAGCATGCATTGGCTAGAATCCTGGAGCTAAGGGTTAGCTTTTGAGTATATTTGCAAATTCCCACATTAAGGGAAATAGCCTGTTCATAAAGCAGATCACACTAGTATTTATAGGGATTCTTGGTTTATTCTGACAAAAGAAAAATTCCATTCTAGCAGCTGCATCCTCCAGTAATCTTGGTTTGTTTCTCCATTTTCCTGTCTTTACTAACACAGGAATGTCAGCAGATAGAACAAAGGGGTCAGAGATGGTTCCAAAGAATACAGACAGACCTACAAATGTACACAGGCAGCCACAAATGCACTGCGCATGTGTGCGTGCATACACATGAACACATACACACAGAGGCACATGCATACATACACTCACACAGATAACACACAGGTGTGCGTGCACACACACATACATACACGTACACACACATAAACACATACATACACACAAACACACACATACATACACACACACATAGACACAAACACACACTCTCTCACACTCACACACACTCTCTCTCTCACACACACACACACACACACACACACACACACACACACCTGCCTCCGGAAGTGGAGACTGCATCTTTACAGAGACAGAGTAAATTCTGATGTCTTCTGTAACTCCTGTGCATTCTAAGGATAACTAACATCCTTTATCTAGATGTAAACTAAAATGTTGAATAAAAGGCTATGTTATCCTTTTCAAATATCAATTAACAATCAAAAACCTTCTCTAAACATACTTTCTGAGTAACATTTTTTTTAGCCAATGAAAAATATCCTAGAAAACAATAGGTGTGAGTTATGAGCTACAAGGAGGGACGATTCAGAACTAGTCCCTAGCTGAGGTTCTTCCCCTCCCCCACCCCATTCTCTGCTCTCCTATTGGACTCTATCTTTTGAGATTGTCCTGTGTAGCTGAGGCTGGTCTTGAACTCCCCTGCCTCCTAAGTGCTGAGATTATATTCCTATACACCTGGCTCTCTTCTCTTCTTCAGAAGGTAGGCCATGCCTGGGCTCACCCTCTGGGGGGAGGATTTTTGGGGTTCTCAGATGTGGGGATGGTTGTAGCCCACAAGCTAAGTACCTTAACCCTTTCATGTCGTTGGCATTCCCTGTGTGCCCTCCAGGCTTTGACTTGAGTAATGCTCTTGGAGGTCTGGTCTTAGACATTAGTATTTCTCTGTGCTTTACTTTTGGAGAGCAGTTGGAAGGATGCCTCAAACGTTGTCCTTCCCGCTCACTGACCCGATGATTTCTCTAATTACCAAATGGTAATGGATCCCTGCTAACCATAGGGTGCTGAGACAGGAGAAACCACAGATGCTGGTCCCAGACAGCCTATAGAGCTAGCAGGTAGATCAACTTGAGATGCGAGGGACACTGGGTGACAGGAGAGCCCCTGAAGTCCCTGGGGAAAGAATTGAAGAAGGTGTAAGTGCAGGACATAGTCATTTTAGAGGGGAGCACGGGGGATGCTGAAGCCTTCTCAGAGGTTCTAGTTAAGTGCATAGTGTGGCAGGGCCTCACTGTCCAGAAGACAAGTGTGGAGGCACAGAGGAGACTCAAGAGCCTGCAGACGTAAGCAGAGGCAAGACCACAGTGGGTCTTTAGTATTTTAGAGAATCATATACTAGAGGGGGAGGGGGAAGGGAGGGGGAGGGGGAGAGGGAGGAGGAGGAGATGATTATTTGGAGACAGTGTTTGACTCAGTGGCCAAGGCTACTGTCTATTATTCTACTATTCTCCTGCCCGATTCTCCCAAATACTGGCATTGCAATCCTGATAACTGAAAATTTTAAACAAGAAAAAGACATAGTCAGATTGCTGTTCTAAAAAGACTCAAGACTGCATAGTAGCTGGTGGATTAGAGAAAGGGAAATCCAGGGGTGAGGTCGTTCGCACAGTGACAGGTTACAGTGGGCTGAACTAATGCGCTGTTAGAGACGGAGAGACCAGACCCGGATTTAAGGAAATTCAGCCAGAGGCTAGGCAGGTAAACCAGACAGGAAAGAAGAGAAAGCGTTCCGCCTCAGATGATCTCCAGGGTGTGTGTGTGTGTGTGTGTGTGTGTGTATAGGCTGTTAAGCCTCTTGCCTCTAACTCACCAGTGCCACATCTTTATGATGCATTGAAACATTTAACAAAGTATGCTGTGTGTGCAGTGCTCTGCTGGGATTAAAGGTGAGTGCCGGCATTGCCTGGCAGTGGTAACTCTTGCCACCAGGTTCTAAGGCCTTTGCACCTCTCTGTTTACTCTTTTAGTTCTCATGGCAATACCATGGGCTAAGGCGACAACCTTGATCTTCTCAATGAAGAGGCAAAGGGAAAGGCCAAAGTCCTCTTAAGTCCTGCAGCTCGCCGAGGAAGAAGGCCAACTTTCAGGACAGTGGTCTGGTTCCAGAACCAGGTGCCTCACGACGTCAGAGTGTGCCTGGAAATGTAGCATCAGGGTATGAAGGCAGGGTATAAAAGCCAAGTCAAGGCAAGCAGTGTGGGAAAGCATTCCAACGTGAGCACCAGCACCAGCTGAGTGACGGAAAGCCAGACGACAGCTGACTAGGAGCCT
This sequence comes from Mus musculus, assembly GCF_000001635.26. Taxonomy (NCBI): domain Eukaryota; kingdom Metazoa; phylum Chordata; class Mammalia; order Rodentia; family Muridae; genus Mus; species Mus musculus. The sequence goes on along the minus strand of NC_000080.6, from coordinate 121,724,473 downwards.
GTCCTGGTCTAGTGTGGGAAACAGACATGAACATGGAACATGAGGAGGAAAAGTGCAGAGTTCCCTCCAAGATCAAAAGGTCTGTGTGTGCCTGCTGAGCAGGAGTGGAGAAAAGGGATGAGGGGAGCCTCGGGAGCCTCGGGAGCCTGGCTTTGAAGGATAAAGGCAAACGCCCAGGTCGTACGGTGCATACTGCATACGGTGCGTGTCAGGCTGAGCCAGCCAGAGCAGCCTTATGTATGGGCTGAGCAGTGCGTGTGCCAATCTGAAGCCTGCACAGCCCTGGATGGGGGTTGGCGTGTTCTATCACATCAGACTGGGGTCACTATCAGCTAGAGATAACTTCAGGCTCCCCTCCGTACTTTGGAGGGTCAGGGCATGCTTTGAAGTGTGATTTACCTGACTGCTGCATGCTGGAAGTAGACAGCAGTGCCAGGCCCCCCCATGCAGGAGGTGGCTGTGCTGCAGGTCAGGAGGTCCCCCATGCTGCAGGTCGGGAGAGCACGTACTTGTGATTTGGTTGAGTTTGAGTGTCTGAGACAGAACTACCTTTTGTTAGGCCCATCATTTTTCCAAGTTGGAGTCCCTGGTTTAAAAAAAAAAACCAAATACCAGGTAGAGCACAGGACCCCGGGAGAAGCTTCTCCTTGCTCTCCCCTGCCTGGGGTCTGGGTTGCCCCAGACTGTGTCCCTCTGATACCTCGGTGCTGTGCCATGCTTCATGTTGGCCTCATCTTCTTAGCCCTCAGCTGGTAGTCATCTTGTTTAACTAGTTCAGGTAAACCCAAGGTCTCTTAGTGTGATGTCTCAGAAGGTTCCTGGCACCATGGCTGCCCTTTTGTCTCTGCTGCTGTTTCCTAACACGAGAAAAATCCAGAGGAAAGCACCCCCCCCCCCCGAAGTACTGGAGGGGCTGCGGTGCCATCGACATCTTCCTTCCCATTGCTAAGTCTAAGGCTCTTCAGACAGAGGCAGGAGCGAGGAGCCTGAACCAGGGACCAGGTGACTCCAAGTCTGATTTATTAGAGGCTTCTGAGGGCTAACTTACCTAAAAAGCCTCACCTGGACGACAGTTTCTTAACCCGATTGTAGCGGTCTCCTTGCAGTCAGTGAGGGAGAGGCAGGACCCCGGACATCAGTGATGTCAGTAACACCTGGAGATGAGTTCTGTGGTAAAGTAGGAGGGAAGAGGAAGTCTGAGCATCCACAGACACATGACATGACCATTGGTACTCTGTCAGTAGGAAGGCATTTTTGAAGATGCTTGGGGCTCCTTGGCTTCCTTCCCCACTCTACACCCTGGCATGTGAAAGCCCCCCCATCTCCTGTGTCTCATCCTCTGGATGCTCATCACCCACCGCAGGTGCTCAGAGCTACCCCTCCCCCGCCCCCTTTATTCACTGCCAGGACTTAACAGTTTCAGTGTGAATGATCTCAGCTTGACGTTAGGTCTTACACGATGTTAAGGGAGTCACGTGGCCTGACATAAATAGCTAAGTGACTGGTACCTGCCAAAGCGCATTTGCACTTCAGAAGGGAGTTTGTTCACTTGGGTGGCCCTGGAGGGGTCCTGAGAGCCTTTGGCAGAGCGAACAGAACCTGCAGTGTCCCAGACCCTGTGTGTGGGTTTGTGTTCTGTTTAATGTCAGAAGGACCTTGTCTCACGTTTCTTCTGTCTTTTCAAACAGTTTCCCCTTTTAGATTTCTGGAGCGTATTTCTAGTGCTGGCTGACTGGGGAAGGCATAGGTTTGAGGGTGTTTTGCCTCCTCTAAGCCTCTCTCCCATGCTTACAGGAGGGTGAGTGTGGGAATCTGGCACCTCACTTTGGGAAGCTCTAGCTGGTCTCTTGATCGAAGATGCCTGCTGGGTACATTGTTATGTCTGAAACTCCAGGGCCTGGTAACTGAGCTCCTCAGCTCTGTGTCCTGCTGGGTCTGCGTTAGGCATGGCTTCATGTCCAGAATATAACATAGCAACAGGAGAAACTGCAAAGGATTGTTAAAAGAGCCTCTTCTGTTCACAGCTAAAGTTGGTCAGCAGAGCCACCTTCTCCCCATGTTCTCTCTCAGCCTGGGTCAGGCCAAACCATCTCAGTGGCAGAAAAATTTGGGGGTGGCAGATAGATTTGGGGGTGGCAGATAGATTTGGGGGTGGCAGATAGATTTGGGGGTGGCAGATATGGATTTGGGGTGGCAGATATGGATTTGGGGGTGGCAGATAGATTGGGGGTGGCAGATAGATTTGGGGGTGGCAGATATGGATTTGGGGGTGGCAGATAGATTTGGGGGTGGCAGATAGATTTGGGGGTCGATGTGCAGGGCTGAGGCATTAAAGGCTGGCAAAGCCCTAAGTGTTTTGTTGCTCCCTGCAAATAGGCACTGCTGTTTTCATGTTTAGATTTTCCTTTTATTACATGTGTACTAATGTTCTGCTTGCATGTTTATTTATGTACCATGTGCATGCCTGATGCCCATGGAGGCCATAAGAGGGTGTTGGATCCTTTGGAGTGGAATTACTGATGGTTGTAAGCTACCATGTGGGCACTGGGAACCACACCGAGGTCCTCCCGGAAAGCGACAAGTGCTCTAAGCTGCTGAGCTCTCTCCCCAGCCCCCTTAGTTTTTACTTTTTCCCCAGTGGGGTTCCATGATTTCGTTGTCCCAGGACAGATGAGAATGCTGGGGATGCCTGGGAGCTTCAGCGGGGCAGTGGAGAAAAGTCTCCTTTCCACTTGCAGTTGTCAGCCTGAGGGGTGAGCTGCCTCTTGGGGGCTGGGCTCTTGTATCACAGAAGGATGCAGGCTGCTGTCCAAATTAGACTCTCTGGTGACCAGTTTGTAAAACTGGTAGAAACTCCAATCATTTGTGCAGATGTGTGTTTATCTAAAAGAGGCTGGACTCTGTCCAAAGGCAAAGTCTGCAGGAACGGTCTTAATTTTGAAAACAACCTTTGGCTACCACAGACATTTATAGCCTCATTTGTTTGTGTAAATTTTTTAATCACCTTCATTCTCTTAAAAAATAAAGCCTGGCGTGGTGGCGCACGCCTTTAGTCCCAGCGCTTGGGAGGCAGAGGCAGGTGGATTTCTGAGTTTGAGGCCAGCCTGGTCTACAGAGTGAGTTCCAGGACAGCCAGGACTACACAGAGAAACCCTGTCTCAGAAAACTAACTAACTAACTAACTAACTAACTAACTAACTAATAATAAACATTAGGAAGAAGACATGACGCAGAGAAGGTAAGTTTTAGGGCTGTTTATGCTGTCATGCAACCTTACACATACACACATACATACATATAAAAGACCATATATTTGGGTTTCTCTCCCTTAGGCTCCCCACCCCCATTTAACTGTGTGCATGTGTGCCTGTGCATGTGTGTGTGTAAGTTGTGTATGTATGTGTGTTTCTATATCCTGTGCTGTGTATATGTGTATCCTATGCTGTCTGTGTGTCTCTGTGTATGAGTGTATTAGTGAGTGTATCCATTCTGTGTTTGTGTGTATGTGTATGCTGTGCTGTGTGTGCATGTATATCCTGTGCTGTCTCTGTATGTGTTTGTATGTGTGTATGTCCTATACTGTGTGTGTGTATGCTGTAGTGTGTGTGTATGCTGTATTGTGTGTGTATCCTGTGTTGTCTCTGTGTCTGTGCATGCATGTAAATGTGTGTGTTTGTGTGTCTGCGTGTGTGAGAGAGTAGTGTGTGTATCCTATGCTGTGTGTGTGTGTGTGAGAGAGAGAGAGAGTATGTGTATCCTATGCTGTCTCTTTCTCTCTCTGTATTTGCTTATGCATGTGAGTGTGTGTGCACATGCCTATGTGTTTTCGTGTGTGCTCTGAGTATGTGTACTTGCATATGCATGCGTATGTGCACATGCCTGTGTGCTTGTAGTTCAAAGTGCTCATAGATTGATTAGTTGGAAAAGACTATTGAAGGAACTCAGGAAATCTGTACCAGTGAGGTTGTCTCTAAGACAGACGGGGCCTAGGATTGCTGTGTCTGTGTGACTTTGAGTAGAGCCGTCTTATTATTAGAGGAACAGGGGGCTGACCTCTGACTTTACTTCCTGTTCACCCAGTTACACTGTGAATGTGTAACAAAACCACTGTGGCCTATGGTCAGGCAGTTTTCACAGCGAAACTGTGACCCTCCTTCCCAGGATAGGATGGCTTTCTTCCTCTACTGTGTGTGCCTTTGGGATTGTGAACTAACGTTGATCACCCATAGTGGAAGGTCATCGTGAAGGTGGCTCTGGTTGCCATCCAGATGGCTTTGGATTGTCTGCCCTGATGGATAGTTTGTACCACACTGGGAAGCAGAGCAGAAGGAGATGGGTAATCTAGCAGCCTTTGTGTGCCTTCAGTTCTTGCTGAGTTACCAGTAGCTTCCTGAGTTCCCTTCTGGGGGCTCAGTTGTAGGGGAAGTATGGGGGCAGGCCTACAAAGAAGAGGTGCTACCTGAGAGTGTGGCTTCTGTTCCCACCCATCATGGGTCCTGTCCCCATGGGTCATCTTCTTTAATGGAGTCTCCCGAGTCCCTGGAGGTTGAAGTTCTTTAAGAACTTGGCAGGTTGGCCAGAGAGTCTTCCAACATCATGTGGATGGAACCGGAGGCCAGGAATGTTGCAAGTGCACTCAACGTTACAAAGGGCCTCAAGTGCTCATTACATAATTGGCAACACACATTTTCTGTTTGCTAGACTGCCTGCCTAGACAAGCCACTAGCCTAAGTTGATATCCAGAGGGTAAACACTTCCTGAGCCAGCATGGAGGGGTGGTTCCTACCCTCAGGAACTTCCAGCTCCCTTCCCAGACTCGATGGTACTATTCCCAGAGACTCTTCTCTGGCTGTAGCTGTCTACCAAGGGCCCACACTAGCTGTGCTCACCCGTGAATGCAAGGGGAGAATGCAGTGTGCCTGACTGGAGCCTCTTTCACCTCAGTGAAGCTTCTGGTGTTGCATGCGCATCTTGGAGGAAGCGACTTGCCTCAGCCTCAGTTTCAGGTGACACAGTAGACATTTGCTTTGTTAGTAAAGGTTAGAACTAGGCCAGTATCACCCTTAGGCAGAGTAAAAACCCTCTCAACTCATGGGGTTAGGAAACAGTGTGCTTCTAAACTGTTCTTGGTATTTCCACACAGAACTGTGTTTTTTTTTTAATTTAATTTATTATTATTTTTATGGGGGCAAGAGTTCTTCTGACCACCCAGTCAGTGTTTGAAGTCCTAAATCAGAGATGAGAAAGGCACTCTCAGAAGGAAAAGGTGATGCTGTGGGTGGTGGAGCCCTGGGAAATAATTGAATGTGGATGGAGGGAAGCACTGAGAACACAGGGAGAGGGCTGGGTACATGGATGGATTTACCTCACATCCTTACCCATCTGCCTTGAGTTCAGCTGTGGCAAGTTAGGAGTCCAGCAGCCCACGAGGAAACGAGTTATCTCATCTCCGAAGTAAGGGCTGGTTGAAATAAAATAAAAGCTTCATTTTGAGATGGGACCCAGTGGGTTTGCAAGTCATGCATACCGAGGATCTGGGAGACAAACGGCCACTGTGGCTGAGCAGGGGTAAGAGGCAGGTGGATCTCTGAGTTCAAGGCCAGCCTGGTCTACAGAGTGAGTTCCAGGACAGCTAGGGCTACATAGAGAAACCCTGTCTTGAAAACAAACAACAAAAACAAAACGAAAAAAACAAACCAAAACAATAACAATAAACCCAATAACAAAAACCTAACCAAATGGTTGGTGTGGCGTCATCTACAGGGGCCTCTACCAAGCCATTCTTCAGGGCTCTCCAAAGCCCCTCAGCTGTGTGGACCCTAGAGCAGCACCTCATAAAGTCATGTCTTCTAGAATAAATTGCTGGTTCACGGAAAGGCTGAGAGCAGACTGCAGTGTGGACTTCCCGCACATGGGGTTTCTGTGGATTCTTTTAAACCACCCCTCTTCCACCTTGAAGAAAGCTGCACTTTTTGCCACACCGCCTGTGGGATTTTCTGAAAAGACGAAGGAAGGCAATGGATTATAAATCTCCCATCAGAATTCTTGATTTGCAATTGGCTATTGGAATACGTGGGCAATGCAAGGAAGCCTGGTGTGTGGAGAGTTAAGTAGCTGTGTTATGCTTGAATGGACCTCAAGCCAAGAAGGCTTTGATGAGTGGAGAGCATGCGTTCATCCTGGATGTACTGAGCATCTGGAAGACATAGTCGCTAAGTCAGGTTTACACAATGGTTGGATTCAGTGTGAGAAGGAATGGCATGTGTGTGTGTGCATCTGTATGTGCAGGCACATGTGTGAGTGTGTGCATGCACACGTGTGTGCATGTACGTGCATGTGTGCATGTGTGTGTACGTGCATAAGAGTGTGTCACGAAGGGCTCTGTCCTTGACCAGCATCCTCTTGCTTAGTGATGTCATTCACTCATCATTTTAGCCCCCCACCTGCCTGTCTGTGACCTTCTGCATCTGAGGGTCTGTGTCCCTGTGTCCACATGAGTGTGACCATTACTAGAAAGACTTCTGATGACTTTCCGCTTAGCTCAGGTTGAGACACACGGTTCTTAATAGTCCTGGCGCTGCACCATGTAAGGTGCACATTCTGCCCCCGACCCAGGCTCATGGGAGCTCTGCGTGCGTGGTCACTGCACTGAGACAGTGCTGCACTCTTATGTGAATGATAGGGATCTGAACTCAGGCCTTCATGCTTAGGGACAGACACTCTACTGACTGAGCTAGTGTCCCCCAGCCCAAGAGTTACATAGTTTTGACAGGAAACAAGTTACCGTTTTATAGGGCCTAGATTTTTCCTGATGTCTCTCTTTTAAAACACACACACACACACACACACACACACCATAGAAAAGCACAGTGCGTCCCACAATATACCCCTCTGTCCACACATCTTCACTTGCAAGTGTTCACTGCAGTAAATCACTGGTCTGGTTTGAGGTCTCTGACTTCTGGGACAGCATCAGTACTGGATCCTCACTGGGACTCCTCCTGATTATCCTGTAGCTGCCCCGTGTCATGGAGATCCTGCAACTTTGGATCAGCAGACTGGCCCTTTCATGCATATCAACTATTTGCAGATGATATAGTGTCTTAGTTAGGGTTTTACTGCTGTGAACAGATACCATGACTAAGGCAAGTCTTATAAAAAAACACCATTTAATTGGGACTGGCTTACAGGTTCAGAGGTTCAATCCATTATCATCAAGGAGGGAGCATGGCAGTATCCAGGCAGGCATGGTGCAGGAGGAGCTGAGAGTTCTATGTCTTCATCCAAAGGCTGCTAGTGGAAGACTGACTTCCAGGCAACTAGGGTGAGGATCTTACGTCCACACCCACAGTGACACACCCATTCCAGCCAGGTTACACCTATTCCAACAAGGCCACACCTCCAGATGGTGCCATTCCCTGGTCCAAGGATATACCATCACATAAAGATTTTGGAATGCACCAACTCAGAGTCCTGGATCTGGGCCTGGATTGTAGCTGAGCTGGTCAGCCTGCTGGCTCTGTGGTATCTAACAGGGTGTGCTCTCCAGCATTGCTTCGGCAATGCCATCCTATGCTGCCATCAGCAGGAGGCAGGGCCAGCTCTCCTGCTCTCTCTCATTCCCTCAGGGCTAGCTGATCCACACCCATGCCTCCAGAGCCAGCACTGCTGTTCTGCCCAGTCAAAGCATGGGGCCCACTCTCCCAAGTGGGAGACAACCTTCGAGGGGCTGGGCCAGCTCTTCTGCACTCACCTGTGCCTTTACCACCAGGGCCAGCTCCACTGTGTCACCCAAGCAAGGTGCAGGGCCCATTGTCCTGAGTGCTGCAGCTGGTTAGGGGCAGGGCTAGCTCTCCTGTGCTCCTGACCTGTGGGCAGCTTTCCTCACTGCTGGAGTCAGCTCTCCCATACTCACCCCCCCCCCCCCCCCCCCCCCCGTGGCCGGCTCCCTCACCCTCACCAGAGTCAGCTCCACTGTGCTGCCTGGGCAAGGCATATGGCTCGTTCTCCCAAGTGCTGCCATGATGGGTGAGAGGTGGCACTGGCTCTCCAGAGTGCCCCAGCCAGTGAGGGGCCAGGCAGGCTCTGAATGGCCCCTGGACATCCTTGTGTTCCCCCACAGCTGCCCCACCAGGGACATCCCCATGCTCACTGATGGTGAGCTTCAGACATCAGCATTGACTCCTGCCACTGCGTAGCCATGGACCCGGACGGTCACGGGGGTTTTGTTTAATTTTAGTATTTCTGCTTGGCCATAATAATATAAGTTAGAAGCCAACAAGAAGGTGCTGAATCTTTTTTTTTTTTTTTTTTTTCCGAGACAGGGTTTCCCTGTGTAGCCCTGGCTGTCCTGGAACTCACTCTGTAGACCAGGCTGGCCTCAAACTCAGAAATCTGCCTGCCTCTGCCTCCCAAGTGCTGGGATTAAAGGCGTGGGCCACCACCGCCCAGCACTGAATCAGATTCTTAATACACATGAAACTACTTGAAACTTGGAAAAAGTTGTATATGGATATAGAATACTAGATGTAGTTCACATTGCATTAATGACATGGAAAATGCACACACATATATTTATTTATTACGTTTGCTTATTGTGTGCGTGTGCATGTGTGTGAGTGGGTCCATGGGGCCCATTTTGCCCATGAGGAAATCAGTTCTCATGTCTGGCAGCAAGGACCTTTACCCACTAAGCCATCTTGCTGCCCATGAAGCTATATATATATATATATATATAGATATATATATATATATATATATATTTTTTTTTAATGTACTGCACATCATTTTTTTTTCTTTTTGTGGTAACTAACTCCATGCTTTCCAACATAAGGACATTTTATGTATTAGCTATATAATTCTAATTACAGTGAGGGAAAAAACCATTTAATAAACCTTTAAGAGCATCTTGAATCACTTCCTCTAAGTGATCATGAATAGGCTTAATTTGTAGGGGATATTTCTCTCATGCAGACCCTAAGAGTGCTCCTTGAATACAGACACATTTCCTGAACTCTCCCCCCTCACGTTCACTGGGTCCCTGACCCAGGTCTCTTTGAGTATCCTGCAGCTTGGACATTTTCAACAGTCAGAAATGGAGCTGTGATTTTTGTGGAACATTGATCACCGTGATCTTAGGATTTTTGTAACACACACCATGACTTACAGAGACTCAACGTGAACATACAGTTTTTTTGTTTGTTTGCTTGTTTTGTTTTTTCCAGACAGGGTTTCTCTGTGCAGCCCTGGCTGTCCTGGAACTCACTCTGTAGACCAGGCTGGCCTGGAACTCAGAAATCCACCTGCCTCTGCCTCCCAAGTGCTGGGACTAAAGGTGTGCGTCACCACTGCCTGGCTGAACATAGTTTTGACCTGAGTGTGGTAAGTTGAGAAACATTTAGTTTTGGTCTCTACTCATTGTTGTGAAGGAGAGCGCTCAGAAGAGAACTCAGTGATACAAAGCCTCCCGCCTGGCAGTCACTTCCTTTTTTCTTGACCATGCCACCCATATTCCTTCCTCCTCCCTCCCTCCCCTCCTCCCCTCTTTCCTTCCTTTCTCCCTCCCCTCCCCTCCCCTCCCCTCCCTCCCTCCCTCCCTCCCTCCCTCCCTCCCTCCCTCCCTCCCTCCTTCCCTCCCTTCCTTCCTTCCTCCCTCCCTCCCTCTCCCCCTCCCCTCCCCTCCCCTCCCCTCCCCTCCCTTCCCCTCCCCTCCTCCCATTCTTCCTTTCTTCCTCCCCTGCCCTCCCCTCCTCCCTTTTCTCCTCCCTTTTCTCCTCCCTCCCTCCCTCCCTCCCTCCCTCCCTCCCTCCCTTCCTGTGACTTAGTTCTGGCAGCTCCCCCCCACCCCCCCAGGACCATTAGTCATTTGTATCTCATCCTGTTTGAGCCATAGCTGGGTAATTAGCGGACAGTTTGCATGTAAACACATACACCTTTCTCTAGAACTATTTTCCCATCCAGTCTCACAAAGGCAGCTGTGAAAGAGATTAAGGGCAGGTGTGGAACTGTGGGGGACACAGACACAGCAGTTATGTGGCAGGCCAGTTGCCTGCAAGGTCATGTGAGAGTGTACTGTGGGGTGGCAGTTTCAAGAGGATGACTCTACAGTCCTGCACTTGCTCTGTAGTGATCAAGTTGCTGCACTATGTCCCCGTTGTGTTCTGTTGTGTTCTTGGGAATTGTGGAAAGGGTCACTTTAGAATGATTGCTTTTACCACTGACTGTGCTAAGGAAAGGAGCGTGGGGGTGGGGTGGGGAGTCTGCGTTAAAGCCTTCCGTAAGGGGCAGGATAGCTCAGTGGTTGAGTACTTGATGCGCTCCAGCAGAGAGACTCAGACTTTAGTTCTAGCTGCCCAGGTTGGGTGCCTAACAACCACCTGTAACTATAGCTCCCGGGGATCTGACTCCCTCTTCTGGCCCCTGCAGACACCATGCCCACACACTCACACATGCACACGCACATGCACACATGCAGACACATGCATGCTCCTTAACCAGGAGATAAGACACCAGCCTTCCATGGCAGAACACAGCTCTCTTCCATTTGTCTCTGTTCCTTTTCGTGCCTGAATGTCACCTCACCCCAAGCCTCACTATGCCAGGCTCTCCCAGTGTCACAAACAAAGCCTTGTGGGTATGGAGTTTCTCTTTCAGGGCCTTGTGTTGGCTTCACAGAATCTTGCCTAAGCCCCAAGACTTAACCCACTTCAAGCCTTAAAGGGCCAGCAGCAGCTGCCCTGGGGAGCTCATTAGAACTGATCTCAATGGCATTCAGCAGCCGTCAATCAGCCCCTGAGACTTGGAGGCACTGGCTAAGCTGTTGGCTCAGAGGGGGGGCTCCCCTGGGTAGGGGGAGCCTAGGTGCCCTTGGTGGGCCAACCCCTCCTACGCAGACCTCCATGGTTGAATGGCCCTAGAGAGGATTAGAAGAGGGCCCAGCAGCCTGTGTTTTAACAGGCTTTTTTTTTTTGGTGATCCTGGCACTGCGGAGTCCGGAAGCAGTACTTGTAGATGCCATTCTAATGACACCTCATCTGTAAAGCACATCCCAGCAGCTAGTCAGTCATCCTTCCTATCGGTGGTGATGTCCTCTCAGAGGGAGGTAACTAGACAAGGCAGGCTGTCCCCTGGAACCAAGCTGCAGGAACTTTGCTCAGCCAGTGTTATCTCCTGCTTGTGCCTGGATCCTGTCAGGTGTACCTTGGGTGGTCTTGTGTGATGGCTCAGAAGCCTCGCTACTTTATATCATGTGGCAGCTTGTTGCTAGGGCCGCCTCCAGCAAAGGCACAGGTGGAGAAAGAGGGAGAACAGCGGGTTTGAGGCAGAACTTAGACTTTGCCTTTGCACAGTTCCTTTTGCTTCTGTGTAAGAGAATTTCAGTCTCTTAAGTATCAAGGAGATGGGGGTGGGGTGGGGGGAGGAGAAGGGGAGAGGGAGAGGGAGTGTTTTCTGACTAGGGAAAACTGACAGGCATTTCTGAACAACCCAGCATTGTTCTGTAACTATTTTTACTTTATTAGTTTTTTTTTTTTAAAGGAATGGAGATCAGACCCAGGGCCTTGCAAATACTAGACATGTATTCTGTTTCTAGGTAAACCCCCGGACCATAATATTTTATGTATGTAGTTTTACCTGTGTGGTTGCACATATTTTTGTGTGTGTATTTATGTTTACATATATAATTTTGTACTTTTGGTAGCTGTATTAGAAACAGGAAAAGGAGCAGATGACATTGGTTTTAATAGCATGCTTTTTAAACCTAGTAAATTCAAAATACTTTTTGGTTTTAATACTAAGATTAGTGATAAGACAGTACTAAAGATTAGTAATAAGCTAGTTTTTGTGGCCCAGGCTTGTACTCTGATGGCTAAGGCTGAAGGATCTCGAGTTGAAGGCCTCCTTTGATAGTACAGAAAATTTAAGCCTGGAAACTAGAGAGACCCTGTCTCAAAAAGTCAAAAAGGGTTGGGGATATAGCTTAACCATGCAGTATTTGCCTAGCATGCAGAGGGCCCTAGCTGCAATTCCCAGTTGCATTTTCTCCCACTATAAAGATATTTTACATTGTTCTTGTCTTACATAGTCTTTGAAACTCAGTTGTGGATATCTCTGTGTCTGAGAACCCATGTGGCTAGGGCAGGCCTAGCCCATTTCCTCCCCTAGTTGGTATCAAAGTTGCTTGTTTGCATTCCTTTTAGACCATTGTAGACTCCTCCTACAGGAGGTTGCATGCTCCATGAACATCCCATTTCTTATACAAAGACCTGAGATGAAACCTAACAACAGATGTTAGAAAACATAACTGGGGGTGGCTAGCATACACTTATAATCCCAGGGCTGAGGGAGGGGAGGGGGAGGGGTGGGCAGAGACATGGAGGGACCCTGGCACTCTCTGGGCAGCCAGCCTAGCTTACCTGGTGAGTTTTAAGCCAGCAAGAGACCCTGTCTCAAAAATCAAGGCAGAGGGCACCTGAGGCTGTCTGCTGGCCTCCACACTCACACATATACCCCCTGCCCCCCCCCCCCACACACACACGAGAGAGAGAGAGAGAGAGAGAGAGAGAGAGAGAGAGAGAGAGAGAGAGAGAATGAGAATGAATGTGTGTGTGTGTGTCAGAGTCAGAGGAATTGAACAGCAAGGAGTTTCATCTGTGAATGGATTAGTATACACAGAGGAACACTTGGTTCTCTTGACCGCTTTGGTGGACATTTCTGAAGTGTTGTCTCATGAAACGAAACGAAATGAGACACGCAGAGTCTGGCAAAGTCAGTGCCGCGGTAGAAGAGTAAAGTGAGCCGGGTCAACTCTGGCTTTGATGTTTGTCTGCTTGCTGCTGTGGTGTTTTCACTCTGTGTCCCTGAGGTGAACAGTGACCAGGAGGTGACACAGCAGCTCTGGAGAGCTGACTCTGGCAGCTGCTGTAGTTGCTCTAACTCCATTGTTAATGGAGTAGTAAATGTAGAAGTCCCCTGTCTTGCCCCGTGTTAATGGCCTCTAAGGTAGTGTGTACTGCAGTAGTTCCAGAAATGAGATGTTAAGGGAAGGTGTTGTTTGACATCGTTGTACTTTTTAAATGCACTCTATGGGGAGTTAGAGACAGGGGGATTGCTGTTTAAGGTCACAGGTCACGTCTCACTGAGACTCTTATCTCAATAAAGTAAGTACAGTGTGGAGCTGGGCGTGGTGGTGTGAGAGTGCTATAACCACGGCACTGGAAGGCAAGGAGGATTGTGGTGTAGTCAAGGCCATAATAAGTTCCAGGCCAGACCATGTCCCAAAACCAGAAAACCCACCACACATGCAGCTAGCTTCTCTGTTGCCGTGATAAAACACGCTGGCTGAAATTAACATGGGAAGAATGGTTTTCTTTGGGTTACCTTCCCAGATCACAGCTTGTCACTGAGGGACATCAGGGCAGGAACCCACACAGGAACTTCAAGCAGCTGCTGTTAGCTTGCCCTCTGGCTGGCTTAGTCGGTGCCCTTACAGGAGCCAGGACCAAGCCTAGGCATGGTACCAACCACAGAGGGCAGAGCCCTCCTATGTCAATCAACAAGGAAGACACTCCCTCTTCCCAGGTGACTCTAGGTTGTTCCAAGTTGACAATAAAACTAACCTGGATAGCCGCCACTAGACAAGCCAAAATGAAGATGCTACAAGCTAAACTTATTTCTTATTTTACCTGCATTCTTATGAGATTCATGTCAGGGAATTGACAGGCTCGTGAAGAATGCAGCTCTACAGTGTGAGTCTGAGGAACAGGCTTCTTTCGAAAGGACACTAATATAGCTTGTAATGTCAGCACCTTTTCTTCTGACTGAATTGTGGTGAATTATAGATGCTCCTGGAAGATGTCATTTTATTCCTCTTGGAAAGCCCTGGAATTGCAGTTTGCTCTTTTCTGACCAAATCTCTCTGTTGCCGGGCGTTAGCGCGAGTCGCAGGCTTAACTCGAGTGGAAGCTTGTAAGTCAGCCTGCAAGTGAGAATGGGTTTGCAGTAGCCTTGTGGACAGGGAACCACATGCTAGCGTTGGCTTTGTTCTACATCCTCCTGGGAAACTGTTCTGCTAAGCAAGGGTTTCATGTGTGACACAGCATTAGAAGCATTTGAGAGATGTATGCCCCTTTCCTGTCCTGGAGGGCCTTTCTTGCAGGTACAAACCTGCAGGGGGGCCAGGGACTGAGCCTCCCCCAAAGCTGACTCATAGGAAACAGTCAATCATGGAACATTTGAGTAACACTTATGTATGTCTCATCCAGGAGAAGACAGTCTCCGTTCTAGTTTAACCCCTGCTTTTTGCCACCTATAACACCTTACTTTATACCAGTGCACAGGCAATCCTGGACCTACCCTGATTCCTCATTTGCAATGTGGATGTCTGCTTTCCATGGATCTCAAGTTACTAAAGCAAACCCAGCAATTCCAAACATAGGTGATCATCAGCCTGCAGCACGTTCACCTGGGAGAGTCTTGGCTTTCAGCTCAAGATGCTAATTAGAATAATACATAATAATAGTTTATAATAGTAGTATTTATTTATTTATTTATTTATTGCTATTTTAAAAACTCTCCAAGTCAGTGGACAACCAGGTTTAGCAACTCTAAGACAGGCTTTTGCCTCACCTCCTTTTGGCTGACCCAGGAAGACATTCCTCAGGATTGAGTGTTCTGGGGCCTCATGAAAAGGAAGAACCTTCACACTGGAGTTTGAGAGGTGAGCAGGCATCTGACAGCCTTTGAGGTGGTGGAGGAGCATTCCAGATTGACAGCTCGCCTTTCCAGAGACAGGGAAGTGAGACATCAGGAGGCAGCAACGTCAGCCTTTGTGACCTTTGTGCAAGAGTTCGGGGAAGAGGAGAACAGGAACTCTAGGTCCGTGGGCTACATCACCTCTGACGGCAGAGGTGAAGGCACCTTGTCTGGGAGCACAACCCAACTTGTTGTTCCCTCTCTCCTTGTCCTCTTTCCTCTCAGAGCCTTTAGTAGGTCTGTCTGTAGCTGAACAAAAAAACAAGGATTCTAAGAGCGTGGCTTGGTTCTACGGCTCAGACTGTCCCAGAGCCCTGGTTACCTTCTGACGGAGAACGTTGAGTTTTTAACTCCCAGGTTCTGATGTCTTCCAAGCATCTAGCCACTTGGACCTTTTGAAGTCAGTTGATTTTTATCAAGGTCAAGGGATAAAAGATCCACACACCTAAGTCTTTTTAGAGATTGCCTGTGCCCTGGTGCCTGGCTTTAGGTAGTTGAACTGGTCCAGGAGGCAAAAGAAGCAAAAGAAAGAGGCAGCTGGGCAGTGGTGGCGCACACCTTTAATCCCAGCACTCGGGAGGCAGAGGCAGGCGGGTTTCTGAGTTCAAGGACAGCCTGGTCTACAGAGTGAGTTTCAGGACAGCCAGGGCTACACAGAGAAACCCTGTTTTGTAAAAGAAAGAGGCAAAACCAGTTTATGTTTCCAGCTTTGCTTTGTGGACCGCAGGTTTTAGAGGAAATGTTTTATTTATTTTTTTGCTCAAGGATTTCATTTAAGGATTGCTCCTTGATTACTGAGCTTTCCCCCGGTGCTCTGTTAAATCTGATAACTGAACTGAGGAGTCACCACACTCTGGCACCAGCTCCGCAAGAAGCTGCACACAGGCATTGGCCATGACTGCATTTAAATTATTTCCCAAATGGCTTTGAAATGGTAAAGTATTTAATTTAATGTAATTCATGCTTATTAAAGAAAATTTTAAAAATCTGGCTAAATAGAAGGAAAGGACTCCCTTTGTTCTCTGTTTCAAACATAATCGTTATTAATACTGACTTTTATTTAATTTCTCCAGACCTTTCTTTTTAGGCACAGAAAAATTTCCAGTATTCTTTATGTCTCCCCTAAGATGCTTATGTGAGCAAAGGGGGGAGGTAAAATTTTGTCTGAAACAAAGCTAAAACGATTGAAAGCTACTTAATCACCATGGCTCGGATTAAGTAGGACCCCAGCTCAAAGCTATGGCACAGTGTGAATTTAGGTTAAGCTATTTGATTTTGACACATACCCAGTCTCTGTAAACAATAGCACTCACTGTGATGCTGAAGGGGCTGAGTTGGATTGAAATCAACAAGAATGTGTGTCAAGTGCCTGGAGACTGGGCAAAATTTTTATTTTTTATTTTTTGCACATCCCTGCCACAATTATAATTAAAAAAAAAAAAGTCTCCACAGCCCCCATTGAGGTTTTGGCAGAGAATAAATAGAAAAGCGTGTTAGGTGAGCCCTTGCTGCTGTGTGCAGCGTTGGAAGCATCATTTATTTTGTATTTAACTTCATCTGAGCACACAAAAGGCTCAACCTGGCTGGGCACACTGTTCTCCAGACCTCTGTTTCAGAGGTTGATTAATCATCCTACTCATTCCATCATGCTTTGGCCTCCAGAGACAGGAAAGAGGGTCCGTTGTATTCCACGCATAACTATGTTTTAAATTGTGTTTTAGGAACAGCAAAGTGGCTTATTAGGTCAAAGGTCTTGATGCGAAATCATAATGACCTGAGTTCAACCCCTGGAACCTGTGATAGAAGGAGAGACTCAGACCCAGAGAATGACCCTTTTGCGTCCACACATACAAACAGTAAATACAATGAAAAATTTAAGTGACGAGATTATTTTTGGGGTGGCAAGATGGCTCTGTGGTTAAGAGTTTGTATTCGCTATGTAGGACACACGTTTGATCCCCAGTATCCATGTCTAGTGGCTCACGGCTGCTTGTGACTCCGCTGCAGGTGATCTCACACCTTCTTCTGACCTGTGAGGCCATCTGCATTCATACTCATGTATACATGCAGACACAAACATGTACACATGATTAAAAAGTAAAATTAAACCTTTTTTTTTTTAAAAAGGAATTATCCCAATTGACAATAATCGTATGTATTTATAGGACACAGTGAGATGTTTTGGAATGTGTTTATATTGCAGAATGATTTAATCAAACATTGAATTACTATTTCGTGCTTTTTAAAAATCATTTGTATATGAGGAAACGTCTAAAATCTAGTTTTAAGGGATTATTTACTTATTTTTGTTTTTTGAAGCAGGGTTTCACTATTGTAGTCATGACTGGCCTGGAACTTACTACACAGACTAGAATCATAGAGACCTGCCCGAATGCTGGGATTAAAGGCATGTGCCATCACCCCTGGCAAAAAGTTTGAAGTTATGTGGACATGCTCCCCACATACCATCAGACTGCTGGGGCAGCTGTAGAAGACAGCTGATGAAGCCGGCTGTAGCTCTGTCCTCACAGTGGCCATAGGTGTCATCTATGCTCTGTGGTTCATGCTTTGATTGATTAGAAGCAGAGAGAAGGGGATCCTGGACCACCCTCTTTATACTTAACCCTCCTTGTTGACTGTGTTTCTGTTTTCGACTCTCTGTGCCGTCACGTGCAAACAGTGAAGACATTCATTTGGTTTACTTACACGTTTCTGTAGCACCGAGGTAGGGTCCTGTGACTTCTCGGGGTGCGTTGCCCGGGAGTGACATGAGTGAGTCCCAAACACTGGCTGTGTTCTCTAGTCTTCGTCCGTCTCATCCGTCACATGGGAAGTCAGTTACAATAGGCAGTAGAGCATGGGGGATACCACTGGCCCCGGTGTAGCAGCAGGACAAGGTGGGGTCTCATCAGCTGCTGCTGATGTTATCTTAAGGAAGGGATGTGGTCTACGGTTTTAAATAGGAAGACTTCCCAGTTGGGAAGCAGGTATTATTGTACATGGTCATTGTCTTGAGCACAAGCTAATGTGAGCTGGAAGAGCTGGGGCAAAGGCTTCAACCTGTTTGCATAATTTCCTCAAAGTGGACTTTCCCTTCTACCCTTTTCCCTTTGACTTTTTTTTTCTGGGAGGAAGGTGCCCCTGGGTTTGCCCAGAGGCCTGTCCTCAGCAGCCTTTATGCCTCTGGGGAATCATTAGAGCTACATGACCTACCACCTACCGTTAGCTTGCCTCTCACTATAAAGTTTGATGGTCTGTTGGCTTGGTTCCTTGTAAACACCATGGAAATATGTTAGGCTAATTTAACAGGCACAAATAGAGATTTTTATAAACCTTAGGGGTTTGGAGGTGAGCCATATGTGAGGGAAAAGAATGAAGGTCTATCTTACAGTGATACTTGAAGGAATTTTTTTTTAAAGGCATGGTTTCTTTGTGTAGCCTGAGCTACCCCAGTATTCTTAGACCAGCCTACCTTTGAACTCATGGAGAGCCATTTACTTCTGTCTCCTGAGTACTGGGATTAAAGGTGTGTGCCACCACTACCCAGCTTGAAGAATGTCTTTTAATCTAGGAAAGAAAAGAAAAAAAAAAAAGAACCCCAGCCTCACACCACAGCTAGATGCTTAAATTTTGTTTTGTTCTCTAGTAATATGCCCCTTAACTTTTAACCGTAACGTGTGTGGTGAACTTACAAAGCAAAACAAAACAGAATTCTAGCTCATTCAAGCCCTGTGAGTTGGGTTTGCAAAGGCTGTCCAAGCTTCGTCATTTATCCTAAGAGCACTGTTGAGGGTCGGCATTGTATGCTGTATTTGTAGCCCTGGGTTAGGTTCTGGACCATTAGGAAGCTGCCAGGGAGAAATGACACTGGCACTCAACCAACCGTGGCTGAGGCTGGGTTTCAGAGGCCACACCTGGAGTTGGGTTTCCTGTGAGAAAAATCCCAGGCACACTGTGTTTCTCTTGGCTTTGTAAATTTCCATCCCTAAGATAGATTATTGACATTGCTGTTTGAGTTACCATTACCCAAATCAAAACAAGTAGCTACGGCCCTTGGGGTTCAGATGCAGCGGGTTTTCGTGTCCAGCAGTTCTCTTGGCAGCCTGGGGAGATCCAGGGTCTCCAGATGTTTCTGGGCATCTGTCTTACCTGCATCAGGACTGGGAGAGAGCCGTGGACACAACGGGCAAAACTTCCCATGTCTGAGATGCTTGTGAAGGGAGGCCTGGCTGTCTTTAAACAGTCAGGACAAGGAGCTGGGATGGCAGATGGGGGGACTGAGGCTACAGGAAGATGAAGGAGGAGGGCAATGTCACAGATAGGGTGAGCGAGTATTCTGTGCTGCGGACGAAGCCTGTGCGCACAGTGTGACACCTTTCCTTGGTGACCTCCCTTGGAAACAGACTCTTTCAGGGCCCTGCAGTGTAGCTTACCTGAGAACTGCATAGAGCAGAGTCTAGCCTCCTCTGTAACGTATTTGAGTCCATTTCCTGGCTCTCACAGTGCAAACAAGGTAGGTCTGGCCACCTATCTCAACGGCCGATTTAAAAGACAAGCGTGGCAAAGGAGGCTTTCACTGTGTGGTGGGATGAGGAACAGGGAGTGGGGCTTAAAGTAAACTTTGTTATAAATAGACTTGTAAATAAATAAAAACATCACACACCAAAATTAGCCCCACCCAAAGTCTGTCCAACTCAGCGAAGTCATGCAGTTGGAATAGGCATTGGGAGTGGAAGCTGTGGCACTCCGCATCGCATTTATACTTTCAGTGTGAGTGTATGTCGAGTATGTATTCACTATCAGAGCCCAAAATCTGAAAAATCATAACTAAGAAAACTAGTAGCTTTAACCTTTCATACCTGTGTCCATGACCAGGGTCAGTCCATACTCATCTGTGTGCTTTGCCTTTCTTGTTCCCTCTTGTTCATGGTGTACTCTTCCCTCATGTTTAGTCATTCACACTTTCACACATGTGCTAGATTCTGCACGTGAGAGAGAACATGCAGTTTTGTTTTTTATTTCTGAGACTATGTAACCTGCTTACTATTAAGCTAAGTCCATTCGTTTTCTCATAATCTAGGTTTAGTCATTTATTACTCTTTAAACATTTTTATCAGTTATTGTGTGTATGACCGTGTGTATGTGCATGAATGTTAAGGTATGAGCATTTGTACACATGTACATATATGAGTGAGTGTGTGTATATATGTGTGTGAGTGGGTGTGCATTTGTTTGTGAGTCTGAGTGTATGTGTGTTAGTGTGTCCATGAGTGCATGAGTATGTATGTGAAGTGTGTGGGTGTGTATACACGTGTACGTGTATGTGTGTGTCTGCATGGATGGGTGTGCATTTGTGTGTGAGTCTTGAGTGTATGTGTGTGAGTGTGTGTATATGAGTGTGCATGAGTATGTGCATGAATGTGTGTATATGTGTGTGCATGTACATGGATAGTGCACATGTGGAGGTCAGGGGACAGCTGTGGAGGGTTGATTTTTCTCCTGCCATGTGGGTTCTGGGAATTGAACTGAATTTGACAGCATGACAGCTCCTGCTAGCTCTTATTCATTCATTTCTGACCGAAAAGTCAAATGTGCATTTGAAGAAACTTATAAAATGTGGATGATTTTAGAGACAAATACAAATGGTTCTACATGCTGGAGATAACTATTGATCACATTCTGTGTCTTTAAAATGTAATCCTGTAAGCACTTTCTCAAGAGCATCATCCGGCAGTGGGGTTCTATATTGGCCTTCAGTTGTCCATAGGTCCTGAGGGTTCCTGATGTGGCCTTCAGGCAGCAGGTTAGACTTGTCTTCATGGTGACAGTCTTGACTGCTATCTCATGGCAGTTAAGTTGCTGCTATTCCTACCAACATGAAACCTGGGCTTGTCAATGCCCTGAGATTGGTGAGTCTCCTCTTCTTGTGGTGGGCAGGCCCTCTTGTAGCCTTCCTCTGAGAACTGGATATGCTCCAGGGGCCTCAGAGAGCTCACGGGCACATGCAGCTTCACTATGGTAGAAGGCTCACAGACCACGCCCTGCCCATTCAGTCTTGGATCCCTAGCTAAGAAGCACTAGAATAGATGGTAATGTGGATTTCATTTCTGTGGTTATTCAATCAAATAGATACGTGAGTCGAGCTTCAGACTTATGCTGCCGTTATTAGGGAGCTAACATAGGGAATCAAACTGTATTTATTTGTGAGTCCTGGGTATGAAACTCAGGTCATCAAGCTTGGTAGCATGTGCCTTTCCCCACTGAGCTAATGCCTCACCCGTTGTCAGTGCTTTTTAAGGGCCCAACTACACTGTGTTGATATACAGTGGATTTTCACAAAACCCCTGGCAAGTTTTGCAGAATAACATTTTCTTAGCTGAGAAAAAGGGACATTTTAATTGTTACTAAAGTGTCCCTTGGGTTTTGACTTGTGAGAGGTTAGAGGTACGAGGCTGGGAAATGTTCCTGGGGAGCCACGGGTGGTACCCAGAGGGTTAACGGGGGGTGGGGTGGGGTTGGGGGGCGATATCCCACCTGGGAGGATCAGGGAGGCCTTCTGGGATAGGAGGCATTGAAATGGGTTTCAGCTTGAGCAGGGACCTGCAGGTTCTCAGAACTGTGGCGGACACTCTCATGGGAGGACGAAGTCAGAAATAAGGTCTAGAGCTAACCTTTCTTAGAATCAAAAACCCTAGGAAAATTCCTTAAATTTCCTGTAAACTTTTATGGTTTTGAGTACCCAGCAGATAGGGATGACTGTGTGTTAAGATTGAGAACTAAACCCTTGTCTGTGGAAGCATTCACTGGGTCCAGAGTTAACTCTAGTCCACTGTAATATTCTCATGTCTGCTCAGTGTACAGTCCTGGGTGGGCTCTTGATTGGAAGGGTTTAGCCAGTGGGAGGTCAGCAAGTCCAGGAGCTCAGTGACGTTATTGTAGCTGGAATCCAGAGATCTGACATGGACCTCTTTATAGACGACTGTGAAGGGAAACCTGGCCACCTGCTTCCTGTCCTCTGAAATGGTGTTTCCTCTGGGGGCTGTACTGCTCAGATATCCTCTGCTGTCCTGAGGCATAGAGAAAACACATCCTTTTCCAAGGCTCAGGGTGAGAGTGCATGCGCTGCCTTCAGCTTCCTTGGTGACTCTACCTGCAGCACCCTTGAAGAGAGCAGAAAACCGTGGCTGAGGTGACACAGAGTTGCCCCAGAACTTTCCAGTTCAGTGAGCTGGGCCACTTGATGGGCCGGCTATCTTGGGAAGGTGACTCTGTTACTTGGTCTGTGGTGTAAGTAGAATTTTGTAGTGCACATCCTATAGACACAGTTGAGAACCTTGCCATACATTCAACAGCTCTTCTGACATAAACCTCTGCCAGAGAAACTTTTTACAAGATGTATTTCCTTTAGAACCTGCATGTTTTCCCCTCTGGATGGTTTACATTATGGAACTGATCTTGTTTGCTTTTTTGTCCTGGCTGCCTCAGAGCTCAGTGTTTACCCCTCCCCTTGGTTACAAAAGACATTTAAAGTCATTGCTTTTTTTTTTTTTTTTTTTTTTTTTTTTTTTAATTTAAAGAAAATATACAAAATCCTTAAGACAGTGCCTACCTGATACATTAACATGTGGTGCTCAGTATTTGAAAACAACTGACAGGTTCAGCAGAGAGGATAGTTAGCAGTGTGTATGTGCATGAGAGAGGTGTGTGTATTTGTGTATGTGTGTGTGTGTGTACATAGGTGTGAGCTTGTGTGCATTCAGGAGTGTGAGCACCTATGAAGACCAGAAGTAGTTGTTAAGGTTTTGATTGCTTTTCACCTTACTTTTTTGAGATGGGATTTCTCACTGAGCCTGGAGGTCTTCTATTCTGCTACTGGCTATCAAATTAGCTACAAAATCCTCCTGTCCCTTCCCCCATCAGCAGTGGTTTGCAGACATACACACGGCTACACCTGGCTTTTATGTAGGGACTGGGAATCCACACTCATGACCTCGTGCTTGCTGAGCCCTCTCATTGTGGCTTTGAGACACCATCTTGAAAAGTAGTCTAGGCTGCTTTGAACTCACAGCCTGGGGTGCTGAGACTATACAGATGTACCATCCCAATTCCCCAGCCACTAAAGGATTTATTTTCAGTTGCTGCAGATCTTTGTAAGGTATTGCAACAGCATAGTTGGTGGAATTGTCTGTCCTTTTAGGCCGTAAAGCCAGAGTTCCGAATTTAAGACTTAAGTATATTCTTCAGCTTGGGAATAGCAACAGCAGTTACCCCCAAGTGAGCATCTGTACGCCATTGTGTGAAGGCTGTTTAGTATGTACGTTTAAAGTCCGAATCAGTTTGCCCGTGTGAGAAACAGGGCTAACTGACATAGAGTTTCCAAGAGTAGGTAAGACTGCAGACTGTAAGCAGTGCTTTGTACAGGGCAAACAGTGCTTCTCAGGCAACGTCTTAACCCAGCAGACTACTATGGATACCACTGCGGGTTGACTCAACAAATTGGATAGCTTGTTTCCTTAGCTGCTGGCTGCTGAGTGGCAGTGGAAATCTGAGGAAGATTAGGCCTATCCTGTGAGCCACCTAGAAGGTTTGTGAGCTGTTGCTCATGTCTGTGGTTTGTGCTGTGATTTCTAGCCTCTTATCTAGGACACCTCTAAATTTTAATTTCGTTCTTCTTTTGGCTTTATTTGTATGTAACTGAAACTCTCTACTCCTGCCCCTCTGTAACCTTAGAATGGTTTTTCAAATTCCTGGATTCTATTATTTTGGGATGCAGCTTTGATTAGAATGCCAGAGTTTGCCTTGAAAGATAATCTATAAGCTAGCCTCTTCTATATATTTTATTTTATTTTTTTCTTTCTTGAGACAGGGTTTCTCTCTGAAGTCCTGGCTGTCCTGGAACTTACTATGTAGAGTAGACAGGCCTCAAACTCGGAGTTCCGAAGCCTGCCTCTGTGTCCTGAGTGAAGAGAGTAAATGAGTGGTCACCACCATAACCTACCCAGTTTCTAAATCTTGGATAGTTTATTCTTTCTTTTCTTTAGTCTTTCGGGGAAGGGGTCATGGTGGGTGGGCCTTGAACTTCATATGTGTTTTAACGATAGAAAGATCTTGAAGTTCTGACCCTTCAGTCTCTACCTCCAGAATGCTATGATTACAGGCATGGATCCCAATTTCTGATTTATGTGATGCTAAGGATTGAACGCAGGGCTTTGTGCATGCCAGGCAAACACTACCAACAGAGCTATGTACCCAACTCTTTAAAAGTGTATTTATTATAAAAGCTAGGTTTTGATTTTTTTTTCTTGATACAGGAGCTTACTTTTAGTTCTAGGCAGGCCTTGAACTGGTGGCAATCCTCCTGCCTTAGTTATCCCCGAGTTTTGGAATTATAGGTGTGAACAGCCACACCCAGCAAGTTAACTATTTTTTAAATGGACTCAGTAATTTATTTACTACACAGTGGTGATCATAGTCAGAAGGATTTCTGGTGTTTAAATGACAGTGGCAGGTGCTGAAGGGAAAGAGGGAGGGCAGTTAGGCACTGTGTGGCCTCTCAGTTTCCACTTGAGTCCTACTGAGCTCTGGCAGTCTCCATCATCCTGGTGCCTGCAGAGTGATGGTGGGGCTGGGTGGGTTTGGACTGCATTTCTTCTGCTGGCTTCTGGTCCTAGACTATTTTGTACATTGAGACTGTGGATGCTATTTACTGACTATTATAATATTTGTATCTGTTACTAGACAGGTCTTGATTTCAAAGAAGTGAACAGGCACTAAATGGGAGGGGTTCCACCCGAAGGGCATCTTTACATTTAACCCACCTGTAGTACATGCTTTCTGTGCATCTTTGTAGCAAACCCCTTCGTGCATCTTTGTAGCAAACCCCTTCGTGCATCCTTGTAGCGAACCTCTCCGATGCTTGTGTTTTGATTTTTGCTAGTTGATCTCTTAAAAAGTTACTCCTTCAGGGAATATGAGGAAACAAAAAAGATAGCAGACTTCTTTTTTTTTTTTTTTCCATTTTTTATTAGGTATTTAACTCATTTACATTTCCAATGCTATACCAAAAGTCCCCCATATCCACCCACCCCCACTCCCCTGCCCACCCACTCCCCCTTTTTGGCCCTGGTGTTCCCCTGTACTGGGGCATATAAAGTTTGCAAGTCCAATGGGCCTCTCTTTCCAGTGATGGCCGACTAGGCCATCTTTTGATATATATGCAGCTAGAGTCAAGAGCTCCGGGGTACTGGTTAGTTCATAATGTTGTTCCACCTATAGGGTTGCAGATCCCTTTAGCTCCTTGGCTACTTTCTCTAGCTCCTCCATTGGGGGCCGTGTGACCCATCCAATAGCTGACTGTGAGCATCCACTTCTGTGTTTGCTAGGCCCCGGCCTAGTCTCACAAGAGACAGCTACATCTGGGTCCTTTCAATAAAATCTTGCTAGTGTATGCAATGGTGTCAGCGTTTGGATGCTGATTATGGGGTGGATCCCTGGATATGGCAGTCTCTACATGGTCCATCCTTTCATCTCAGCTCCAAACTTTGGCTCTGTAACTCCTGATAGCAGACTTCTGCAAGAACATCTGTGTATCTCTCTTCTTCAGGATATCTTTGGACTTCCCATCTTTTTCCTATTCTTGAGGGAAGAGACTTTCTGCTTTACGTTTCCACTCTGACCTTCTCCATCCTTTAACACTGGGCACACTACATCCTGGCACACACACGTTGTTGTGTGCAAAGAAAATGTCCATGGTAAATGCTTTGGCTGCATTATTAATTTATTCAGCATTACGGTATCATCTCCCTGGCATAAAACAGATACATGAGTTTGTCTGCTGCTGTCTGTCCTGCAAGGAGAAATGATTTCTTGAACTGTACCTCCTGGGAACACCCTTGCTTGCTCGTTTGGTCCTGCTTTGATCAGGAGCCAAGTTCTTGGTGCTTAGCCATAACACAAATGAAAGCGTTTTGAAACTGCAACTTTTAGACCAGCCAGGCGACCTAGCTGGGGGCTTCAGATCGGAAGTCCTTATGAGGGAGCCTCGCTGGGATCGGCAGGCTTCCTTCTCAATGCTGCACTATTTGGATTCACATTGATTTGGCCCACGCTGTGTGGAACAGACACAATGAGGCTGGTCTTTCATTGCAGAGGCAGTACACTGTGTATTGTTCTGTTTGGGGGTTGTTTTTCTTTGGCCAGCGAGCAGGAGCCTCCCATTCTCCTAGCTGTAGTAACACCCCTAGAGGCTGGCCTTCTCGGTCATGCCTTCCCCACCCCTCAGGCTCTGCACTTCCAGTGCCTGGGAAACAGGCTTCAGGCTTCCTTTCCTTTCTCTGGCCAGCGGTGCGGCTGGTGGGGGACTCTCAGCTGTCCCTGCTGCAGGCTTTCTGACAGTGGTCTGTGTGGAGAATGCAGGCTGAGAAGTACAGGACGAGCGGTAGAAGTGACAAGAAGGAGTTGGTCATCGAGTCCCCCCTGCAGTACAAGGATGCAGCTCAGGCAGACGTGGAGGCAGAGAGCTCCACATTGGTAAGAGTCCCGTCCTGTCGCCCTGTCCCGGGACCGTGACTGCTTCTGAATGAGTCAGTGACCCACCGCATCCCGCTGCTCTTTCTGACTTTCCGACTTGCTCCTTTCTGACTTGCTCCGCCTGTCTCTAGGAAACCCTTATCTCTACCTTTCCTTATAGACTGGCCTGAAGTCTACTTCCATCCTTCCTCAGGAAAGAAATGTTGACGTTTGTGGGTGAACAGGTTTCTGGGAGGAGCTTTGCATAAAACAATTTAGTATTGTTCAAAAATTTTGTCACACCTAGCCACAACGATTTTTTTTTTTCAGAAGTCAACTGGGCGGGGGTTTTAACAGCACCCTGGGAGTTGGAAAGGAAGTATTTTGCAGACTTAAACCCTTCTGTGCATTGTCTATTTATGTCAGTGAGAAAACAAGGCAGGTAGGTGCTGAGGAGTGCACGCCGGTCTCTTCCCCTTGTTTATTTTTATCAGGGGCGTTTGTGTTGAACAGAGTCAGAAAGAATCTCAGCTGACAGCAAAGTTGATGTTTTAGCATTAGCCAAACCCATAGTAGTTTGAACAAACTCAAGTGCCTTCTTAGACTCTGGAAGGGAAGACCATGTAAAGTAATTGTGTTGTTAACCGTCAATGAGTAGGCTGTGCTTCCCGTTTGGAATTTCTTTAGTACAATAAAGGCACATAATTTTTTAAAGCAAGCTGCAGAAACCACCAGCGTGCTCTGCCGAGGGGACAATTGAGCCTTTCACACGGGCTGTTAAAGGGATTGTCAAGCTAGTGCCTAGTACCTCTGTGTAGCTTTCCCCACCCCAAACATGGAAGTTCAGTTGTGGCTGCTCTAGTGCTCTAGTGTTTGGTTTCCAGTTTACTGCACTGGCAATTAACAGCTGTGAGGGTGGGAGCTTAAACTCTCCAAGAGCATATTTCACCCTGACCGAATCGCTTTCCTTTGTGATGAGGGGGGTTAACTTACTTGTATTGCGCCGCCTTCAAAACTGTACTGCTTGTTCTTGACTGAAAGTCAGTCAAATAAGTTGGCTCCCCCTCCCACCCCACCCCGCCACACGCACACAGTTCATTTTTAACATACAGATTTACTGCCTCCGCCCCTTTTCTGGAATATAAAGTTTACAGTTGTTTGCTCCCTATCTTCAAGCCTGATAGATAGCTCATTGTATCATCGTGGCTTGAGTCACCTGCATGCCTCCTAGGGTGAAATCCTAGAGTGGAAGATGAAGGATGTTGTGTGGTTTGGGTTTCCTGGGTGGATATCCTGAAATGTGTTTGTTCTCTCGTGGTTCTCTGGATGGGCAGAAATCGTTACCGGAAGAACTAAGTAGCTTGTAGTGATGTTCTGATTTTTTTCTTTCAAATAATGTAGAAGTGACTTCTCTTAAAAAAACATGACTGCTCTTTCTAGTGTTCTCATGTTTTCTGCGTATGCTGTAGTTCCTTGTTTAGCTCAGTCCAGATGGTTCCACTGGGAATTGTAAAAGACAAGGCTGGGCCAGCTACAGGTGTACATGGGGAAATGATTCTTGGGACATGGAAACTTCTGGTCCCGTGGAGTGGTCCAGTTCCGTGCACCTGCAGAGGGGTGTGGAGAGGGAAGGAAACTGATACAACCTGACAACTTTCTTATCTGCAGGAGTTTCTCTTCCACAGAGGTAAACAAGATAAGAGGGGAATATCAGATAGAAGCCAGGATGTTTAGGGGGTGCCTAGCCAGGGTGAATCTCTTTGTCTGTGAAGACAGCTGCTCACAGCAAATGAGAATGCAGCAAGCTGCTGAGAGCACAGCTTGCTTCTTAGGGGAGCATTCTAAAGTGTGCAGACCCAAGATCAGTATGTTGGGGTGCTGATCATTAGCATAGCACTGATAGCCCCTGGACTTGTGTGAGAACCCCTGAGCCCGTAATTGAGTGAACTATATGGAGAGATGTTTAGCCACAGGGAACATAGTCCATTTAGGAAGTAACATTTAGTTATTACGTGTAGTCCCTAGGAGAAAATAATGAACAATTTAGAAGGGACAACTAATGGTTAATAAAGAATGTAAATTGCATCCCGTTACTCCTGGGGTGGGATCCAGTTTAAAGTCTCATGTATGCAAGTCCTCAAATGCTCTACCATTGAGCCACACTGCAGCCCCTGGAAATAGTTAAGTGAAAGAGACAACCCCTCGAAGGCTGCCGTTGTTGCTAACTTGTTCTGTGTACTCCTGACTTGTCCTGTCTGTGCCTAAGAAAGCACAAGTCTCCATATCCTGTCTGCTTCGGAAAGTCCATGAATACAGAATCTTTTAAGTGTTTTCTCCCAGAACACCTCCAAAATCATGTATGGATTTATGCATGCGTGAGTGTGTGTGTATGTGTGCCTGCATGAGTATATGCATGTATGCATGTCTATCAGAAATCAGGCTCAGTTCTCATCCCTCAGGTGTAAAGACAGGAGCTTAAATTCCTGTCCCCATCTTATCAGCACTAAGACTGTAAGAACACACTGCCACATCTGCCTTTAGCACATGGAGCTGGGGATCAGATTAAGTCCTTAGGCTTGCATAGCAAGTGCTTACCTGACGGCTGCCTCCCGACCCATATATGCCTAATTTTTAATGGCAATGTAATTTTCCCCTTTTAATATCTACTTTAATTGTGTAGTTATTCGGTTTGTTACTAGTTCTTTGCCATCAGTCACAATGCCACAGTGAATGTACTGGTGTATGCATCTTAAAGTGCTTTCTGCAGACTTAGCTTGTAAACTGAAGTTTTGCCTTGCCGTGGTGCTTCCTTTTCCTCTGGCCTGACAGACTTGACACGTTTAAGGTTTTCCTTTTAGGGCTAGGAAAGCCATTGGTGGTGGTTCTGTTTTTAGATTGAGTTTTGACTTCCAGGACCGTCTGTCTCATTTCCTACCCAGTGTATAGGTGCAGGTTACCACACCTGCTGGAAGTCAGTACTTTCAGCAAGATCCTGTGCCTAGATGTCAGGAAAACTCTGAGACCAAAGGGTCTGTCTCATAGGTGGGTCTTGTCTGCATAGTTCTAGAGAGCAGAAGAGACAGATGTCCCTGTGCCACTCAGGTTAAGTTCCAAACCATCGGTGGTGACTCTGTGACTGTGGGTAATGTGTGGGGAGCGCTGGGGATGTTCTTGATATCTGAGGGCTGTCTGCTCACACTGAATACCACTCTCTCCCCTCCAAATGCTAACTCTTGGAAAGACATTATCCTAATTGTTATTTTGCTGCCCTTGAGAGGAAAAGGGTGTGGAGCTCCTGGAGTGGAATTTGGCAGATCATTCAGTGGAGCTCCTGGGTGGGATTAATTCTGTGAGGTGGACAGGGAGGAGCTAAACTTCACATGCAAATGGAGTCCTGTTTCCACATACATGTTTGCTTTTTCATATCTTTGTGGGACATAACACATGTTAACAGATTTGAGTTCTGACTCCAATGTTTGCAGTCACACGTGATCACTAAGCAGTGTGGCGGCTGCCCGTGTGCACCTTGTAGAGAGAGGACTTGGCTTCCAGTGGCCCCGTCGGTGCCCAGCTCCTACAGCAGAGCTAGGAGGCGAGGGCCTTTCTGTCCATGGACACGGCACACTGAGTGAAGGTCCTAAAGTGCGGTGTGTGGGCAAGGACTTCATAGTTCAGAAGACTTAGTCATACCAAGAAAGGGCTGCATCTGCATGAACTACGGTAGAAGGAAGGACAACAGTTGGCATTATTTAATGAGTCATTTCTTGGTCATTTGTGTTTCAATATTGTGAGGTTTAGAAATGTTCCTGTCACCTTTGTGTGATGACACATTGTAAGGTGGCCAGCATCAGGACATGCACTTCCTGGGAGCTGCGTACTCTGCACGACTCTGCCCATCTTCCGGTTTTCTGCTTCATTTGTTTGTCCATTAGCTCATCCAGCCACAGGTGTAGGACCTGAGCTCCACCAGACTTGCTGGGTTGTCACTGAGGCCTGAGTAATGAAGGAGCTCGCTCACATGTAGCCACAGTGTGTGCTAATCTCACCCACTCTCTCCAAAGACTCAGAGAACATTTAACTCATCCCTAGCCGGAGAAAAGGCCACACTGTGTGAAAGTTAAACGTTCATGTAAGCTGTAGTCTTTCCAGTAAGGACATGGGATTCCCCACTGTTCCGAGAGCTGTTTGCACAGGCGAGGCGCCCACTGTTATACACCTATCTTATTTAGTAGTGTAGGAAGGGAGTCTTTATGGAGTACATTCCTAGAAAGAGCAGAGAGACTGACTGCCCTAATGGTGTCCCTCGGGGACTTACATGCCTCTGTCACCACCTCCCTTTCATGCCAAGCTCTTTAGGTTCCTTGCTTTGTAGATATGAAGATCTGTGTTTTTCTTACAGATGAGGAAACTTGTATGCAGGGAGTTGGTTGGTAACTGGATCTGCATCTCAGAACTACAGAACCAGGATAGCCAACTCCTAGTTAGGTTTTGTGAGATTCTCTCTCTCTTTCTCTCTCTCTCTCTCTCTCTCTCTCTCTCTCTCTCTCTCTCTCTCTCTCACACACACACACACACACACACACACACACACACGTACATACATACGTTCGCACACAGAGAGAGACATTTAAGCCTGCCATTTGGGAAGGGAAAGGTAGAAAGGGAAAAAGGTCTTCATTAAAACTTGAAAATTGCTAGGTAGTGGTGGCACACACCTTTAATCCCAGCACTCGGGAGGCAGAGGCAGGTGGATTTCTGAGTTTGAGGCCAGCCTGGTCTACAAAGTGAGTTCCAGGACAGCCAGGGCTATACAGAGAAACCCTGTCTCAGAAAACCAAAAAAACAAACAAACCAAACCAAACCAACAAAATACCCTTGAAAATTGGAGGTGGAGAGATGGCTCTATGGCTGAGTGCTTGCGGATGTTACAGAGTACTGAAGCTCTGTCCCAGGACTTACATCCTTGTCACCATAGCTCTAAGAGAATCTGACACCTTCTTTCCTAGGGGGTGTCCTCACACATCCATCGTGTGCATATGTACATGCATATACACGAACAAATCTTAAAAAGTAAAACACACACACACATACACACACACACACACACAGACACACACACACATACACACACACACACACACACACACACACACACACACACACACACAGAGACACACATACACAGACACACACAGACACACTCACTCACACACACACATACACGTACCCTAAAACACGATGAAGACTGTTGGCGGTCAGAACATCTGGCTGAATTATATAGATAAGGGAATAAATACTCATTGTATATAAAGCACCTGGAGCTATAGATGAAGAAGTATAGTTGTCCTCTGGTGTCTTTCTTACCTCACTGTTACATGGACCATCTTCCCAGAAAGGTACACAGAAATGATAGACTCTCTGAAAATATACAGACATGTGGCTTTCCACCCTAGGTTCCCCTTTCCATCCCTTTACAGCACGAGCCAGGACAATTCTGAATGTTTATCCCCCTATTGGCGCAATGGGCACCAAGGAACCTGGAGTGTTTAGAAGAGGTTTCTGTTGGCCCAACAAGACAGAAGAAATATTCTTGTCAAATTTTCAGGTCACCCCTTCACCCCCACCCACCCCCCGCAGAGCTTTGGTATTTTCATCTGTGCAGAGGGAGATAGTGGGTAGGTTGCCTTTCATGTCTTTCCTAGAACAGCCCAGGGTTGGGGGCAGGACTAAGATCGTGGAGATTTAAGCTTAGTTTATGTAAAAGTGTTTGGTTTGGGGGCTTGGGGGACTGTCCTGTTAGGACTACTCTGGCTGTGACAAAACACCATGATCAAAAGCAAGTTGGAGAGGAAAGAATTTATTTGGCTTACACACTTCTACTTCCAGGTTCATCATCAAAGGAAGTCAGGATAGGGACTCACACAGGGCAGGAACTTGGAGGCACAGACCATGGAGGAGTGCTGCTTACTGGCTTGCTCCTCATGGCTTGCTCGACCTGCTTTCTTCTAGAACTCAGGACCATCTGCCCAGGGGTGGCACCACCAACAATGGGCTGGGCCCTTCTGTACTAATTGCTAATTAAGAAGATGCCCTACAGCCAGATTTTGTGGGGGAATTTTCACAATTGAGATTCAGATAGAGGATTCTAGCTCAAGTCAAGTTGACATAAAACTAGTCAGCGCAGGTACCATATATAGAACAATGGGGTACCGTCTCATCACGGTCGGTGACTGAGTCAGGAGAGGCGTAGAAGGGAGGCAGGATTTGGGACAGTGGATAGGAGATATTGGAAGTCCCACTTGAGCCTCCAAACTACCCATGAAGGAAATTTTAGAACTAAGATGTCTTGGATTGTAGTTGTTATTAAATTTTTCTAGAAGTTTGAAATACCCTCTGACTTGATACAACTAATTCAGAATTTTTCCTAGAAAGGTGTTCTGAGGCTGAGGAAGTTTGGAGGGTCCTCATTCCTTAGAGGTGGACATACCTCTAACCAGAAGGATGATAAGGAGCCTGTCAGCTTCCCGGATCAGGTTTGGGGTTGTATCCAGATTTCATTTCTGTGGAGGCAGTTCCTCCCCAGGGAAGGACTGCCAGGGCCTGGCACTGTGCTAAGGAGGCACACTTGTACTGTACACTGTCTGGACAGTTACCTGAGGTAGGAGCTGCCCCTCGCCTCCCAGGGCTCAGCATGGCCTGTCCCAGGGCTCAGCATCCCACGGTCCTGACTGTCCTTAACACCTTCATAGAGACTCTGAAGCATGGTCTCCTTGACACACTGAGGCTGGCTTTGAACTTGGCTCTGGTGTCATTCACTGAGGGCCACTCTCCTGTTCCTTTTCCTCCACCTGAGATCAGCTGCCAACACCCTGCTGTGTTGCTAAAAAGAGCTGGAGGAAGCAGCAGCTGGACTTCAGTTTGGTGTCCCCAGCAGCAAGGCTGTCGTTGGTTAGTTGAGTTGAATGAAACTGGTAGTCTAATTAATGTTTATGACTGGACTTGGATGCAGAAGGGCAAACTTAGATCCCCAAAGTGACACTCCCTCCTGAGTCCCTCTGTGGTGGTAATTCTTTTTGTCACCTGTACCTTGTATCTTTCTAGAAGCCATAGCTGAAATTTGCAGCCATGTGAGTGTTAGAGAACACTAGGAGCGACCTTATTCTGATCCATTTTGTGCTTGGTGGAGACTGGAAAGACAGGGACGAAGATGGCTGTTACCAGGACAGAATGATGCAGATAGGGGCTTCTCAGAGACCCAGGCTCTCCCTCCTCCCGCTCTGCCTCATGGGGACAGCTTTGACCACTGCATCTCTACTGTGGTGGTTTTTAAAAAACAAAAGAGAGTTTCAGAAAGTAAACATTTTCTTTTTGACACCAAACCTTAAAAATAACAGAAATAGTCAGGCGTGGTGGCGCACGCCTTTAATCCCAGCACTCGGTAGGCAGAGGCAGGCGGATTTCTGAGTTCGAGGCCAGCCTGGTCTACAAAGTGAGTTCCAGGACAACCAGGGCTATAAAGAGGAACCCTGTCTCAAAAAACCAAAAACAAATAAACAAAAAACCCAGAAATAGTACGTAATTAGTATATACTTTAAACTTCTTGATAGCCGAAGTAAGGTAGCCTGAAACAGATGTCATTGATTATTATCCAAGAATTTCTAAAAAAAAAATATTACTAATCTTTATAAAAATATCAAGGTAGTTATGCATTCTTCTAGTCAGATTGACACTAACACTTAGTCTCTGCCTATAACTCACAACAGTCACTGTGTGTGAGTGTACCCTCATTGGTCTGGAGCTTACCCGTAGGTTAAGCTGGCCAGCAAAGCCCCAAGGACCTCCCTGCCTCCATCCTCTTGGCCTGGGATTATAGATGTGACGACATCTCTGCTTTTTTTCATGTTACAAGGCAAACACTTCTCTGACTGAGCCATCTCTCCAGCCCCAGAATAGCTACATTTTAAATAATCAACAGTCACATGTAGCTAGTAGCCACCTTACTGAATACCACTAAGTATTACTTGTCCATAAATTTA
Source organism: Mus musculus (assembly GCF_000001635.26). Classification (NCBI taxonomy): domain Eukaryota; kingdom Metazoa; phylum Chordata; class Mammalia; order Rodentia; family Muridae; genus Mus; species Mus musculus. Next base: position 121,690,178 of record NC_000080.6, on the reverse strand, counting down.
CACATTTAGTCTCCAAATAGGAATGTGTTGTGGAGAGGGGTGAGTCTCTGGATGAGGTAACAACGTATCTGTGAATCTGTAGGAAGAAAACAAATGATGTTAGTGTAAATTGAGGTGTTCCTTGCAAAGTTCACGCCTAAGTGCTCACTTGCATGCAAGTGAGGTCTAGTGCCTGGTAGCATCTGTGTGCATCCACTAACATGAGCATGCACTTCAGAGTAAGATTATTAATATTCATCTGGGACATGAGTGTTGTTGAACAAGCACACTCTCTCTCTGTGGAGTGCGACTGTCAAGCCTCGGGCACAGGATTGGCTCAGCAGAGCTCAGCATTGATCAGAAAGGCCCTGCACTTGTGCCATCCATGTCTGTGTGTGTGCAGCAGGGAGGGGCCCAGTGCAGACCTGAGGCGTATGGCATTGGGGGTGGGGGGAGGTGGGGGGAGGTGGAGAGGATGACACCTCAGGGTTACCATCTGTGCGGCCTTCCTTAAATCATCTCACTCCCCTGAGCTTGTTCTATGAGATAGGAATGTATGTAGCCTAGCGAAAGATATGCCAGCTGAAGGGTAAGGTTGTACTGAAGCTGACTGTACTGGCTGCTTGCTGTTTGGTTTAGGACCCTAGGACTAGGGATTAAGGTGCATGCTTTACATATCAAAGTAGACCTGGCCTCCAGGTTCTCCCAGCAACCCTCAGTCCCTACCTGACATACTCTCCCTCTCAGCCTTGAACTTACTTACTTTCTCTCTCTCTCTCTCTCTCTCTCTCTCTCTCTCTCTCTCTCTCTCTCTCCCTCCCTCCCTCCCTCCCTCCCTCCTCTCTCTCTCTCTCTCTCTCTCTCTCTCTCTCTCTCTCTCTCTCTCTCTCTCTCTCTCTCTCTCTCTCTCTCCCTCCCTCCCTCCCTCCCTTCTTCCCTCCCTCCCTCCCTCCCTCTGTTTCCCTCTCCCTCTCCCTCTCCCTCTCCCTCTCCCTTCCCCCTTTCACCCATGGCCATTTCCCTGGCCTCCTTCCTTAGGGCCAGTGAACTAGCCCATTCTAGAGCAGCTTCCCAATAAACCTGCCTTTAATATATTCTAATCTGGCTTGATTTGGCTCCTTTCACTGCGGAGAACTAACCTGGATCACTTGTAACTCGCCACTGCTCTGTGCAAAGCACCCCAGAGCTGCTGATTCACTGGTGGGGGCAGGGGCGGGGGGGGGGGGGCGGGGTGAGCTTGCATTCCCAGGTGCCACTTCCAGATGTGGATGCTGGATGTCTGGGGCTAAGCTTTGGGATCCCCTGGACTGCTAAGATGAATCCGCACAATCCATATTCAGTACTACTAGATATTTTGGGGACTGGAATTTAAGTTCTGGCTCCCAACACTACCTGCACCACCACAGCTGGTCTCTGTGGTGTCTTTTGCCTCTAAGCCTGCAGGAACTTGTTTGTGAGCCAGAATATCCCGGGGACATTTACCTTCAGCCTCAATGGCTTAGGGTATGTTGTGAGGAAATCGGAACAGAGTCGGCTTTTACAGCCTTTTTGTGACCTCATTGTCTCAGAATTAATAACTTTGAGGCTATGATGTTAGTGAAGGAAAAACACGGGTAGTGTGAAAGAGTCTGGATCTATAGTCTGGATCTATATGGAATCACCCAGCACTTCTCACCTATAGGAAGCAGGCAGAAGCAGAACATGCTGGGTTATACAGGGCTTCCCTTCTTCCCTAGGGCAGCTGGGGTCAGGGAAAGGCAGTGCCTGATGCTCTGTTTGTCAGAGAACAAGCCCAGCACTCTTTCTCATGTGACTCCTGGGCAGGGAGTAAGTTCCCTAAATTCCTGTCTGTCTTCTTCTCTTCATTAATATTCTCAGCAGCAGCCCCACTGAGCACAGCCCTCAATGGGAGCAGTTCAATGGGTTAGAGGTGATTGGTATTGACCTCAGCTTTATCCGTTCTTCATATGATGTTGAAGACACAGTTTGCTTTGCTTTGCTTTTCTTTGCCCTCCCTTCCTTCCTTCCTTCCTTCCTTCCTTCCTTCCTTCCTTCCTTCCTTCCTTCCTTCCTTCCTTCCTCCCTCCCTCCCTCCCTCCCTCCCTCCCTCCCTCCCTCTCTCCCTCTCTCTCTCTCTCTCTCTCTCTTTCTCTCTCTCTCTCTCTCTCTCTCTCTCTCTCTCTCTCTCTCTCTCTCTTTCTTTTTTTGGGACAGGGTTTGTCTGTGTGGCACTGGCTGACCTGGAACTCACTCTGTAGACCAGGCTAGCCCCAAACTCAGAAATCAACCTGCCTTTGCCTCCTAAATGCTGGGATTAAAGGTGTGTGCCACCACTGCTTGGTCACAGTTTTCTTTAGTTCTGTTCATCTAAGAAGTGGATGAGTAATTTTGGAAAGCCGTGGTTTCTTATAAAAGCAACATTAAAGCCTCTCCTGGTCATCTATTATCATATTTGTATTAAATGGCCAGTGATCATTAAATGGATATACTCGATCAATAAAATCACCATTCATTGACAAGTTCTATAATGTGAGTGTTTTTAGAAGTGTGCCCTATGGGGGTGGGGCGTGGGGATTGGACATGTTCTTGGTTCTAAGGTAGAAAGCCGAACACACAGAAAACTAGTGTGTCCCTGCTGGTGTAGTCAGAACAAGTGTGTCCCTGCTGGTGTAGTCAGAACAAGTGTGTCACAGCTAGAAGAGTCAGCACAAGGGTGTCACTGCTGGCGTAGGCAGCTTTGAAGGTGACTCGGCACAACTGAGAGTTTGGTGCTCCTGTGTGCTGGGCTGTCGTCTCCAGATCCTCATGGGTGTACTTTAACTTTCAAATCTACGTTTAGGTAAGCTCTCATTTGCCTCCTGTGTTTATCACAGTGTAGAAATTAAAACGAACAGTGTCTGCCTGCAGTGCTTTGGTGGGAGCTGAGGGGAGAACCTTACCCAGGGCTGCAGACTTCTCTGAGGGACTCAGGATGGTCCATTCCTTCTGAGCACATCTCTAACAGGAACGTTGCAATGGATGGTCTTCAAGTCCAGATGTTTGCACAAGCTTGTGGTACACTGTGGTGATCACATTGCCCCAGCTGTGACTAGACGTCATGACTGAGGCAACTTATAGAAAAAAGGTTATTAGGACTTTAAGGAGTGTGTGGTGGAAAAGCGGAGACATGGCAGCTGGGGCTGGGGCTGGGGCTGGGGCTGGGGCTCGGAGATGCCATTCTGAAGTAGGAGCAGAAGCAGAGAGGACACTGGGAATGGCACCAGGCTTTGGAACCTCAAAGCCACCCCCAGTGACATACTTCCTGCAGCAAAGATAACTTCCGAAACTTATTCAAAACGCCACCAAACAGGAACCAAGTATTCAAACATCTCAGTCCACGGGGGACATTATCATCCAAACACCACAGCTACATAGTATGAAAGTTTCCAAACTTTTCTTTACCTCCCTGTACTTCAAGGGGGCTCGAGACATGGCTCAGTCTGCTCAGACTGCTCCTACATAGGACCTGAGCTGAATCCCCAACACCCATGCTCCCAACCACTTGAAACTCCAGCTCCAGGGCATCTGGACTCTGCAGATACCGGCACTCATATGTGCACATATGTGCACGCGTGTACACACACACACACACATACACATATACACATGCACATCTACTTCAATTTCCCAGACCCTGAGCTACGAAATGGTAATGGGGCTGTGCTATTTTTATTGTGATCTCAGAGGGCTGTTGCTTTTGTTTTGAGACAAGGTCTCACTGTGTAGCCCAGGTCAGCCTGAAACTCCAGCCTGAGCCTTGAGTGTGTTGGTGTGCTGGCAGTTTCTGGTCTTAATGCCATGGGCAGTGGAAAGAACAACACATCTCTCATTTCGTGATGGGAGGTCGGTATCCCATGCTGGAAGGTGTGTGTGTGTATGCATGCACGTTGTTCCTGCGCTTCTCCTGCCCGTGGCCTCTTGCAGTCCATCTTCTCCTAGGTCTCATCTTGCCATACATGCTATAGACTGGAGGTGAGCACCTCAGATTTGAACAGTGCCTGGCCTGCACCTTAGAGAGGAGACTGAGAACAAAGCGGAGCAAGGACTCCTCCATAGGAGCCATTCCTTTGAATTCCAGTGCCTCCCACCCGCTCAGAGGAAGCTGGCTCACACTGTTAGACATCTCTTGTTCCTTAAGCCAAGGTTCACAGTTTCACTGTCTGCCCCAGGCTTTTCAGGAAGTCCTTGGATGTTTTCTCCCTCACATTGAATTCCCAGTAACCTGGACTGTCTGTGCACTAGTGTCCTCCAGGTCTCCTGCAACACCACCCCACCCCTCGCCTCTCCCTCCCCCACCCCACAGTCTACTGTTTTGAGCAACTGGTTGCTTCTTGTACTCATTAAACCCAAGGAGAACCTGTCCTAAAGTTGACGGAGCTGAATTATTTAGCTCCCTCTCTTGGGGTTTGGGGCTGGGACACCAGCAGTTCATGTTTATCAGTTTGTTGATTTGTTTTGTTTTGTTAACTTTTCATTGATTGATTGAGATTTTTTGTATCATGTACCCCAATTCTACTCATCCCCCCAAAGGGGAAAAAAAATCTCATTGTGGAAGTTGTACTGTCACAGGGTGTCTGTCTCACAGTATGCCTTTTGTCCACACGTCTTTACTTGCAAATGTTCACTGCAGTGAGTCATTGGTCTGTTTTTGAGGCCTCTGGCTTTGCTACGCTATCAACTCTGGAACCTCACTGGGACTCATCTTGGATAGCCTGTCGTTGCCGTGTGCCATGGAGATCCTGCAGCTTTGGATCTGTAGGACTGGCCCCTTCACAAGCTCCAGCAGTTCATAGATGGGATCGAGGTAGTGATAGGCAAGCTCAGAACCCTGGGTCTGGGCCTGGGTGGTAGCCGAACTGGTCAGCCGCCATCTCTCCCATACCCACACCACCAGGGCGAGCTCTCCAGCTCTGCCCTAGCTAGCTTACCTAATGCCGCAGCCAGTAAGGGGCAGAGGCAGCTCTCCCATTGAGGGGGGCATCTCTCCCTTGTGCATGTCACCCTGGCAGAGGAGTGGCAGGGCCAGCTCTACCACACTCACACCCTTAGGGCCAGCTCAACCCGAAACTCCCAAAACCAGGGCCATCTCTACTGTGCTTCCTGGGTGAGCCGCAGGTCTGGTTCTCCTGGGTACTGTAGCTGTCAAGGGGCAGGATCACCTTTCCTGTCCTCATGTCAGCTGGGGACCAGTTCTCCCAGCATGCTCAGGAGAGGGGTGGGTCCAGCTCTGCACAGCCCTTAGACATCAGCATGGCCTTAGGTGGCCACCCAGACCAGGGACGTCTGCCTGGCCTGTGGTGGTAACAGATCCCTGCTGTTGCGGGGCCAGAGATCCAGACATGGACCGTGGGGGCAGCCCAGGCGAGGACCTCCCCATGGCCTTAGGTGGCATCAGCAGCTACTCACATCAGACTGTTCCTCCCTACCCTCGAGTCTCCAGTTCTGCCACTCTTCATTGTGTTTACATCTTTCTGCTTCTCTTTCTGTCCCATTTCTCCCCCCACTTACTTGCTCATAGAGGAACCTGGGGCCTCTGGGTGTATGGGGTCATCTCTGAGTGCAATGTCCTGCCTTGGCCATGTGGTACCAGGCTTGGGCTGTCTCAGGCTTGTTCCCTGCCTGGGCCACATGGTGCTGGGCTGGGGGTCCATGAACTTGTATTCATAATGGCATCCCGCTATAACTTTCTAAGCTTTAGGTTGCCCCAGATACATCTACACCTATGCGCCATGCACCCTGGAGTCCACCCTTAAGTTCAGCTGACTCCTTCTATTCCAGAAGCTTCCTCAGGTAGCACCATTTATCCCCGATAGTGAACAAGGTGGTCCTGCACTGTGCCAGGGCCAGTTCTAGGTACTGGAGATGCAGCAAACAGATGCCTTAGCTTTCAGGGAGATCAATAACCTCCCTGGACCAGGTCAAGTTTTCTGTAGGGTCAAAAGCCCCATCCCGGGTCTCTACCATGTTATTCATTTAGCTCTTCACAGATACCTCGTGTCTCTCTGGCTGTGAGCTCTTCTGGGCAGAGGCTGTATCTTCCTCATCTCCCTGTTGTCCCAAAGGCCTGGTATGGTGCACATGGGCAGGTTAAGTAAATATCTGCAAAGAGCAGGGATACACCTTGATAATAATGTGTGCACACCAGAAAGGGAGCCTGCCAGTTCTCTATGCTCACCCTCATGGCGGGAAAACAAGGAGTCCTCTAGCAAGACCTAGCAAGACCTAGCAACTTCAGGAAGTTGGAGGTAGCCGCCGATAAGCAGGAGTCCTCTGTGTGTGTGTGGACAGACTTCATAGGAGGGTTCTTGAGGCTTGTTAGCACCTGGTTCAGAGGCGCAGCCTGCCCTGTCCCCATCTCCAGCAGATGTCTTGGGAAACAGACTAGGGTTTCATGAGTCTTCATCTCGGCTGTTTAATAGCTTTCGTCCTTATGGAGAGAAATCAAGGAAAGTCCTAAATTCTTCATGAGCAGGAGTGAGTGTCTCATTAGAACCCGTCAAGCACTGCCGTTTCCTCTGTCTGCTGTTTTAGGAAGTGGCATTCAGGATCTCATATACATGGTCACATCCAGTAACAGAGACAGAAGAAATGTTTAGAAAGTTCACAGGAAGTCCCTGTGACCGAGGGAAGAACACATCCGGGATCACTCTGTTTGTTTTTCGAGACTTGATCTTCCCTTAGCCCTGCAGACCTCGTGTTGGGCCATAATTGAACTATTTTGTAGGTAATCACTCTCCAGGCCTGCTGGCTTCCAGAGGCATCCCTTTTTCCTGGTACCGGGAGGACTTTCTGGTTTGATTACCGTTCTGTCCGGATTTCCAGTTTGCATGAATATAGGCCTCTGGTCCAAGCAGGCCTGTGCTGTGGGAGGAGGGGTCCCGAACCCAGAAGATCAGTTAGCAGCAGGGTACAGAGGCGTCACTCTCTCAAATCCATGAGCACAGTAGGGATGTTTCAAACTGTGTTCAGAACCTCAGAAAAGCTATGATTTCCCTATCCATAGCTAATGTGTGTTCACACGGTCCGTTGAGGTAAGGAACACTTTTCCCAGGCTATTCTTACCCCGTGGCCCTTGAGTCAGGCCATTCCTATGAGACTACTTGGACACCATACTTATAAACCGTTTGTAGGTAGTGGGCCTGCCGGACCCTAGCAGTATTTACCTCCATCTTGCTGGGATAGATGACGTACACCAGACCACTCACTGGCCTTCTTCTGAGTGGCAGCCCGCTGCCTTGGTGGAGTTGCTCTAACAGAAGAGGCTCTCTGAGCACCTCGCTCCCCTCCCCTGCCCACACCCACTTGTGTTCTCAGCCCTCCCTGACACGAACTGCATCAGTACTCAGTTCAGTTGATAATGTGAGTGTCTCTTTATATTAGCTTTGGGCTCAGCCCTGGGTAGCAGTGTCATCTCTATTATGGTTTTTCTCTTTCTTAGGCCTTTTGTCTTTCTGTCTTTCTGCATGTTCCTGCCATTGCTGGCTGGTTGTTTCACAGGCTCATAGTCAGTGGAGGGAATTATCTTTGAGCCTATCGGGGTAGAGTAGAGTATATGCAAAGCCTCCACTAAAAGAGAGAAAGGACATGCATTGCAAGTAGTGACTGAAGTGTGTTTATAGTAACAAGGTACATTTCCTGTGTGCTGTGGTCCTCCAGGCTCAGCTGTTGATGTGCATTAACTCAGCTGACCCAACAGCAGCGCCCCCCCCCCCCCCCCCCCAGGACTGTGCTTCCCGCCTCCTCTTACCAATGTCTGGCCTTCAGAGGGATTGACACCTGAGTGGTGTGTATGGCCCTGATAGCAGCAGACCCAGGTTCTGTGAGAGGCCGAGCTTAGAGAGAGTAAGGCAGCATGAGGCGAACACCATGGTGGCAGGAACATGAAGCCTACAGACAGGGACCCCTGGGAGATGAATTAATCACTCGGCCTCCATTTTCTTTCTAAAGTCTGTAATTCCAGCTCAGAGGATGGCACTGTCTTTATGATAGAGATGGCTGAAAATCCCACCAGAGTGCAGGTCTCTCTGTTGCTTAAATAATGGGATAAGCACCACTCTGGCTGCACAGGACGCCATGAAAACATTCCCTCTGAAAACACTTCTTCTTTCATTATGTTTTAAGAATGAAAAAGTTGGGAAATACTGTAGTTTAGCTGCATAAAATTCTTCCGCTTTAGGATCACAGGGCTCCGAATGGAGGAGCTAGAGAAAGTACCCAAGGAGCTAAAGGGATCTGCAACCCTATAGGTGGAACAACATTATGAACTAACCAGTACCCCGGAGCTCTTGACTCTAGCTGCATATGTATCAAAAGATGGCCTAGTCGGCCATCACTGGAAAGAGAGGCCCATTGGACACGCAAACTTTATATGCCCCAGTACAGGGGAACGCCAGGGCCAAAAAAGGGGAGTGGGTGGGTAGGGGAGTGGGGGTGGGTGGGTATGGGGGACTTTTGGTATAGCATTGGAAATGTAAATGAGCTAAATACCTAATAAAAAATGGGGGAAAAAAAGGAAGTTACTTTTCTCAAGTGAGCAGTGATAACCGCTAAGAAGCCATCCAGGGCTCAGGGCCACACGCAGCATTGAGGCTAGCCTGGAGTTACAATGTGAGACTTGTGAGATCGTCTCACACAGACGGAGGTCGGTGCACTGAAGAAGGGAGCGTCTCAGTGACTGCAACTCTCTTGGTTTTCCAGGCAAAGCCAAAGCTGATCGAGCCACTGGACTACGAAAATGTCATCGTGCAGAAGAAGACGCAGATCCTAAACGACTGCCTGCGGGAGATGCTCCTCTTCCCTTATGATGACTTCCAGGTCAGCGGCTGCCACTGTCAATAGATCTGTGTTACCATAGAAACCTTGGAAGATATTGTGGTCTAGATTTGATCAGACATATTCTTCTACATATTGAATGGCTGTTTGATTGGTGAATTCGTGATTTTTAAAGATGGGAATAGAGCCAGTCCTGGTGGCACAGGCCTCTGTATTCCTAGCTACCTGGAGAATAGAAGTAGGAGGATCCTATATTCAAGGACTAACTAAGGCACAGAGTAATTTTAAAGCCACCCTGGACCCTATCTCTAAATAAAAAGTAGAAAGTGGTCTGGGGTGCAGACCAACAGGCCTACCTGGTAGGCATGATGGGTAGAGTGCTTACCTGCATGTATGGTGGGTAGAGTGCTTACCTGCATGTATGGTGGGTAGAGTGTTTACATAGCATGTATGACTGTATATCTTATTATGACTTCGTATTTTTAGTGGGATTACTTTTTCATGTTAAAAATAAATACATGTACTTAGAAGTTACAAGTCCCTCTTATGTCTTAGAAAATACATTTTTTTGGAGATTCTGAATCAAATTTTTTGATTAACTCAGGATGCTAGGCAAGTGATCTACCACTGAGGTATATACCTACAAACCTAGTTTGCTATTTTTTTTTAAACCAGGTATTCTAGAATCTGCTGGGAGCAGCAGAAGTTTGTCGTGCATCCTGTAGGATGACAACTGTGGACCCTGCCATGAGAAGCCCGGAGCTGCAGGTTCCTAGAGGAAAGGGCAGCGAGGCAGGAACAGTGAAGTCTGTCCCAGTGGCAGGACTTGGGTGTCTTTTCCTTGGGGGAAGCAGGAACACCCAGGAAGCTCCTGCCTCCCCTGCTGTCTGAGTTGATGCTTGAGGTCTTTCAGCCTAGAGCTGTGTGACAGACAGGAAGTCTGGAGGTTAGTAAGGAGCAAGGTAAACCATCTCCCTAGTGACCCAGGACCACTGCAGTCTGCTCAGAGGTTCTCTGTCCTGTTCTTCTGGACGTTTCCCAACAGTTTCCTTAGAGAAAGCCAAAGGTTATCTGAGGTTCCTTAGGCCATGAAGTGTGTGTTTCTCTTGGTGTTCAGGAGTAAATTTGTTTCTTAGTCTTACAAAAGCTATATTTATAGACATGAAAAAAATTGCTTAAGAAAGAAAAATCCAACATTAGTGTCTGGTATCATCTTTTCTCCCAGGGACAAAGGACCCAGATATTCAAACAGTGTAAAGTCAAAAGATTTAAATTTGGAGGAAATCCATGCACCTCTCTTGCCCAAAACCATTTCTGTGATAATCTAAGGGACAAAGAGCTTCACCGTCCCCATTCTGGCCGAGAATAAATGAAGGAGTGTTGGTTTCTGTTGTAGGAAAATTGTTCCAAAGCTGAAGGAGTTTGGATGTCGACTGTGGCCCACATCTTGGCAGTAGTGACAGGTTGCAGCTGAGTTTGGGCACTGTTCTCATATAGACTGCCACTTTGTCATGAGAGAGACCTTTATACCGTGCTTCCTTGTTGATCAGTGATGATATCAGCTGTCTAATTACAGTGTAGTTAATGACTTAGCAATGCCACAGATTCCCCCTGTCTCCATTTTGGTAGCAGAGTAGAAGCATCCCTGATAACGGTTCCTGGAGGCATTGTAAACACACCTCGTCAGGGAGAAGCCTCCTTTCTCATACAGAAAAGGATGACAAGCTTAGGAAAGGGGTTAGACAGTAAGCGCAGTGCACGCGAATGTGACAGTCGCCCTCAATGAGCAGCTGCCGTGAACTGTCGCAGTAGCAGAGCATGGCGTAGATGTCTGCCAGGTGTGTGCGAATGCTCATACGTACACATAGAGGTCCTGCTGCCTTAGTGTGCTTCCAAGTGGGCAGGCTGACATTGAGCCCTAGGTCTAATTTTATATCGTCCTAGAGCATAAAAGGCAGTAAATACCGGAAAGGATGTTTGGAGGCAGTTTATAGGTCCCACTCACATTCCCTAAAAGTTAGATTCGTTGTTAGTATAAGCCGTGGATACATGGGAAAGGAAAGAGTGTGTTTCCTCGGCTTCTGAGTATGTACTTGAAAGACCCGAGGACAGAGATACAAAGATGACTTACACAAGATGCTCCATAGGTGGTGAGTCACAGGAAGAAGAGGATGTCTGTGCACAGATGAACAAGACATCACAGTATTTACTTGTGGGGAAGGAGATGCTTACGGGCCTGTGCTGCCACACCCAGGCATACCACACTTGCAGTGGTCAGTCATAGAACTGTGTGCAGCGTCAGGGTGTCATCCACGTGGGATATTAGTTTACATTCCCAAACAAGGTATATCCGTTGTGGGATATTAAGGTTTCTATGGAACATCTTGTTTCATTTCTATCTTGTTGTGGGGTGGGGTGGGGTGGTATTTTGTTTGTTTGCTTTGAGACAGGGTCTCAAGTACTCCAGGCTACCCTCAAACTTGCTACGTAACCAAGAATGCAAGAGGATTTAAGGTGTCAGCGAGGATGGAAAGGATTGGTGGTTCTAGGTGTTCAGAGTCAGGACAAGCCTCGGGAAGTGTGGCTGCTCCAGTCTCTGTCGGCCACATCCTGACTTCTGTCTCCCCTCCCCTGCCCTCCCCCGCCAATTCTTTTCCTCTTTTACTTACACACAACCCACAATGATGTACAAACCAGGAACCTGAAAAGGAAGCCAAGTGCCAGGACTTACAAAGGCCTGGAAGTTCCCGATCTCATTTCCCATCTACGCTTTGGGAAAGAAGACAGTCTGGGGAAGCTAGCTGTGCAGCTGGGTTGAGAGTGCATGCATTTAATACTCGAAGCCTGCGGGGAGGGGCTTAGCTTTGCCTGGTATTTATGGCCGCACATACAGATCAGAATCCCGGATTTCACACTGCTGAAAACCGAGGAGAGGAGAATGATGGTTGCTCGTAAGAAGCAGGAAGTTTAAAGCACATCCCGTGAGAGCCTATTCTAGAAATATGAAGACTAACTCACTGCAGGCGACCAGAGCCTTGGTGAGCACTGTGCTTATGGAGGAGGGACAAACACTGAAGGACAGGGTGTGTTGCAGGGACCCTGGCTGGAGAGTGTAATAGCTAGAGCTGCTGGCCTAGCATGAGAGGCCCCTCAGGGTTGATCTTAGCTCCATAAAACAAAACTAAAACCCAGGGGAGACGTGCCTTGGGAACCATCTTATCTTCACTCTTGCCTCTATTCACTGCTGAATGAACAGACGGGCTCAAGGGTGGAAACTTGAGGGTCCTGAGTAGCTAGGAAGAGATACACCATCTCCAACCGGCCCATTCCCAGATGTCACCGGAAGGTGACAGCAGGCTCAGAGAGTCCTGAGAGTGAACTTTTCTTCTCCCTCCATCGGGTTCATCCTCTCCAGCACTGTGACTTGGTCTTTGTTTAGACTGCCTTTATTGTTGTTTCTGATTTCTTGGTGTTGTAGGTTATTTTTAAATTCTCGATACAATGTGTTTGTGTATGTGTCTATGCATGTGAGTGCAGGCACAGGAGGAGGCTACAAGTGTAGGATTCCCCCAGCTGCAGATAGGTGGTTGTTAGCCACAGAGATGGGAATGTTGGTAACTGAATGGGAATTCTTCTGGAAGAGAATTGTAACCTCTGAGCCAGCTCAGCCCTGGGGGGAATTTTTGTTTTTTAACATGATTTTATTATTTTGTAAAGTGTTCATGCATGTGTATGCACTTGTCTGAGGAGGCCAGACGAGAGTGTTGGGTCCCTGGAGCTAGAGTGACAGTTGTTAGTAATCTTCCAGTTAAGGGGATGCTAGGACTTGAACTTTGCAAAGAGCATATAAGTTTTTAAACCATGAGCCATCTCTTGAGCTTTGGGAGTTTAAACTTTCCTCAGAAACTAAATGGAATTCTTTGGGCCTTTTTCTTGTCCCAAGTTTGTTCATCTCCTTAATAACAGGTGAATTAAACATGGAGACTGGGGGCATGTGCATGAGTGTACTCAAGCATGGGTGCGCACACATGCCTGTATGTTGGGTCAGCTTCTCTATGCATGGCATTGTCAAAAATGAACAGAAAATGGGAGTTAATGGCCGGTAGCGGAGCTTTGAGGTGTGGTGTGGGAATGCCCCACACTATTTGAGTTTCTAGTCTAGCTTGGTGCTGGAGCCTCTCATGAGCAACTCCTGTGCTCTGAGACAAATGCCTCCTCCAGATCCTTGGAAAGATGCCGTGCCCTGTGCACAGTCGGTTGGCTGCAGCAGTTCCCAGTGTCCTCTGCTGCTATGGTTTCAGTGTTGCACTGTATCCAAAAAACGCCCAATGTACAGAGAGATCCAGCCACGTGGCATTTCTAAGCAGACGTCAAAGGGAGAGATGCTGTAGACACACAAGACACCATCCAGTTGACCTCAGGCCTGGGGTAGGGTCGGGGTCCGGGATGGGAGGGCAGTTGGGAGCCATCCTGGTAATAGACAGTAGGCTGAAACTGGAGATAACTTTAAAACATTGATGTGGGTGCCACATTCCTTTGGGCTGGCTGAACATATTAATAATTAAGAAATCAAGCCAGGGCTGTTTGTGTGAGAAGGCAGTGGGGGCTGGGCCAGTGTCTTCTGGGTGGCCTGGCCATGCTTTGTGCTCCCATCTCTCTCTTCCCCCAGGTACTGCGCACCTAGCAGGGGTTGTCCTTTTCAGTGTATGTTGAAGCACCGTTCCTCTGCATCAAGTGTGCAGAGGTTTGAAGGGATAATTCTCTAAATAAAGCCAAAATGATGACAAGGCTGGAATGCTTTATAACAGATTGCTAGGCAGGCTCTGCAAAGATGGTCACATTTTTTGTGTGTGGTGTCACATTCCTATAATCCCAGCCCTTGGGAGGTGTAGACAGAAGGAGCTAAAGTTCAAGGCTAGCCTTGGCTACCTAGTGAGTTTGAGGCCAGCATAGGTTGCATAAGACCTTGCCTCCTAGAGAAGAGCTTGCTGCTGCTCTCTGACCCAGTGTCTCAGTAGTGGCTCAGGCAAGGCCACCCCACCCTGGGCTGTCTGCTTGGGATCCCACCTCCCTTCCACTGGGAAAGCAGCCACACTCCCTCTCCTGTCTCCTTCTTGGTGTCTGAGAGAGGCCACTCCCAGCTTTCTGCTCCTGAATGAGAAGAGACAAATACTTGGTCCCTATCCTTGCAGCTGGTTCAGGTTACAGCCAGACCAGATCTCTGATGTAGTTCATTGTTCTCAGGGACTCTGGAGGAAGGGTGGGCCTTTTGTTTCAAGCTTTTAATTAAAATCATAAAAACATGATTTGTGTGCCCCAGTGGATATGCATAATTCCCATCTGAGTATTTTTAAATAGTTGAAGGCCATCATGAAGTGATTAGTAAGTAACCAGTCCTGTGTGAGTGGAGAGGTTTAGAAAAATCAAGATGACATAACTGTGTGCCGGGGACAGTAGTGTTCATCTAAATCTGTGTAGTGAAAAGTAACGTGGGTAGTATTAAGTCAAAGGAATGTCAGTGTTCATCTCATGGTTTTCTTTTGCCTGTCTGGTCTCTCATGGCTCAGTTGCTAGGACTCCGCTTGGGAAGGAGGTGGGGCTTAGAGTTCAATGTTCACAGAATTTCTATGTTGGAATTTCTGAGGCACTGAGGAAGTTGAAGGTCCTAGAAGGCCTGTCTGCGGATGTGTGGGGGCTGGGTGAGGGGTGGGGGGAGTTTCAGGCTTTCCCCGGGATTACACAGCCAGCCCAGGAAAGGCACACCTCCAGGGTTTCCCCAGCCGCCTCTCAATTCAATGTCCCTTCTCAGATTCCACAATGTGAAGATTAATGAAATGACTGGCTTCACATTTCTCCTCCTTGGAAACTTGAGCTTCTTGGTGGGGTGGGTGGGGATAAGGGGTTCAAGGTCATGTGTGTAAGATAGACCCCTGCATCATCCCCTTGGGGTCTGGACTTGGGTTAGTTTAAAAATGGGGAGCTGAGTTTAAGCTCAGAAGATAGGAGTGCAGCAGGACCTGGGGCAGTAAGGGTGGGGCACTGCCAGGTAAGGCACCTGCTGCCTCACTGTTTCCCGTCCCCCCACCATCCCCCAGCTGGCCCAAACAGCCCAGAAGTTCCCAACGCTGACCTTGTAGTTCAGGGCTAGCAGAGTGTTTGGAGGGAATCATTTCAGTCAACAGAGAAGTTCTTAAAGTAAAAATAATCTACTTGAAGTTTGAAGTTTCAGGCCAGACCGGGAAAATAGCCGTGTGTTTAACAACTCTTCTTGTTAGGGTCCAGGAACCATGCTGCATGAACCACTTCATTTCACAGAAATAAGAAGTTCATCTTGGGGGTTCCAGGTGCACGCCCCCCCCCCCCAATGCGTCAGAGGGGACATGTGCTGCCCTCTCTTCTGATTCAGCTACTGCAGTAGCTCTGTGGGGTTCCTCATGAGACTCTTGTCTGTCCCTGGACAAGGTAACTAAGGATCTCCTATGTCAAAGGCTGCCAGCATTTAACCTAAGGAACTGTACAAAAGCTACGCCTGACAGCAGCTGGGAAGTTTTCTTCTAAGTTGCATTGTGAACTTAGAGATTTCCATCTCAGTGGTTATTTGAGATGCTAACTATACATAGTTTTAGTCTTCAGATACACTTTCAAACACTCCACAGTAGGAAAAACTTCCTCTAACCCTTTCATATTAAAAGCTTCCTCAGTAGGATAGAGGTATAATTGGGTCTCTATTCCCCAGACCCCCGTCTGTGGATTCAGAAATCAGGCTGAGAATACTTAGAGAAAAGAAGGGTGTATGAGCATGCCGCTGTCTAGATGGTGCAGCATGCAGCTCTTCAGACCACCTTGTATTGGAGGAGGTGTTAAAAGTAATGGGAGACTGTTGATAATTACACAGGGGAATAGAATAGCATGGGCTCAATGCAAAACCTACCTAGGATAAGGGACCTGGGTATCTTAGATATAGATATATATAGAGAGAGGGACCCAGTCCCTCAAGGTCACTGAAGGATAGCTGTAATTTATTTCTAAACATAAAAAGAGTGGGGTTAGCCATTTGTATTAGACTATGTTATAAACTACCTTAAATTTGTATAGCTATGTTGGGTATTCCCTTTAATCTCTACAGATTCCTCAAAGAAGGAGTAGTAGTTGTCCCCTTTGCTATAGATGAGGAAAGTAAACTGTGAAAGATTAGGTAATTTGCATAATGTTACTGAGCAAGGAGAAGGGAAAGAACAATCTATTCTGCTATTCTTTGCTGGTTTTGATGTTGATTTTTGGTCCAGCCTTTAGCTGGAATAAGAATCTTAATGGATAGAAATAAGGCGACAAGCTCTGAGTGGTTGTGTACACCCCTAGTCTCAGCAGTGCTCAGAGGCTGAAGCAAGAAGATAATGAACTAAGGGCCACCGTGTGGAGTGTTATGAATTCCAGGCCAGCCCTGCTGTATGGTAAGAGCTTTCCACACAAACCCTAGAATCTCTACAGTACTAGAAAGAAACTCCGCCCATTGTTAGAGGGCCTAGGTACTCACTGAGTATAACTCTTAGGAGATAGACTTGGACTTTTTTATAAGCCTAATAAGTGAAACTATAGAAATGTAATGTTAATTGGTTTGGCATAGAGTATGGTCTGAATGTGACTTTTAGTACACAAAATCTATAGAGAGGTTAAAATAGTACATTTGCTTGTGCTATAGACATCCCTTGTCAGTTTCTGTAATGGATCAGAGAGCTTTTGTCTTAATAGGAAAAGCCATATATTCAAGTAATGGATGGTGATTGGCAGTTTCCCTTTTCTATCCCCATTGACTGTTTTATTCATTCGTTCTTGAAACATTTACAAGTAAGAAGAGATGTCTCTTGGCCTCAGAGGAAAAGGCATATGCCTGCATTAGAGTAGATAATCGAATCAACTGTTAAAACAAGTCTTGAGGACATTGTTTTAAGGCCAACAATTTATAGGGTCAAATATCAGCTTTTCAGGTCTGTAGACCAGATTTTGACCAATGTGACCAGGGTTGGTCAGACTCAAGGGAGCTGAAACTCATTTGATGACTCCACAATAAAAGCAAAATACTACTTTAAAAGTACATCAGAGAGTACAATAAAGCATCTAAGTGTTGTTGGCTTTGCATCTTTTCCTGGTAGAAATGTTGAAATGGGAAGCATGTTATAAACAAGTGGATTGCTGTGGTTGGACTTGAGTGAAGACAGTGAGGACTGGAGAGCTCGGGGCATTAGTGGTGCCTGCTCCATTCGTGACAAGTCACCAGACCCACCGGGGTCTAACCTGATGTTCTTACTGTGCAGCTCCTATTCTTTCTATGACCCAATTGATTAAAATTTTAGGGTTTTATCGGAAGTCAGTTGGAGTTCAAAGACAGTTTTTGACATAGCAAATATGTTTCGTTCTAGGCCTTTAAAAATGAAAACAAAGCATAATCTCATGGAACCCAGGCTTGTGGAGCTTGTTGAGCGTTTGAAGGTGACCTTGAACTTTTGACTCTACCTTCCAGGCTACAGGCATGTGCCACCAGGCCCAGATTCTGTGGTTCAGGAGCGAACCCAGGGCTTTGTCCATACTAGACGAGCACTCTACCAAAAGAGCTACATTCCTAATCCAGCCCCAACTCCTTAACAAAGCTGGTCTTAACCTGTTTGTGCTCTCTCTCCATCACCAGGGTGAGGTTATCTCTCTCATTTGTTCTGAGTACAATTTGAACTCCTGCTCCACAGTTTCAGCATCTTTCCCTAGATACACTTTGTTTGATACTGTTGTCTTCCTTTGGATTTAGGCCCTCTGCTCTTTAGAATCCCGTGGTCTTCTCTGAGTGTCCTTCTAGATAGAATACTAATCATACTATAAACTTATCTCCTCCTCCATCAGACTGTATGTGCTCAGTAAGAGTGGCAGATACATTTTATTAAATGTTACATCATTAGCCATTAGATCCATGTCTGGAGGAAAGCCAGGGACCCAGACAAGGTTGGGATAAAAAGGTAATTATTTATGCTACGTTTTAAAATGATTAGTAGAATGTTTTTCATCCCAGTTTACCCTTGGGGTCTGGCTGATATTTATTTCTTATCTATTTTACTTGATGTCTTTAGGGTGCTGACTGGGTAGGAAGTGATCATGGAAACCAGGTCCTTAATGCTCTGTATGATCAGTACAGCATTTCAGCACTGTACTGTAGAGCTGTGCCTGCGGTCTTACAACCACAATGAGTAACCAGTCAACCAAAACCTAGTAACTAATACAGTAATTGATTATTTTTCACAGTTCTGAACCCAGTCAAGGCTCAGCTCAGTGGTTCTTCCGATTTAGCTTTTACCTAGGGAGGCCACATCTAAAATGGCCTCCTCGTTGATATGATATATGTGCCTTGGGATAGCAGGACAACTTTCTCTGTATAACATGGTCCTTCTCTATGGCCATCTGATATTGTTTCTCGGTAAGTAGTGTCAAGGTAGTAGAATTTTTATTAACATTCTTTGAGAATTTCATTACATGTATACACTGTATTTTAATTACATGAATATAATGTAGTTTGATCATATTTACCCTTACTCCTTGCCCTACATCTTCCTACATTCAGCCCCCATCCCACCCCAACTTCATGCCCGTATAACTCATATAACTCCACTGAATTCAGTTGGAGTTCAGTTTGTGCTGCTTGCATCTGCATGGATTGTAGGACTAGTCACTGAAGTATGATCACCAACCGGGGCCTACACCCCTAAGGAAATCTGATTAACCCAGGGCCTCTGGCAACAATCAGCTCTCAGCAGCTCTTCAGCTAGAGATGGAGCTATGAGTCCTTCTGCTTCCATGCTAGAATGCCAGCTGGTTTGGTCTTGTGTGGACTGTAAGTTCATGAGGGCACTGATCCTGTCAGGCCCTGAAGATACTTCTCCTTTAGTCAGTCCTCCCCGACCTCTGGCTCGATCAGCCTTTCTGCTCCCTCCTCCAATGTCATCCTTGAATCTTTGGGTGGGTGTAGTGTACATACCCCATTTGTGGCTGACAGTGTTCATGGCCGCTTGTGCGGCTGGTGTGTGTCATAGACCTGTGCTCTTTGCCCTTTGACCAATGGAGTTTCTATGCTAAGCAGTGTCCACCACAGGCAGGTGAGGTCTGACAGGTGCAAAGACAGGAGAATTCTTCATATGGCACTCAGCTTAGCTTAGAAAGACAAAGGGAGTATGATTGCCTTCCTGAAGTCTGCCTTTGGCATGTGCACAATGACTTCTGCGCTTGGTTAGTCCAGCCTGTTTTCAGAGGAAGAGAAAATAGGGTCCACCTTTGCAGCATGTCTGCAATGTGGTCCAGCCACCTGAAGCCTTCTTTAGAGGAGATCTCAAAAGGATCGGATACAATGTAGCTCAAGAAATACTAAAAAAATACACTTCAGCTTGATTATGCTGAGGAAGCACATCTAACCTGGTTCTGTTGTATGTGTTGTTTTGAATAAAGTCGCTAGTGGGTGGAAACATTTATATCTGGGCAGAGAGTGGTTGGTCAAAATCAGTTAGGAATTTATCACAATGGCTGGTATGTAGCCACAAATTTGAATCAAGACTGTCTGTCTGTCTGTCTCCCCCCTTCATACACACACACACACACACACACACACACACACACACACACACACACCCCTATCCCTCTGAGACACTGCTCTGGTATGTGTCTGACCTTGAACATACAGCAGTCCTCATGCCTTAGCCTTTCAGAGTTATAGACGAGAAAAACTATGCTTGGCTTTGTGTCTCTCTGTTGATTTAAAGTTGTTTTCTTTTTCAGATGAGAGCATACATACACAACAGCCCTTTATCTATTAAAAAAAAATCTAAAAGACCCACTGGCAGTTATTTTTCTCACCCCAGAAGGGTGTTAGGGGAAAAATGTTACGTAATGACAGGTTCTTGCATTCATAATTCTGTTAAATTTTTTACAACAAATTTTCTTTCTTCCTGGTGCTGCGATGAGAAATGGGCTTGAGGTGACGCTGGTCACAGTCATCTTTTCTTCAGATGAACCCTTTGGCGAAGGTCTTACATAAATAGTTATATTTTTAAGATGTGGAAAGAGCCAAGTAAATCAAGCTAAGGAAACAGTGTCTAAGGACACAGCGTGTGCCCTCATTGGCAAGCACAGGCTTTGATGGGCAGTTTCCTCTGTCGTGATCATGGCTGGCTCATAACAGGTTTGGCAGTCTGGATAGACATGATCTTGTGTATGAGAATATATTTCTGTAGCATTCCTTGAAAATGATTTTGCAACAAAGGTCACAATTTGTTTGAAATATGCACTAAAAACAAGGATCCTGGGTCTTAGACACTCCTTGGAGGCAGAATGGATGAAGAATTCTCCTGCACAGGGCTTGGGTGGAGGACAGGAGGTACAAATGTTGCTTTCTATAGCAAGGAAGCCACCGTCTACATGTTGGGTTTAAGGTGTCTCTCAAAGCCTGGCGTGGTGCACACGAGAGCAGGGGAGCAACTTGGAGAAGACAGATCAGAGCAAGATCTGGAAATCTGAAACTGAGGGACAAGACGGCCAAGAGCAATAATTGATGGAATTGCAGGAAGCCGCACAGTAGAAGAAACAGTTAACAGAGTCGGGAGCCTCCCACAGTGCAGAGAGAGAGCCTCTGTCAGCTACTCCTCACAATTAATCTCCAGATTAAAGAACTTAAATAATTAAACACACAAAATAATCCAATTAATATGGAAACTAATTCAGGAGTTCTCAAGTGAAGAAGTACAAATGGCTGATAAATACATGGGAAAAAATGTTGAAAGTATTCACCGGGGAAAACAAATACAGATTCCACCTCACCCCACCCACAGCACCCACGAGGAAGCTCACAGCCATCTGTAACTAACCCAACTTCAGGGGTTTGATGCTTTCAGACCTCTGTAGGCACCAGGCATGCATATGGTGCACCTACATGTATACAGGCAAAACACACAAGCACATAGAATAAAATAAATCTAAAAAGAAAAAAAAAAAAGCAAGCAACAAATGGTGGTGATGCTTTGGGGGAGAAATGGACCCATATTCAGGGTTGCTGGGACAGGGAATTAGAGCAGCCACTATGGAAGTCTGCATGGAGGTTCCTTGGAAATCTATAAATAGACCTACCCCAGCATGTAGCTGTTACTTTCCTGGGGTTTATCTGTAGTTTACTGAAGTCTGTGAACTGTAGAGATACTTGATATCTGTTTGCTGTAGCACTCTTCACAACAGCCGGCTTGCCCATCAGCCTGGGCAAATAAGGAAAATCTGCTGCAGTTCACAGTGGAGTACTATGCAGCCATGAAGAACAACAGCCCAGTGTTTTCACAGAAATGGAGCTCGTGGTGGTAAGAGAAGGAAGCCAGACTCAGGAAACAAATGTCACATAATTTTCTGTCATAGAATCTAGAGGTGTTCTGTTGTTGTTTGTTACTTTGCTTTTTAAAGAGTCTGGGAAGAGAGGCTAGCTGGAGAAAGGACAAGAGAGGGTCACAAAGATATCTGTGAACACGGTCTCAGTATGTGGTATATATGTATGGAGATGGCATAATGAGATCCACTGTTTTTAGTGTGTAATGATAATAAAATTAAATTTTTTGTAAGACTGAAGTCTCCGGAAGCAAGAATAGCTCTGCAAGGAGAGGCTCTTAGTTGGAAGATTCATTTAATAATTAGTGGTCATTGAGCCTGCACTGCTACCTCGTCTGGAATGGGAACTTAGAAGGTCAAAGTGACCTCAGGAGGCACCTGTCCTCACCTGCAGATGTCTGGAGGGACTTCATAGGCCCTGGCCCTGTTGCAGGCCCACCAGCTGCACCATTAGCGTGGCCTTCTGTCCTCACCAGCTCTTCTGTTCTGTCCACAGACGGCCATCCTGAGGCGGCAGGGGCGGTACTTACGCTCCACGGTCCCTGCAAATGCAGAGGAGGAAGCACAGAGCCTGTTTGTCACTGAGGTGAGGTTTTTACTTCCTCTGCGTCCTGGACATTGTAAAGACATTTCCTTCTACCTAACCACATTTCCTTGACTCTCATTATTTTTCTAATTAGTGTCAAAGAAGTAATGGCGGGTTTTATGATGAGACGTTGTCAGAGCATAGAATGGGTGGGAATGTCCGGAGGGCTTGTTCGTAATTCTCGAATATCAATGTCTCCAGAGTTTAACTGTGGATGGGACTAAAGGATTACCTCTTAGTGGAAATGCTGTTGACCCCTTTGTCATCAATACCATCTGTAATGGTTGTTGATCCATGAGTTCGTTATGGGGTCTTTGGCTTCACTGGTACCTCTGTCTCTGCAACTTAGGTCAGGACTAGAGCCAGGTGTAGCCACATCTCACTATCCCTGACCCGTGTGTAAGGTAATCATACTCCTCCTTGTTTGAACACACAAATAATAATCTGAACAAAGAGAAGTCGATACCAGACAGGAGGCTTTCCTGCCCTGTTGTGTTTGTCTATTCCTCTTGCTGTTTTGGGGTAGAAGAAACTTAGTTGCTACAGTTTTGTTTCTTGAAGTGGTTCATCCTTTAGAAATGAGTTTGGGGGCCAGGAAGATGACTCAGTAGGTGAAGCAGGCTGGTGACCCGAGTGTGAGCCCCAGAACCCACAAGAGGAAGGAGGGAGCCAACTCCATAGTCTGTCCTCTGACCTTCACACCTGTGCTGACCTTCACACCTGTGCTGTCTCTCCCTTCCTCCCTCTCCCTCTCTCTCTGTCTCTCTTTCACACACACACACACACACACACACACACACACACACACACACACACTCACACACACACTCCAATATATTAAAAAAATGAGTTAGATCCAGTCTTCCTAGTTGGAAGTAAGTTTTGCTTTTATAAGTAAAGACCAATTAAATAACAATATTTTGTCTTACTTGAGATTTTGGAAAAGAATAAGTCTGTGTATAAAATGTTTAAAGCAGTCTTCTGTTACTCTGTAATGATGATGTCCCGCTGCATTTCCTTTTCTACCACCTTAGTATCCGTAATTCCAGACACATGCCAGGTGTGTTTGCATAGGCTTACACACACATACACACTAGATATGTTCATATAGGTTTACACACACATACACTAGGTATATTTATATAGGATCTCACACACACTGGGTATGTATATGTAGGCTTACACACACACACACAAGGCATATTTATACAGGCTCACACACACACTAGGTATATTTATACAGGCTCACACACACACTAGGTATAGTTATGCAGGCTCACACACACACTAGGTATATTTATACAGGCTTATACATACACACTGGGGATGTTTATATAAGCTTACACATCACGATATATTGTTTATATAGGCTTACACATATACACTGGAGATGTTTATATAGGTTTACATACACTATATATTGTTTATATAGGCTTACACATACACACTGGGGATGTTTATATAGACATAAACATATTTTAAAAGGCAAGTTGTAGCAAAATCTGGCCTGCAGCCTATTCTTATGACACGACCTGGCCCCATCTGTTTACATGTTGGGCTACAGTCATAACACAACTAACTTGTAGTAGAGATGTAGAGATCCTGTGACCCTGAAGGCTGATGGTGTTATGACTGTGTAGACCTCTGCAGAATGCTTGTTAACTTCTGTCTTAGAGCATGTGGCAACATTAAAATTATTACTCATTCTCCCAGCTCCTTACAAAGTCGTGTGTGTGTGTAACCCTCAGTCATGTGTTTTAAAGATTTGGTTTTTGAAATTGTTTCTTTAGATTTATATTTCCTTTTATGTGCATGAGTGTTTAACCTGCATGTATACATGTATACCATATTCATGCCTGGTGCCCATGGAGATCAGAGGAGAGTGTTGGATTCCCTGGAACTGGAGTTTTAGATGGTTATGAGCTATGACATGGGTGCTAGGAACTGAACCTGGGTCCTCTGCAAGAGCAACATGTGTTCTTAGAAATTGAGCCATCTCTCTAGCCAAAGTTATTTTAATTTTGTGTGTGTGTGTGTGTGTGTGTGTGTGTGTGTGTGCGTGTGCTTGCCTGCATGAGTACATATGTACCATGTGTGTACAGTGCCAGTAGAGACCAGAAGAGGGCATCAGGTACTGTGGAACTGGAGTCGTGAGCCATCATGTAGGTGCTGGGAATTGAACCCAGGTCCTTTACATGAGTACCCATGGCTCTTAACCACTGGGCCATCTCTCTAGCCTCTCAGTATTAACCCCTGTAGGTTAAGCAATCCCTGCT
Organism: Mus musculus; assembly: GCF_000001635.26. Lineage (NCBI taxonomy): Eukaryota > Metazoa > Chordata > Mammalia > Rodentia > Muridae > Mus > Mus musculus. The sequence goes on along the minus strand of NC_000080.6, from coordinate 121,666,133 downwards.
TTGCCCTGAGCTGCTAAAGCCCATGTGACTGGACTGTGTTGGGCCTCTGCCATCTACTCTCCACCCTCTAGTATGGAGGACAATGAACTTGTAAAACAAAATGCCTTTGTGAGCCTGTCACTATAATTTCAAATTCTTGTTGAGGTTCCCAAGTTTGAAAGGTGAATTAAGTACTGGATCACGTCCCTACCCATTTGAGCACACAGTTTTCTTATTAGATCTCTGATGGAATCTGTTGTGTCTGAGACTTTCTGGAGCCAGACAGGGTGGGGCTTGCTCTACTCTGCATCTGCCTTGAGATTTAGGCAGTGCCCATAACTAGACAGGCAACAGTGCTTTTGAATGAAGCTGAGGTAATTTGGAATATTTGCTGCTTTTTTTTTTTTTTTTGCAGTTTCTTGTAATTTTACAGTGTGTGTGTGCGCGCGCGTGCGCGCGGGTGCATGTACGTGTACACAAATGCGTAAGACAGTACACACATGGAGATCTAAAGACAACTTTCAAGAGCTTATTCTCTTCTACCATGGGGCTTCAGGGGGGTGAACTCAGGATATCAGGCTTGGTGACCAGTCCCTTTATTGCTGAGTCCTTATTATACAGTTTCTTATAATTTTAAATATTTATAATTCCCCATTTTGCTTAAGATTGTGAACATGTCGGAATTCCAATATTTCATTCGTGAAAAATATTCATACTCTTCACTTTTGTCTCTACCCCTTGCTTTTAGTTAGCTGGGTGCACACTGTCCCTCAGGATGTCCCTCAGGATGTCCCTCAGTTAGATCCTCAGTGACAGCAGCTGCAGTTCTTGATGCTCAGAGCATCATGACCCAATAATGAGAAAGGGCGTGTGCCACACAGAGCCAGGCCCACCTGCATGGGGGCCGCTGTGGAAAACCTGGAACCGTGTGCGACTTTCAAACCTTACTTGGTGGCGTTGGAATGTAAATTTGAATGTTCATACCTGATGCCCAGGTGTGAAAGTATTGCCGGAAACTGTGAAAAGTATTCCTAAGGATACAGTAACATTAAAATGTTTACAGTTACATAGTCAAAGGAGAATGCTCACCTCCCCTGACTCTGCTCTTCCTTCTTCTCTCATTTTCTTTCACCTTCAAGGAATAATCTAGAATACCCATACTTCCTTCCCTTTGCATCTTTTCAAGAAAAATGCTTACTGGGGGGGTGGGGGGGGGCGGGAGAAAAAAACAAAGCAAGCACCCATTGTTGTTTCTGTTGAGTTGGTGGCTGCTCAGGTGGAGGTTGTGACGCAGACAAAACAATTGATGCCAATGAAGTGGAATAAGAATAGGGGCTTTGTTCAAAAAACATTATTCGTGAGCCGTTTTTTTCTGTTTTACAATCTTTATTATTATTAATTAAAAAATTGATTTACTTACATCCTAATATTAGCCCCCTTCTCCTCCCAGAACACCCCATCCTCCCTACTCCCCCTCCCCTTCTCTTCTGAGAATGGGGACCCCTCCCCCAGATCCTCCCTCCCCTGGCTCATCAAGTCATTGAAGGACTAGAGATATCCTCTCTCACTGAGACTGGACAAGGTGGCCCAGTGGATAGCCCTTTCTTCAGACCCACATGACACCCAAGCTGCTCATCTGCTACATATGTGTGCAGTGGGGTGAGGCCTACGTCCAGCCCATGCTTGCTCTTTGGTTGATGGTTCAGTCTCTGGGAGACCCCAAGGGTCCAGGTTATTTGACTCTGTTGGACTTCCTGTGGAGTTCTATCCTCTTTGGGGTCTCTCAACTCTCCCACAAGAGTCCCTGGGCTCCATCTAATATTCGCCTATGGGTCTCTGCATCTCTTTCCACTGGCTGCTGAGTAGAGCCTCTCAGAGGACCCTTATGCTAGGCTCCTGTCTGTAAGCATAGCAGAGTATCATTAATAGTTAATTTAATAGTTAATCATTAACAATCAGGGATTGGTTCTTGTCCTTGGGATGGTTCTCAATTTGAGCCAGTCATTGGTTGTCCATTCCCTCTGTGTCTATTTTTGTCCCTGCATGTCTCATAGGCAGGCTATAACTTGGGTCTAAGGTTTTGTGGGTGGATTGCTGTCCTTATCCCTCCACTGGGAGGCCTGCCTGGCCACAGAAGGTAGGCCGAGCCAGTTTAAAAAAAAATAGGTATAACACAAATACATCTTTGTTGGTTTTCATGTGTTCTTTTTCTCTATCAGTTTTGTGTATGTCAAGAGCTGATTAGAATCTCACAGCCACCCAAGAAGGTAGAGGAAGGACACCCTGCTGGCCCCTTGTAGTCATGTAGTGAGGTAGTTCTGATATAGTATGTGAACCATAGTGACACTAGAAGAAGCCTTAGCAGTGAAGTGAGTGCCACGTATAGTACACATGCAAGCTCATGTGCACGCGCACACACATGCATGCACACACACATGGATGTACATGCATGCACATGACCATGACCATGTACACACAAAGGTACACAGGTAAAGAGGTCATGGGGCCGTGTGAGTTGAAGTCTACATCTTTCCTGCGCATAATCTCACTCTATCACTTACGAATGTGAAGAAAACTGAGGACAAATTTAAATGGTTTTAGTAACTAACAGCACTAGTTCTAAAGTTGGTATCATGAAGTGTCTAGGTTCACACATGATATTCTCGCTCATGTCCCAGTAGAGAAACATATGGCCTCTTCCACCACCATGCAGTAGATGGCTCAGCAGGTAAAGGCACCTGCTGCTAAGCCTGCTGACCTGAGTCTGGTCTTCCAGATCTGCGTGGTAGAAGGAGAGAATCAACTTTGGCAAGTTGACCCCTAGCTTCTCCATGAGTACAACGGCATGTGCTTCCCCCCCCCACACACACACAAGTAAATCATATGCAACTGTCTTGGTAACCCTTCCACTGACTGCTGTAGTAAGACGCCATGATGAAGGTAGCTTATAGAGGAGTGAGTTTACTGGGAGCTTACAGTTCGGAGGGTGAGTGCATGGCCATCGTGGTGGGGAGCATGGTGGCAGGTGTGGTACTGAGACAGTAACTGAGAACTTACATCTTGATTCACATGTATGAGCCTGAGTGTGAGATTTTGGCAATGGTGCAGGCTTTTCAAACTTCAAAGCTCTACCCCATCCTGTGGCATACCTTGTCTGACAATGCCACGCCTCCTAAGCCTTCTCAGACAGTTCCACCAACTAGCAACCAAACATTTAAATATATGAGCCTGTGGGGGCATTCTCATCCAAACCATCATAGCAACATAAAACATTTCTTATAAAAACAAATGATTATAAGCCGGGAATAGTTATTGCTATTTCAGTGTTGCCATAGAAAAGCTGCTGTCAGATTGTTGATATTGATAACGACACAGTTGCTCCCGAGGGTCGTGTTTCACTGGTTCAGAGTCTGGTGTCTCACAGGAGTCTTTGTGATGTTAGATGATTGACAGCTGAACTTTTATGTCTCTAGGGTCTGACTTCCCAAAACTCCTCATGTTCCCCAGAAGTCATCATCTGACTTTCTGTTTCTGTTTGTTTCCTCTAAACCCCCCCACCAGTGCATCAAAACCTACAACTCTGACTGGCATCTTGTGACCTATAAATATGAAGATTACTCAGGAGAGTTCCGACAGCTTCCAAAGTAAGTCGGTTGTCTGCTGGCCGTGTGGGAGGTGCTTCAGGCTCGTGTGTGTGTGTGTGTGTGTGTGTGTGTGTGTGTGTGTGTGTGTTCATCTGTGTAGTCAAAGTAATCGTGAGAATGCTTGTAGACAAATTCTGTGCATGGTACAGCTTTTGATCGAAAGACCCAGTGTCATACTCTGCTATGGGTAAGCAGCAGTAAGAACATATGGGTGACTTAATTCTGATCTGAAACTCTGAAGAACCAGAAAGTTTTCTTGGTGATATATAAGAGACAAGGCCGGTATATTGAAATGCTCTGCAGTGTGGTTTTATGGTTATTAAATCAAGCACTTTCACTATCATTTATTAATCATATGAAGTGACAGCTTTCATCATGACATTTCATCCACATATAGAATGCTCTCTGATCATCTTCAGTCCCCTGTGGCTGTATTCTGTTTCTCCCCCAACCATTCTGTTTCTTCTATATTCAAGACCCACTTACTTCCACTGTCTGGGCCTCACCCCGTCATTATTGCTGACACACTCGCTGTGTGTGCCCCTGGGTCATAGTCACACTTCCATCCAAACATACACAGTTCTGCTTGTCCCTATTCTCCCATCCCTGTGCGTCTGTCTTTACATCCCCCAGGCACATTCTTTTATGTCATCTATGCCTCCATGGCTTTATGTATCTGTATAAAGTTTAAGCTGCACATATGAGAGAAAGCATGTACTTGTGTTTCTGAGACTGGACTAATTTCTGTAATGTGAGTATTTCCAGTTGCATTCATTCTTTAGGCTGAAAAAAAATTTTCATCATGTGTATCCATTTCCCTGTTCACAGATCTCTGGGTTGACTCCAGCGTAATTCTTGAGAATAGTGGCATGTATGTGTGTGTGTGTATGTATGTATGTGTGTGTCTGTGTGTGTGTCTGTTTGTGTCTATGTGTGTATATGTGTATGTCTGTGTGTATATGTGTGTGTGTGTATATATATATGTGTGTGTTCAAAAGAATATTTTGGAAAAGAAATGTGTGAAGACTGTCTACATTAAATACATTTTGCTTTGATAAAGTCAGTATGAAGCAGTGTTTTCCCAGGTCCCTTGCCTCCTTGAAGCTGTAACGGGCCCTCAAGCAGGCCAGAAGTGATAGTGTTCACGCTGGTTTGTCATAAAGGGAATCAGGGTGGAGAGTCTGCAGAAAACAGTTGGCAGAGGGAAACAGCAAACGGTGACAGGTTGTTTTCAGTCACCATCTCCACTGAAATCTTAGTACCCAAGGTACTACATTGTCCTTTGGCTTGGGTGCGTCTGTGAGATTCCTAGCCTCTTATGTTCTTCTCAGAGGACCTCACTGTTTGTTTTTCTATGTGTGTGGCCCAGCCACTCCTTAGTGTTCAGTCAACTTCCTGATCGACTCTTTAAACATCAGAGGGAACACTCTCTGCCAACAGTTTCTCCACGCTGATCGGCGCCTGAGCGCGATAGCTGCTCAGTGTTCACTTGGGGATTTGAAGATAATTCCTGTTTGATCCAATTAATCTACCTTCCTCCAGAGGACTGTGTGCCTAGCACACAGCTGTTTGCATAACTGTAGCTGTTGCTGTTGTAGTTGTCAATATCCTCCATCGATAACTGCGCCTCACCCTCCATCAGTAATCATTAGAACTCAGTGACCCTATTTCCCTTTCTCATATTTTATGTTAAAAAATTGTCCCACCCAGTTGTTTTACCAGAAGCCATTCCATTTTCTTACATTTAGCCGGCCTCCTAGCCCCAACAGGCTGTGGCTTATTTCCACAGTGGGAACTCTGCCTGACAGGAGTCCCGGGGGGTCGCCCACTTGAGAAGCAGCGGTGTAGATTGTGTAACTCCTTATCTCAGTGGCCACAGTTGGACTTGTTGCCGGCTGGTTCCTTGGATGGATGGATGGATGGATGGATGGATGGATGGATGGATGGATGGAGAAACAGACTATTGGTGATGCAATTACAAAGCAAGTTTTCTTTCTTCTGTTTAAAGCAAAGTGCCCAAGCTGGATAAACTTCCGGTCCACGTCTATGAAGTCGATGAGGAGGCCGACAAAGATGAGGTGGGGTTCCTGTTCATTCCTGCCTCTCTCCTCCCTCGAGACTGACTGCGCGGGCTTTGAGGGACGTACTGACCTCTAAGCCAAAACAGGAATTGGGATGTTTAGTGAAGCAAAGGAAGATTTTTTTTTTTAATGTACTTTTGAATTGATTGACTTAAGGTCCCTGTTTTATTTGGACTGCTTAGCATCTCATGGTCTCTGATGCGTGCTTTTGTTCTGAGATCATTTGCAAAGGCTTGGATCAGATCTGGCTCACTGTTGAAAGATATCAAGATCTTAAGTTTAGATTGTTTTCTGACAGGATATCGTTCATTGGCAGCTGGTAGAAGTAAAATGGCTGTCTCTCCAGTGGTTGTGTTAACGCGGTGTAACTTCAACAAGCTCCCTAACTCTTGGAGAACAGGGGGCAGAGCCTTAGGTCTCTGCATTTCTCGTCCTCCCGGTGTGAGCTTACAGGGTCCCTTTTACTTAGCTGTTTACAGAGCACAGTACTGACTGTTGGTAGACACCAATAGTATTCATGCAGCAACCTGTTTTAGAATTAATTCTCAGAAATGTGCTGCTAGTCATGAGTGCTCACAGAGCATACCTTTAATCCCTGCATACACTAGGCATGTGGATCTCTGTGATTCTAAGGCCAGCCTAGTTTACATCGTGAGTTCTGGGCCACCTGGGGCTGCTCAGTCCTTTTTTTTTTTAAAAGATGCTCATTATAGGGGCAGGAAGACCAAGCGAAAGTGTACATGGAGAGTGCCTAGTAGCTTAGGAGGTCCTTGACAGGTAAGTGTTTTCTCAGTAATAAGAACAGTGCTAATGCCACAAATACTGAAGCAGAGCTGGAGCCAAGCCTTTCTGCAGATGTCAATTCTGTAACAAATACTTGGCCATTTGCAGGTGATGTTGCCTTTGTCTGTTTATGGTCTCTCTGGTGACTCCAGCCTTTGTTACTGTGACCCGATGTTGCCATCTATATAATCCATACTTGAGAGCTCTGTGGTGGAGTTACGGGGTTGGGGTCGAGTGGGGGGGGGGGAGCACTCAAAAAGTTTTAAGCGATTTCACAATTTTGTGTTGGGCCAGGCATGTTACACGCCTAATAAAGTTTTAGTGTTGGGCCACGGCTCAGTGCCCATCACCTCACACCCAGCTCCCACTGGGGAGGTCTTAGTTCAGAGACTTTTATTTATGAGTAGCTCTGCCTGTCTCCCCTCACCCTGTCCTTTTACCCTTCTGTTCTGCATTGTGCTTATCTCTCGCCGAACCAAGCCTCTGGAAAAATTTTCAAGAATTTCCTTTTGTCTGTCTAACCACAGAGGAGTGTAGTTTGAAAACTTTCTTCATGAAACCAGGCGGGGCCACACAACTGAGCCGTTTAAGTGTGGTATGTGGTCTGCGGCTCACGAAACTCCCGAAAGTAAGAGCTTGGCCTGGCACTAACCTGACCTTTAACAGAACAGGAGTTCTAGAAATGTACCCTCATTTCTCTTCACTGGACTTTACTGAGGCATCAATGTCCCAGAAAGTGGTAATCGCCCACTCTGGCACAGGTGGAATGATTCTCCAACTGGTGACACTCAGAGAAAGGGTAGAAGACTGATGCTGTTGTGTTTGTTCCCCTCCTTCCTAGGATGCTGCTTCCCTTGGGTCTCAGAAGGGCGGGATCACCAAGCATGGCTGGCTGTACAAAGGCAACATGAACAGCGCCATCAGCGTGACGATGAGGGTAAGAGTGCCTCAGCCCGCTTCTCCCTCACGTGCAGCCCTCTCTCTGAGTCTTGAGAAGACTGCCCCAGATGAGCAGGCGTTGCTGTTTTTTCCCCCGCAAAGGGGATACTGTCTGGCTCCTAAGATGCTTTCCTGGTGACAGCCCCATTGTTGCCACAGCCCTGTCCTCCTGTTTCCCTTACAGCATAAAGAGCTCATCACAGGGCTGAGGTGAGGGGTACCACTGATGGGGTTTTCTTCCTTGTCTTGAGTGTGTAGTGTATCTTCAGACCTCATAAGGTAAGCCTAAGCACTCTTATGGACGCATCCTGAGTCAGAGTGGAGTAAAGCCAAAGTGAGGGTCAAAAAGAAAGATGGTGAAATCTGGAGAGAAGAGGAAAGGAGCGCCCAGGGGTTGGCGCATTTGCCACTCTATAGAGGGAACCTGCAGTCAAGCCCCAGCACCCCTGTCAGGCAGCTCACAGCCGCCTGTCACTGCAGCTGCAGTGGCATCCCACACCTCTGGCTTCCACAGGCACCGGCACTCATGTGCATACCGCACACAGACACACTTAGCTATGGGAAAAAATTAAAATTAAAAAAAGTAGTTTTAAGAAGTTGTACAGTGGAGAGCAGGATGAGTCCTAAGGAGAAGAGACACAGTGAGGAAGGTAAGGTGAACGTGGAGATGAAAACCAAACCAGGGAAGTGCTGCCTGCCAGGATCCTGAGGTCCACAGTCCTTCCAGGTCACAAGTGGAGGACAGCCGTTTTGCATGAGTGAGGGCTCTGGGGATTTGAGAGCAGATCTCTGCCTTCCTGGGGCTTCATCCAAAGTTGGAACTCCCCTCTGTACTTTTGGATGGTTGCATAAAATGTCAAGCTCTCTGGGCGAGAAACAATGTCCTGTGACAGGAAGGCAGGAAGACGGTTGTGGCGAGTCTTTCCCCAGCCGATCCAGTCACCAGTGGTGTTGGCTAGAATCCCACTAACTTTAGAGAACGCTGGCTGGGTTCTCAAGAGTACCGGTGGCTTGCCAGTTCCCACTGTCCATTTAGGAAGACAAACTTTCTGTCTGTGTTTCTTTCTTCAGTCATTCAAGAGGCGGTTTTTCCACCTGATTCAACTTGGCGATGGATCCTATAATCTAAACTTTTATAAAGATGAGAAGATCTCCAAGGAACCGAAAGGGTCCATATTCCTGGATTCCTGCATGGGTGTGATCCAGGTGAGTAGGAATAGGACCTGCCAGGTTTTCTGGTCTGCTGTGGCACTATGCATACATGAGCAGATTCGGGGAAATGCTTCCTAACGAGGCTGTAATTATGGTAGAAAGATAATCTGAAAACAAACTTGATTTTCATCATTTTGAAGATGGCAGGATATTGTGGCAGATAGGAGTCCTTTAGTGTATGAGGTTTTATGTTTAAAACTCGGATAAGATGGCATGCACCTGTACACCCTGTCCTCAGGACAGCCAGGCAGAGGGAGATCTTAGGTTCAAGGCCAGCCTATGTCACATAGTAAAACCCTCCAAACTGAGATGCCCCTGTCCTTACATGGAGGTTTGTTCCGCTTCACAATTCACAAACGGCCTGGCTCATCAGAATCCGCCCGAGTAATTGCAGAATGAAGACCATGAATGTGTCCCTTCTGGGCCTCAGACAGAGAGGTTCTGTGGCCAGTGAGCGGTCTCCCTGTCAAGTAGACAGTAGACGGATTCAGCGTCACCAGAGAAGCCTCCCTCAAAGTGACAGTATCTTGGAGCTTGATTCTATAAGGACGTTGTGTGATGGGCTAGCATGAAGTCTGAGACGCGGCTCTTTGGTTTGACCATGGGTCTTTCTATCTTGGTATTTACAGTTTTACCTAAAATCCAATTGCATCGTCACCCTCTAGTAAATATGCTCATCTCATCTCATCGCAACAGAGAGAGCTGAGGTGCTGCACCCCTGCATACCTGCACCCGCGCACCCCTGCATGCCAATACCCCTGCATATCCGCACCCCTGTACCCCTGCATACCCGCACCCCTGCACGCCTATACCCCTGCATATCCGCACCCCTGTACCCCTGCACCCCTGCATACCTGCACCCCTGCATACCCGCACCCCTGCACGCCTGCACATCTGAAGCAGTCATTTTCAGCTTTCTTTAGTTGCAGGTGCTTACACCTCACCCCTTATCCATGGCTCCTGTGCTAGAAGGCAGGACCATCCTAGACTGATGACTGCCTCCACCCTCAGAGCTGCTCCTGTAAACCCTTTCTCTTCCCCTTCCTTACCATATAGGACGCTCTGCTTCCAGGACCCTGTTGCTGTGCTCCTTTATGTATTGTGTCTCACGTAGTCTAGGCTGGCCTCAAAACAAGTAGAAGGTGACCCGGTCCTTCTGATCCTCCTGCTTCTCCTCCCACGTGCTGCCCAGAGAGGCAGGCAACCATGCACACTTGTGCACTGCTGGGGATCCAGCCCTGGGCCTCAGGCTTGCTGGATGAGCACTCTACCAATGGACCGACATCGCCACCCTCTGCTCTCCTCTTCTGTTTGTTGTTATTATGGTTTTCTTTAATTTTTTAATTTGGAGGAGACCCTTTTAGTATCTGCCTAAGGAACTCTATACAGAATAGTTGGTAACTTTTTGAGTTACTTTGTTGGCAAATTCCTTTTATTCTAGGTGTACTTGGCCAGCTGTCTGTCTGTCTGTCTGGCTTATTTATTTATTTATTTATTTAGGAATCCCCAAAAGTCCTTAACATCAGAAGCATCACAGCGTCTTCTCAACTCCATTGTGTTTAGGGGCGTCTGATTTTTGTGGTCATCTCTCTATAATTAAAAAAAGAATTATTGATTTGTTGTAGGAGGGGATTGCGGACATGGTGGTGAATTCCATACCAAGCATGTGGATGTCAGAGAAGAACTTGGTGGAATTGGTTCCTCCTTCCACCCCCACATGGGTTCTGGGAACAAGTTCAGTTTGCCAGACTTGAGAGGCAAATGCTGTTACCTGCTGAGCCGTCTCACTGGCCCTGGCCTCGGCTTGTGTTTCCTGAAGTTTAGGTTGCTGTGTCTTGATTCTTGTTAATTGGCAAACTTTTTTGTTAAGGTGGATACACACGCAGAAACTAGCTGCAACAGATGTGGGACTTGGAGAATTCCTCCACTGTCCATCTGTCCGTCCTTTGTCTTTCACCTGCATCTCATCTCAGAGGCTTCCCTGTGTGTCCTGCCTTCTGGTCTTCATGAGCTTTGCTAAAATGGCAGAGGCCCCGTCTGGGTCTCTGTTCTGGGGCCTGACCGATGCTGAAGTCAGGTGTCCTCCATTGATTTTTCCCTCTGCTGGGGCTCACAGCCACAATGACCCTACCCTTATTCCAGAGTAGTGTTTTCACCTGTTTTGTTCAGTGCTCCAACAATCAAGCTTCATCCAGGTCAGGAGTGAAGATTAGCACTCTAGTTAGAAGCGTGCAGGGCCCAGAATGAAAGGAAGTGGCAGGAGAGACTGGAAGTGCAGCAGGAGGGACACTGGGAACTGGGACAGGGCTACCTGCCAGGCTCCTAAGTAGAAGAATCATAGACCCCAGCTAATGAAACCAGATGAGAACTGCCCTTTCCAAACCACAGGATTTCAGTTAGATCTTAGCATCTCTATCTATTGGAAACCTACAAGCCACGGGGCAGAATCTGAGCCTTAGATCAAGACTGTGGCATGACTTCACATTCCCTGAAAAAGTATCTTCAGCCAACAGCCAATCAGCCGGTGGCTTCCTATGCCAGCAGCCCCTCCTCTGCTTGAGGCTGCCAGCGTGAATAACAAAGTAAATCAAAGTTTATCAAAGCATGTTGACCAACAGTGTACATCAGAATATCAGAGTGGCTCGCTGATGACACTTCATCTGTTTCCTGTGTCAGATTCCCAAGCTTCCGTTTTGTCTCTGTGAAGATGAGAAACTTTGGAGTTACTTTTTCAGCTGAATTTTCTGGCATAGTTGAAACCAAAACTAGATGCATTCTTTTTTTTTTTTTTCATCCTCATTTTGAAGTAGGAAGTTATTCGTTTTGTTTGACAGGAATGCCTTGCTTCCAGTCTGCTGCGCAGCGCACAGATGTTCATAAGCTGGATAGCCCTCATCGAGCCTCTAGCCTCTTGGGTATTTCAGCCTCTGAGGTCTGACTTCAATGCCTATTTCTTCCTTCAGATTCTTTTTGTGTGTGTAGCTCATAGCATTTCTTGTTTGCTAAGTCACATATGTCTCCAAAAGAGTAAAATTTCCTTTGTATCCTTGTCTGTTCTGAAGCTGAGCATCAAATTGTAATTAAAGCCCATCTGAGGTAGCACACCCCTGTAGTCTCCCATACCTGAAATCCTAGCACTTGGGAGGTAGAGGCAGGAAGTCCCAGAGTGTGAAGTCTTTCCTGGCTATGCAGGGGGTTTGAGGCCAGCCTGGCTTACATGAGTCCCTGTCTCCAACAAAAACAGAAACAAAAAGTTGTGATTTAAGTGGTTTTGGGAAAAAAAAGTACTTTGGGATATTTTTTTTTTTTTTTGTCATGGGAAGAAGTTCATTCCCAGCCTTTCACCCCTTCTCTGACTCCTACCTCTGCATTTAGTGGGGACCCAAGGTGGCACTTACCGAGCCGGTGGCAGATGGTCTGTGCAAAGTCGTTTTATAGCCTTGCCCAGAGAAGCACTTAGCTTCAGGCTTCTAAAAACAGCTCCAGAAGTGACGGGCTTTGGGAGGGTCACCTTGTGCCTGGCCGCTACACTGAGAAGGGTCCACAAACTGCGTATAACTGTCTGAGATTTCAGGGGGTGTTGGGGTGTTCTGACCACACCGCAGTCAGTGGGACTGACTGCTCCTGTGACGCCTCCTCCTTCAGCCTGTGTGGACTGTTCTTCAGAGACGAGTCTGTCTAGTGCTTGCTGGGTCCGGCCAGTGTCTGGAGATGTTTGACCCATAGCTGTTCCACTGGCATGTGGTAGGAGGAGGCCAGGATGCTGCAAACAGTGCAGTATGTAGAGGAGCCCCCCACCTCCAGCAGAGAGATGAACACCCGTGTCAAGCGGCTCCTAAGTTGGCCTGCGAAGGCACCTGCACTCACCTGCACATACGCACATGGAAATACAGTTTAAAATAATAAAAATAAATCTAAAGATTAAAAGAGAGAGAGAGAGAGAGAGAGAGAGAGAGAGAGAGCAGCAAATGCCCTTAGCCGTCGCTCCAGCCCTAGCGTGAGCTGCTCTTGCAGACAAACCAGGTTTCCATTCCCAGAACCCCGTGCTGGCTCACAGCCATCTGTAGCTCCAGTTCCAGGGGACCTGCTGGTCTCTCTCTTGTGACCTTCTGGACAAGCCACACACACACATAGTGTACATACATACACGCAGACAAATCAAATATGTAAACTAAATACATAGTTTTAAAAGGCAGTTAATTAATCACATGAAGAGGTGGCCTGTGACTTCTGGAGGGATTTTCGGTTTTAATGGGGCATCGGAGAGCCAATAAGAAAGCACCATTAACAAGTAGGGCAGGCTGTCTTGAGCCCCTTCCTGACCTGTCTCTTTCCTGGTTTCTACCTCAGAACAACAGAGTCAGGCGCTTCGCTTTTGAGCTCAAGATGCAAGACAAAAGCAGTTACCTTCTGGCGGCAGACAGCGAGGCAGAGATGGAGGAGTGGGTCACTGTTCTCAACAAGATCCTCCAGCTCAACTTTGAAGCCGCAATGCAAGAAAAGCGGAACGGGGATCCTCATGAAGGTAGGTGGGTGCGGTTTCCCTCGGCGAGCACACTGCGTGGCCACTCCTACCTTCCCCAGGAAGAAGGAGGACTGTAAAGGTCCACAAGAGGTAGGAAGATGTGAGCCTTTCACAGTTTGTCAGCAAAGGTTTCCATCACATTAGACTTGACTGCCCTGAAGCCAGGCATGGGTGTTGCCTATAATCCTAGCATGTGGGGAGCAGAGGCAAGAGGCACAGGTTTTGAGGTAGCCCAGTCAACTGTGCAAGGAGTTTCAAGTCAACTGGAGCTACATAATGTCCCTGTCTCAGATAACAAAAAACAGAAAGAGTTAGTACCTTGATGGAGTTTGTATGGGGAGTATGTAACAGGAATAGCCACACTCATGGTGGGGCAGGCACTTCTTCAGCTATGTGACCTGGGACAAACTATTATGAATCTCGAATTTTACCTGGAAATGGGAATATGAACTAGAGATGTAGTTGGGTTGGTGGGGCGCTTGCCTGTCATGAATGAAGCCTTAGGTTCTCAGTACTGCACAGACCCTGTGTGGTGGCACACACCTGTGGAGTAGGAGGATCAGAAGGTCATCTTCGGCTACATTGCACACTCAAGGCTAGCCTGGGCTACATTACAACCTATCTTTACGTAAAAATAAAAGTTTTTAAGTAATAAAAAAAAAACAAGAAAAACAAAAGAAAAACTACCTCCAGCCACTGGTGGGAAATCTATCTTTAAAGTGGGAAAGTTCCTATTGTTATCCCCTTTTGGAATGTTCAGGATGAAGTGAACATGGCAAGACTCTTACTCCAGATTGCAGGGCACTCAGGCCATGTTTTCGATGCGTGTTCATATTGTACTTCAAGCCCATAAGAGATTCCCAGCCCTGGCTGTTCCCTCATACCCTTGGTCCCACCCTAGCTTCTGACTGATGGAGTGTGGCTGACATCAGTTCTAGTGTGAGGGGGGAGCTGAGGGTAGCGGATTTTAGCTGTACAAGGTCTTGGACCACTACTCTCCATGCTGGGCATGGCCATCGGTGTCACTCCAAAGTCCCCAGCTGTTTGGAATGCTCTTTCAGACCTGAGAACCACTGCATTCGGGTTCCTTTGCTTGTATTACACGGGAAAGTATCAACTACATACAACTCAGTTGATCTCTTTTGCCATTTAGATGACGAGCAGAGCAAACTGGAAGGTTCTGGTTCCGGTTTGGACAGCTACCTGCCTGAACTTGCCAAGGTGAGGCTATCCTCACACACCACCCTCCTGTGAGGGCTGGGTGCCTCTCATTCCGTGGCTCTCCTGTATGGCGGCACTGTTGCTATGATTGCCACTGTCTGCTTTCTGGGGTGAATGTGAGAGGGTGGGAATTATTTTACACGAGTGACAGACACTTCAGTCTGTTCTCCAGAAAATACCCTACAAAGTGTGTTGCTATTTTTTAAATGCTGCCATTGTACTTCTGTCTTCCTAAGTATTCTTTCTGTTCAGGCTTCTTTTACTTAAAATTATGTTCACTGGTGCCTTAGTTAATGCTACTGTAGCTGTGAAAAACACCATAACCAAAAGCAACTTGGAGAGGAAAGGGTGACCCGAGAGCTTACAACTCTCAGGCCATACCCCATCTCTGAGGGAAGAAATCAGGGCAGAAACTCGGAGCAGCAAACTGGAGTCAGGATCTGAAGCAGAGGCCATGGAGTAACGCTGCTGGCCGGTTTTCTTTTCCATGGCTTGCTCAGATCGGCTTTATTATAGGACCAGGACCAGCAGCCCAGGATGGCTCTGTCCATAGTGAGCTGGACCCTCCCTCATCAATCATCAGTTAAGAAAATGAACCACGGGCTAGCCCACAGGCCAGCCTGGCTAGGGCATCTTCTCAGATGACCTAACTCAGGTCAAGCTGACATAAATGAGCCAGTGCACTTGGGTGCTCTTTATCTACTCGATAGCCACAGTTCCCAAGAGGGTGATTGTGGTAATCTTGTCACTGCAACTAAAGAGGAGCTGCTGGTTTATGAAGCGTGTGGCCGGATCACCTGGATCAGCAGGAGAACAACCGCAAAGCTGGGCTCCTCCCTTCGTGCATTTTGTAACTTTGAGAAACCCCAGAGTCACTGAAAAGCACAAGGAAAAACAAAACAGCCATGTTGTGTTGCCTCTCTCCCAGAGCCAGTGCTGCCCCTGCCACTACCTCGTCAGCCTCAGTGGCAGGCGCATCCTTCAGACACTGCCTTTGCTCCCATTCTCCTTCGAGCCGCAGCCCCAGCCGCAGCCACAAACTGTGATGCCTTTACCTCCATTGTGTTCCGTGTTTTTACAAGTATTTCACCACGAGGACGCAGGGTGTTGATCCTGGATGTTTGAAAGTTGCTTTTCTGTTTACTTTGCTCTGATGTTCAGTACTATCTCATTTAGCCTTGTTTCGGGTACAGATCTGGTCAGTCATTTTTATTGTACTGTAGAAACATTTTAGCTCTTAGGCTATTTCCATTTTTTCTTACTTCGAACAATGTTACAATGAGTATCCTTGGCCCGATCTCCTGTGTGTGCATGTGCACACGGGTGTGTGTGTGTGCGTGCGTGTGTGTGTGTGCATGCATGTGTCTGTGTGTGTGTGCATGATTCTTTTAAATGAGTGACGCCTTTGTCTTCACTATCCCTCATTCTTTTTGTGTCCTTACCTTTCTGTTTTATTTTTAATAATAAAGTAAAATGGTGACTGTACACACCCACACGTTAAGCACTGTAATAGAATCATGCTGTGTCAATATAGGATTGCAACTAGACTAGCATTCAGCATTGACCTTTCTCAGTATAAATTTTCCTGGCTGGAACTGTGGGTATTGTTTTTCCTCAGGACTTAGCTGTTTCCACAGAATCTTTTTAGCACCTGCCTATTAAAGCTAACTTTAGAGCCCTCATTGTAACCTATGCCTAGCCTGGAGGAGTTTTGGGTTCTGGCTTCTATGTTTATTTTCTTGCTTTTTCTCCCGTGTGTGTGTGTGTGTGTGTGTGTGCGCGCGCGCGCGTGTTTCAGTCTCTGTGTCTCTGTATGCCTGTGTTGTATGTCTGTGCATGTGTCTGTTTCTGTGTGTTTGTATGTGGTGTGTATCTCTATATGTGTCTGTGTGTGTGTCTGCCTGTGTGTGTATGTGTATTTCTGTGTGCCTGTGTATATATCTGCATGCCTGTTTCTGTGTGTGTGCATATGTCTGTGTGTCTGTGTATGTGTGTGTCTGTCTCTGTGTGTTTGTGTGTTGAGTCTGTGTATTATGTCTGTGTGTGTGTCTGTATGTGTGTGTCTGTCTGTATGTGTGTCTGTGTGTGTGTCTGAAACCCAGGGCCTTGGATATGGTAGACCAATACTCTATCACTGAGTTGCACCCCTCACCCCATCATGTTAGGAAGTCTAGGCCTCGTTTGACACCCATATATGCATGTATCTTTATTTCTGGATGCTCAGAGGACCCCATAGCAACGGGTTAGAACTGCTTGACTCTTAGTTTATTGAAGCAGCACACTGACGCAACCTAGAAACCAGAAAAGAACTTTCTGGCAACTCAGTGAATAGCATGGTCACCTAAGAAACAGCTCAGGTTCTTTGAGTCCCACATTGGTTATTTAACACCTGCATTTTCAGGCCAGGTCTGGCGGCACACCACTGGGGAGGCAAAGTAGGAGGAATGCAAGTTCAGGGTCAGCCTGGCTCATAGCAAAACTCTGTCTTGGCCAAAGCAAAGCCAACAAAGAAATCCAATTTTTTTCCCCTATGAAGATGCATAAGAATTTTAGCTTTGTCTTCTGGTACCTGGCAGAAAACAAAGGCGAAAAAGGGGACAGTGTGTTGTCCTTCCCCCAGGTGTTCCCGTGAGGATCACTGGACCTGTGGATCTGTCAGTCCCTGTGCCTTCAGAATGCTGGCCTTCTCACAGTTGTGTTGTGAGGGGCCAGGCTCTACCTGGTGGCTGCCGGCCTATGCCTGGTCCCTTTGTGGTCAGCCCAGCTGTTTATCGCCTCCTGTTACAGTGCTGGGGTTGTGGCTCATTTGTTGAGGGAGCACGGGAACTGGCTAGCGAATGGACATCCTGTTTTCAGGAGGAATGAGTCCCGTGTTACAGAGTCAGATGGAGTGTGTGTGGAAAGGGGGAGGAGGGGAGTGTTCTCTGGGTAAAGAGGTCGGGGAAGCGTTTGATGGGAGGCCCAGGCAGTGTGAAGACTCTACAGTCTTCAGGGAGGATGCCTGGAACAATGGGGCCAGGCAAAGGTAGCTGGGGGTAACTTAATGGCCGAGTCCTCTCTGGACAGCTTGTCATTGCCTAACTCATCCTGTTCCTCTGGCTTTTGTTTTCTCCACTGAGACCCACACTTGGACAAACAGGAAATGTCTGACGGGAAGTTGTTTCAGTGCAAAATAACTGATGTTTCATTCTGGAATATTATGGACTAGCCTCATGATGTGAGTGAAGCCAACTTGGATTTTCAGGGTTGTTGGTGTGTTCTTGGGGCCTTTGCTTATTCCTGGAGAAAAGGCGCATCTTTACTGTTTCCATACCAGGGACAGACTGTATTTACCCTAAAAGTTCATCTTTTCCTCCTATTGTCTAGCAGGGAAGCAAACAGTTTTTACTGTAAATATAACAAAACACAGAGCATCAGTCTATAATTGTAAGAATTTATATTTAAAAGGCGTCTGTGAACCAGTGAGTTGGTTTCTTCTAGAACTCGGGGAGCTCCTCCCTCTGATTGCCTTCATGTTAGATGAGGCCGGAGGGTGTGCGTTGCCTTCTTGTGTAGAGGAAATGTGAAGAAAACCTCAGCTCTCTTCCTTCATTTTCTTCTGGGGATAGCGGGGCAAACAGTAGCTCACAACTTGTCATCTTGTATTCTGAAAGAGAGGCATCTCACGTGACTCCAAAAGCTTCCATTCAGTTTCTTATCATTTTATCTCGAAGTCAAAGAACTTTTCTTTACAGGTAAGCCTTTCATAGTTGAATACAGGACAGAGAAAGTGGTGTCTGCAACTTTATAGTCTCTTTGAGGCTGGATAAGGGCTGGGGACCATGCTCAACAGGACTTGTGGGAACCCGTGTGGTTTCCTGGACACATTTTAGTTTAATAAGAGTTTTAAAGCCAAGTTTGTAACAAACACTTCCTTCCCTAAGTCTCAAACCAGAAACGATGCCATTATTACACCAAGGGATTGACTGCAGTTTGGCAGTCATTGCGTTGATAAGCCTTCTAATTCTAGAAAGTTCTAGCCTGGCTTTGTGTCTTGAGGTGAAACGTAAGTCCTTTTGAGTTAAATCTCATATATGCAGTAAATATGTGTTATGGTAGCCTTTTAATTTAAGAAGTAAATAATTGGGGGATGGGAGGGGTCGGGTGGGGGTGAGGGATGGCTCAGCGGTTAAGAGCACTGACTGCTCTTCCAGAGATCCTGAGTTCAATTCCCAGCAACCACATGGTGACTCACAACCCTCTTTAATGGGATTGATGCTCTCTCCTGTGTGTCTGAAGACAGCTACAGTGTTCTCATATAAATAAAATAAATTTTTTTAAAAGTAAATAATCTGGGGGCTGGAGAGATGGCTCTGTTGTTAAAAGCACCAGCTGCTCTTCTGGGGGGGGGGCGCTTAGATTCCTAGCACGTGCATGGCAGCTCATAACCATCCAAGTTTCCAGTCCTAGGGGTGTCTATGGGTACATGGTTCAAAGGCATGCATACAGGCAAACCACCCATATACATAACAGTCTTTTAAAGAATTACACATTTTGGCCTCAGGGGATTTTGCTAACTGTTTTATTTCATTTTGTCTAAATGACTCAACACAGTATTTTTCCTGTAATACAGTACAGGAAAAATTATTTCAAATTATTATTTGAAATAAGTAAAATTGCCCATAGATTTTTTTCACTTTAAATCATTTCTTCGGCTCACAGAAAACTAGAGATACATCACTGTCTCTTCTGGAAACATGAGAATGTCGGTGACTGGGCTTAAGGTTTACTGTGTGGGTTAGGAGGTATTTTTGTTTGTTTGTTTTGGTATGGCTCTTTGGGCTGAGTCCTTCTCTTTGCCGAGTGTGCAAGTGACAGCTTCTAGGGAAAGTCGCTCTGCTCCTGTCCATTTCCCCCCGCACATTTCTCTCTCTACTGAACCTAAAATAGAAAGCAGGCCACGGCCAGGATGCAGCCACGGCCGTCTGAGGAAGCTCCTACAGCCCTCTGGACTGGCCGACCACAGTCTATTTTCAGAGCAGGACTGAATCCCGCCACCCTGAAATGCGCTCAATTGCATAGTCTTGGGATAATTTTTTTTAACAGCTGTATTTTTGTGGGCACCTTGGCTGTGAAAGTGCATATTATAAGTATCTTTACCAAACATTGATTAAGATTTTACTTTTATGCTTCCTGTCAGTAAAACTGCCCGTGTTGGGTAAAGAAGTCAATCTTTTATCTTCATGATTGTCCTCCTCTTCCTGAGAACTCCAGTGGTAACCTGCTGTGATTCCTCTCCTGCCACACTGGGCACCGAGAGAATGTGTATGTGCACGCGCAAGACAGCTAGCTGCTTCCTACGTGTGCTCGTGATTTCCCAGTTACTTTGATAGTTTCTCTACCATTAAAACGTATCTCATGGGTGTCTCTGTGTCAGCAGAGGGGACAGTCTCTTTGAAGATGGACCACACACAAGTCAAGGTTGTTCGTTGGTGGATAGTGTATGCATTATTCAGCCATGTACTTTTAGGAATATTTAGGTGATACTGGGTTTTCAGCCTCTGTAAATTGTACAGTAAGCATTAGGAAGTGTCACCTGTGAACTCGTCTTCAGGAGGACCGTCCCAAACTGGGATTCTAGGCCAAAGAGTATTGTGTTTTTGATGTTTTAGATACTGCTAGGTTTTGGACTTAAAGAATATAGCAGTTTATATTCCTGTTTCTCTGCCTTATTTCCAAAGTTTTATTTAAAGACTATTTTAGTCTACAACATCTGTCTTCTGCCAATCACTGATTTTTTTTGTTGTTGTTGTTATTTGTTTGTTTGCTTTGGTTTTTGGTTTTGTGATTTTATGTGTTTATTTGCTCTTTGGGTTTCTGCTTTATGTTTAACTTATGCACTCATATTTTCTTTTTATTTTTTATTGTAGTCTTCATTTTATTAAATATATTTTCCCTTTTTGTCTTGTGGAATAGTTAAAGATCTGGGCTTTTAAACAAGATGGCACACGTTAAAATATGAGATTCTATTTGATGTTGAAACTGGAAGAATCACTTAGGGCCCTGCCTTAGCACCTTGTCTTTGATGAGCAGGGATAACAAAAGTACAAGCCTTTGAAGGCTGGGTAATTTCTCAGTTATTATCTTGTGGTACTGGGGATTAAAGTAGAGGAGGCATCCGTCATGGTGGATATGTGCTGTTACTACAGCCTCAGATTATGAAAGCTTAAATGGGCATCAAGGAGAATATCTAGCAATAGATACCGGCTGTTGCCAACTAAAATCAGCTTTTGTAGTCATTAGTATTCCAAGTATTTATTATTTCCTGCATGAAGCCTCGCCCGCCCTGAGCCATGTTCTTGTTTCCTAGATCCTGTCTTACTAATATCCTTCAGCTACCATGTATTGTGTTTTCCTTTGGTTTGATGAGTGATTCTGGGCCTTGGGAGGGACAAGAGGAACTTTAAGAATCTGGTCTTGCTTTTTGTCTAGCTCATGGCCCAGCAGCTGTGTGAGGTAGATCATGGCTTTTGCTCCTCAGAATCTGTCTTCTTTTCCTAACAGGACATATTCCCTGGGTAACAGTGCCCATGTTTGGAAGCTTTGTGTCTAATTTGGCTACAAATATACTTTTCTTTTTAATGTATAC
The DNA here is from genome assembly GCF_000001635.26 of Mus musculus. Lineage (NCBI taxonomy): Eukaryota > Metazoa > Chordata > Mammalia > Rodentia > Muridae > Mus > Mus musculus. The sequence continues at coordinate 121,645,121 of NC_000080.6, read as the reverse complement.
ATCTTATTCACTCTCCAGTTCTGAAGACCTCAGAGTAGTTTTGCTGTCTCTGCTAGTTTCTCCTGGCACAGTCAATTTAGATAGCAAGCAGCTTCCAGGAAGACACCAGCCATTGTGTCCAGCATTGAAGGTCCCAGATCACAGTCTTTGCCTTTGAGAAGAACTCAATCCAGGATTAGCATACAGTACTGCTTGTCACTTCCAGTCACCATGGCTCTAGAGAATCTCCTCACAGTTGACAGCATGCTCTTTGGGGTCACTTAAGTAAATTCCACTTACATGTGGTCTAGGTTTTTTGTGTGTTTAAAAAAAAGGGGGATAGAGATGTAGTGAGATGAAGCGCTCTCATACTCTGTATAGAGAGAGCTTGCCTCTATCACAGGGACATATTCTACATGGGAAGCAGGAACAGGAGATGTAGAGCCCCCCTGACCTCCAAGAGGTCACTCAAAAATGCTACCACAATAAAAGTTGCTGTGGCTACAGCCTGGGGCATCATCTTGTACATTCTTTTCCCTCAGAAACTAGAAGACCAGAGAGGGAGGCCAGTTGGCTCAGAGAGCTCATTATGAATGTCATTTCATTTGCAAATAGGTTAAATATAGTCATGGGAGTTTTGAGTCACAGCCAAGGACCCATTATAACAACTTAGTGACTGAAAAATTGGTAAGATTCTTAATTTCTCATCAGCTTCAACTAGAGACACAATAATAGACGTCACTCAGCCATCAACAGAGAAGATACTGTGGCTGTCACAGTCCCATTGTCTAGGGTAGGGAAGTGACGTCTGTCTGTGGGGAAAGTATCAGATGATGAGAGCACATTATAGTCCATAGTATCTGTGAAAACGAATGGTACACTACAGGCAAGATCAGTAAGGAGGTTAAAGGTGCTTGAGTCTTGTGAATCTAGAAGCCTCTTTCACACACACCCTCCAAGTTCTGTGTCTCCATTGCCGATATGCCACTGTACGTTTGTGTCCATCTGTGGCTTCTCCTCTGCCTGCCATCTCACCTCCACTCTCCCTGAGAAATCATATCAAGTCTTCTATCCTCGTCTGCACGGTGGGTGATGTCCTCCAAACCTGGAACTCAGTCCATGGCCATTTACTGAGAGATTCCAGTTGGAAACCTCACAGACACAGCCATACGCAAAGTCTCCTGGGATATCAGTGCCAGCAGTGTCTCTCCTACAGCATTTCAGCCCAAGCTACCTATGCCACCATGGTTGGCGTGCCGCTGCCTCCCAGAGACCAGGCGGTGTTGTCTCATAGGCCACATTTGTAGATGAATCTGTATCATACTTTCCCACTATTGTGAAGAGATACCACAATCAAGACAAATTATATAAGAAAGTTTGTTTGGGGCTTGCTTACAGCTTCAGAGGGTCAGAATCCATGACTGTGTGGTTGGGAACATGGCAGCAAGTAGGCAGGCCTGGTGCAGAAGCAATAGCTGAGAACTCACATCTCATTATACACGCTCAAGGCAGAGAGGGAGAAAGCTAGCTTGGATTAGTGTGGGCTTTCCAAATTTCAAATCCCACCCCAAGCGCTGCAGCTCCTTCAACAATAATTCCCAGCAGGGCAGTAGTGGCCTTTCATCCCAGCACTTGGGAGGCAGAGGCAGGCAGATTTCTGAGTTTGAGGACAGCCAGGGCTACACAAAGAAACCTTGTCTCAAAAAACAGAAAACAAAAAAATAAAAACCAACCAAACAACAAAAAAAAAACAAAAACAGTATTTCCCTTCCTGGTTCCACCAACTCTGGGTGAAGCATTCAAAGATATGAACCTCATGGCGGGTGGGGGTGGGGAGCAGGCATTCTCATTCAAACTGCCACAGGCAGCTTTCAGATACCTCAATACCTCTGGGAGGTGGAGAACAAAGGATTTTGTTAGCTAGAACCTTTTTTATTTTGTCCGCAGAGCACCAGAGAAGCAGAGATCAAATTGAAAAGCGAGAGCAGAGTGAAGCTTTTTTACTTGGACCCAGATACCCAGGTAAGAGCTAATTCAATATTTAAAATGTAAAGGTCATGAATGTTTGATATTCAGTACTGTTGAGTATTGAGAGCAGTGTTTAGCCAGCTTCCGGAAAGGCACCAGCCTGGATCTTGAGGTTCACAGTGACCGTCCGTATAAGCTACCCCTGAAAATAACCATTAGAGCATGGCCCACATCATTGCAGACACCCAGAGGCAGTAACACTTCTCAGCTAGCTTCAGTTCCTGACAGAAGCCTGGGAGTGTGTGTAACCCACACCTGTGTCCAAACACGGTGTGACAAAGATCTTCAGGGCCCAGGGCGGCGAATGCCACAGAGGTGCCAAGAAGGGACAAGGATCTGGTATACTTCATCCTAAATGCTGTCCACCCCCACCCCCACCCCCATTTGGGTACTTTAATAGAACAGCCTCTCCCACTTAGCTTTAATAATAAACATTTTCTAGGTTTCTTCACTGACTTCCTGTTTGTACACCGTTTACTGTGGTAGCATGCCTATAGCACAAACCTTACAATTTTAGCCATTTGAAAAATAGAATTCAAATTAAAAACAAACCAACTCGGTGGTATTAAATAAGTTCTCTGCAACTGTTGCACCATCTGTTTCCAGAAGAATTGAATGTTTTCATCTTTCCAAACTGAAACTCTTTTCAATAGCAGTCCCCATGTCTGCCCTCCCTGAGCTCCAGTCATCTCTGTTCACCTTTTATCTTTATGAATTAACGATTTTAGCAAGCTCATCAATGTGGAATCCTGCAGAACCTGTCTTTTGTGTCTTCTTCTACCTAACATGTTTCCAAGGAGCATCCCTGATTTGTTCATCAATTGATTGTTACTGTGTGTTAGGCAGCGCATGAGCTATGAAACCTCAGCTACACATGGAGGTCAGAGGGCAACTTCAGGAGTTGCTTCTCTCCTTCCACACTCTGGTCCTCAGGCTTGTATGGCATGCAGTCTACCCAATCCAAAACTTCCTTTTATTTTTAAGACCACATCTCACTATGTATCTCTGGCTGGCCTCAAACTCACTCTGTAAGCCAGGCTAATCTCAAACTCACAGAGAGCTGCCTGCTTCTGCCTCTCTAGTTCTGGGTTTACAAGTATGTGTCACCAGGCCCAGCCCTGAATTTCCTTTTTATTACTGAGTATGCATGCCTGTATGTACACACACATGTGTGTTTGTACATATATAATGCAACGTATGTGTCCTTACACAAAGTGTGTTTAGGTTGTTTATAACATTAATACCTGCATAATTATCCACCAAGCAGGTATATTCTCACATATGTGACTGTCCAAGCTGGTATATCCTCATATATGTGATTGTCATGATTAATAGCAAGTGTCTATTAAATATGTCTACTAAATATAAAACAAAGTCGCAGCACTGTTGTGGATGTGTGTATACAGCTTTTCCAGGTTTTAGGAGCCTAGAGCATTCATGCTGGAATTTTTACTGGGAGTGCCACGTGTTTATATATCCACATTCTCTTTTTAAAGAAACTTGACTTCTCATCCGCTGAACCAGAAGTGAAGCCCTTTGAAGAAAAGTTTGGGAAAAGGATTCTCGTCAAGTGCAACGATTTGTCCTTTAACCTGCAGTGCTGTGTCGCAGAGAATGAGGAAGGACCCACGACAAATGTAACTTCCCTTTTCAAAAGTCAGGCTTTAAAAAAGAGTCAGCCTAAAGCATGCAGGGACCAGAGTCTCCTTCTGCCCCCAACACTGTGTCTTTAGAGAAGAGAATGTTAGAGGGGCAGTAAAGTCCAGATCAAATCTGTACCCTGGGCTGGGCGGGTCAGTCCCCTGGCTCACCTAAGGCATGCTGAAGAGAAAGGTGGAATCATTAGCTCCTCCATAGTACTGTATTCTTTCTCCTTCCCAGAATTCCCACCTCCTAGCACAGTCACGACATAAACTAATCATCCACGGGGTTCCGCTGGATATGCGTGCGCATATACAATACACAGAGGCATACACACATACACACACACACAGCACACACAGGTATGCACACACATACACATAGAGGCACACACACACACACACACACGGCGCACATACACAGGCATGCACACACACACATACATACACAGGTACACACAGAGTCACACACACATACACACAGAAGCACACACATATACATACACAAAGGCACACATAGCACACACACACACACACACACACACACACGCACGCACGCACGCACGCACGCACGCATGCATGCACAGAGGCACATTCTGGATTTCTTTCAGATGCTATCAGAATCTGAGTGCTTTTCCTGATACTCTGGCCTTCTCAAAAGCCCCCTCCCCATCACGTGGCTGCCTGTCCACCTCATAGGTGACCTCTTTGCTGGCTTAAAAAGCATGACTTTCTCCCCTCTGTTCTCCCCTGGGCAGCTGCTGACATCTACAGCTAAATTGCCAAGGGGCTTTTAAATTTAAATTCTAATAAAAATGTCCTCAAATTTCAAAATAATTTTTAAAGAATAAATGTTTCTTCTTTTAAATGTTGAAGAATTTCAGGTGTCACAGGTTTCTCCTTACATTACTGCCAGGGTGCACCAACCTTGCCCAGAGATGTGCAGGGCTTACACTGGGGTGTGTGTGTGGGGGGGGGGGAGGTAGGGGGTGTTGTAGCCAAAAATAAGATGGCAGATTTAAGACGTCCCAGGATATGGATTTCATCTTAGATGCTCCAAGGAGGTCAGCCATTTTATCTGCATGAGCATGCATTTGATAGCAAAGCTCATGAGCAGGGATGAAAGTTTTGTTTCTTAAAAATGCTTTATAGCCTCAGTCTGTGTGACAAGGGATAAAAGTTTTCACGTCTAGTCATTTCTCCAGGAGACAGTCACATACACAGCTCATCGCTCTCCTTACACAGCATCATCTGTCCAAACTGGCTTTATGATCATGCTGTTTTATTGATGTTTTTTTTTTTTTTTTCTCCCCAGGTCGAGCCTTTCTTTGTCACCCTGTCCCTGTTCGACATAAAATACAACCGAAAGATTTCTGCTGACTTCCACGTGGACCTGAACCACTTCTCAGTGCGGCAGATGCTGACCCCCACGTCCCCAGCTCTGATGAATGGTGGCCAGAGCCCACCTGCCTTCCAGGATGCCCTTCATACAGCCATGCAGTATCCGAAGCAGGTGGGGGCATTTGCACCACTCAGACTCCTCTTGTTACATGTTAAACACGCTCAGTGAGGCCTTGCCATGCACCGGTGGGCAGCTTTGGTCGGTAATTATCGGACAAGGTATATATATATATAATTATGGGGTGAAAGCAAACAGAGGGAGAAGGGGTCTGGCTGCCACTCATTTCCATAAGGCTTCTCCTGTTCACCTTTCCCACCAACCAGACTCTTTGAGCAGATATGGGCTGAGGAGCCCCTGAGCGGTTCTGCCTTGGTCTCCTCGCTGGTTGGACTGTCACACTATCCTCTGCTGCTTTGGTGGTGAGGGGACTTCTCCCATTCATCTGTGGATTCTCCTGACTGAAGAGAACCATTGTCTCCTTAGGGAATATTTTCAGTCACGTGTCCTCACCCAGACATATTTCTTGTGGCCAGAATTGAGAAGGTCCTCCAAGGAAGCATCACGCACTGTGCTGAACCGTATATGAGAAGCTCAGACTCTTCTAAGGTATGAGTGGCTTTCGCGTTTTGTGATTACTTAAAAGTAACAACGGAAGGAATGGCTTTTGTGCCAAATTACAAACCTGGGAGGTCAGAGGTAAACTGTACTTGATAGTTGGGTTGGGGAGATGGTTCTGCGTGCAAGTGTGAGAACTGGGGTTCTAATCCTCAGTACCCACATTTGTCCTGTCTCTAGTCCCAGAACTCATGAAACAGCGAACCCACAAGGTAAGCGGGCTTGCTGGGCTGGCGAGAATCAGCAGGCTCTAGGTTCAAGTGAGAGCTAGGTCTCAGTAAACAGTGTGGCAAGCCATCAGTGACAGTGCCACATTCCACCTCAGTCCTCCATAAACATGCACACACATGTACACAATCTCTACACACTCATGTAGATGTGCACACACATGTACACAGTCTTTACACACTCATGCAGATGTGCACACACATATACACAGTCTCTACACACTCATGAAGATGTGCACACACATGTACACAATCTCTACACACTCATGCAGATGTGCACACCTGTGTACACAGTCTTTACACACTCATGAAGATGTGCACACACATGTACACAATCTCTACACACTCATGAAGATGTGCACACACATGTACACAGTCTTTACACACTCATGCAGATGTGCACACATGTGTACACAATCTCTAAACACTCATGAAGATGTGCACACACATGTATGCAGTCTTTACACACTCATGCAGATGTGCACACACATGCACACAATCTTTATACATGTACAAACATGCACATATGTACACAATCTTTACACTTGTGCAGACATGCACACACACGTACACAATCTTTACTTACACATGCAGACATACATCAGGCATGATGCACACCACACATGAAAAAAATAAATATTAAAACATAGAGTACAGTTACACATATTTATTGATTGTCCTTTTGTTTTTTTTTTTTTGTTTTTTGTTTTTTGTTTTTTTGTTTTTTGAGACAGGGTTTCTCTGTGTAGCCCTGGCTGTCCTGGAACTCACTTTGTAGACCAGGCTGGCCTCGAACTCAGAAATCCACCTGCCTCTGCCTCCTGAGTGCTGGGATTAAAGGCGTGCACCACCACGCCCGGCTTTGATTGTCCATTTTGATTTTATGTCCCTGGTTTCTTTTTGTCCATGTAGAAAAGCCCAGGTGTAGGCACATGCCAAGTGTATATTCTGTCCCTTTGCTAAGTTCCAGCTCCTATGTGTCCAGTTCTTAATAACTGTTCTCTTAACCACGGAGCCATCTCTCCAGCCCTTAACGAAAGCCTTCTCACATGTAAATAAAACACATCATTTGCTATTCTGTTCTGACAAATTAGTATTTCAAAGGAATTATTGGCTTGATACTAAACTTTGTCTCGTTTAAAAACACATGTATTGAGGTCAACCATTGTTGATGTGCCCCTTGGCTTCTGGAGTCATATTGTAACCCACATTCTAGAATTACTAAGTATCAGAAGTTACTGAGTCTAGAAACTTAGAAAATAGAGACCTACACCTCTTTAGTTGTTTTCTTGCTGTCCCATGGCTGGTGTGGCAAAGGACAATTGACTGTGGCTTTCTCACAGCTGTTCCTTTGTGTTGGAACAAGCTGTTGAGTGCTGCCATCCATGCCAGTTTTAGCTTTTCAGAGGGTGTTGGTTTGGTTTGATATTAAGTGTTCATTTGAGAGAGGGCCTCTGTGCATGAAGAAGGACTGGTCAGCCAAACCAGTGTGAGTGGACATGCCAGACCTCAAGCAGAGGTTTACCAGGTTGGCTCAGAGATTTGAAAACTTCATTCCTACAGCTACCTGTGCATCCTAGGCACAGCCACCAGGATGTATAGAGTAGTTGTTAAAGAACACGTTCATGGATTAAGAAGGCCTGAGTGCCGAGGGCCAGCATTGCCAGGGTACTTATGATGCCTCTCACCTCTGTGGCCCCAGTGTCCCACATGTGAGTGAAATAACGTTGCCCAGCCTGTGTTCCTCACAGGGCCAAGGTAAGGATCACACAGGCACGAAGCAGGCGGTGCTGAGAACATCACACATCCCATGAAAATATTCCCGAGTCCAGCCCCCATCAAGTAAAAGCCCATTTACCAGGCATCTTCAAACACTCTTTCGGCTGATAGAAGTTAAGTAGAATATGTTTCCTGGAGAGGAGCCATCTTAGTATTTCAAGCCAAGTCTGGAAAAGATTGGCTAAGAAGTTCTTTTAAGCCTTTTATTTTGGTGAATCAACAGTGACCTCAGATAAGGCTGTGCTGGCAGAAGGCACTTCCAAGGTGCATATGCGTCCACGTTCCTTCTTCTGCCTGCACGTGTAGGAGCTAAAGTCCGGCAGCCCACGCTGGTGCATCACGGTGGGCCAACCTCTCCTTGGCCTGCTTCCCAGCATGACTCACTCCTCCACAGTGTCTCAGTAAATCAAGGCTCAAGGCTCACCCCATCTCACTCCCGGAGAGAAGTTGGGATAGATTGCCATGGTGATATTATCTTGTTCTGCCAATTAAAGCTTTGTCTTCCTTTTGTCCAAGCCATGCAGTATTCACCTGGAACATCACTTGGAACAGGTCTTCATTGTGCAGGGTGGGGGAGGGCTCCAGAGGAGACTCATGCACTGAGTTCCTGCTTCCACAAGTATTTTCTATCTGTGCCCTTGGTTGGCTCTCATTCTCCACAAAGGAAGATGTATATCTATTAAACCCTTGTGTGTGGCATGGATTTTACCCTGCTGTATACTTTCTCATGGCTGCTCCAATCTTTTTAGGGAATTTTTGTGATGCTTGAGATAAGATCCAGGCCCTTAGGTGTGCTAGGCCACCATTCCTTCCTTAGTGATTTGTTTGAGGCAAGATCTTACTATGCAGCTAAGACTGGCTTGAGATCCTCCTGCCTCTGTCTCCTAGTGCTTGGATTGTAGGTGTGCACTATGATGCATAAATAACAATCTTGAACATGTTTAATGTAAGCCCTTGGAAGGAAGCCTTGGGTCTTTGTTCATAGACCATGTACTCCCAGATCTCAGGGAGGGAGGGAGGGAGATAGACACACACACACACACACACACACACACACACACACACACACACACACACACACACATATACAAACACACACATACACACCACTAAAATGAAAGGGTGTACTAGACACTCTCCTGACACCTGTTTGAACCAGGATTGTTTTCTGGTTCGCCCTTGAAGACAGTGATGTCTTCCACAGCACGATTGTGAAAGAATCAGAGGTTTTTAGTGAGAACGGATTACACCGTAGAGACTTACTGATCTGCAGAGGCACAGAGCTGCTCTGATGGACCTTTGGATACGCGTCTCTATTGCCCTTGTCCTATGTCTTTTAGTGAGTGCTTCTCACACTTGATGGTATATGCAGACCACTGGAGGGCCTGCAGCATACAGATGTTGACCCAGAATAGTTAGGCTGTGCTCCAAGGCTATCTGACAGTGACCCTGAAGTGAGCCTAGAAGGAAACAAAGGCTCCCAGATGTAAGCAGTTTTTCAAAAGCTGGTTTGACTTTGATACACTCAGAATAAATGACTTTAGACTCCTTCCTACACACACAGCATTCTGGTCCCCACTTGACTATCACAGATCATGGGACATGGAAGCGTGAGGCAACTGATTGCTGATAGACCCGCACTTCATACATGTCACTGGCCAAAAGCCAATATGCTTAATGTTCTCTATCAACCAAGAACAAGTCAAAATTGATCATGAGGCAGTGGTAGTGTTTATGAAGGGAAAGTGCAACAATTGAAGGCTGGTGTCTGATTTAAGCCAGTACCTTATTATGCCTTCACAATGCATGTCTCCTGGGTTGTGATGTTTGCTAGGAGTTAGGAAAACTTAGTATGTTCATTAGTGTTTTCATTAAATTCATTAAACAGATATTTGGGCATGGATACCTCAGTGGCTTATAATTAGTCCTTAGTCAAAAAGAAATAAAGTCTGCCAGAGGAAGGATGCTGGCCAAAGAGTAGCCTGCATCTTGTTTGCAAAGACCAGTAGGGTATAGGAGCTTCTTGGAAGTAACACTCTGTAATCTTGAGAATCACTGCCAGGGACTGAATAAAGAAGTCTGCCCTGGGATTGAATTCAACCACATCAGTGCCGTAAGCAGGGCCTGGTGGTATGGTGAGGGCTCGTGGTGGTAGCCGCTCTGGCCTCAGTTCTCCTGTGGCTGAGCATTTCACGGCTGTATGTTGTTCCAGGTTGCCCAGAAGGTGCTGAAGAATGCCAAGCAGGCATGCCAAAGACTAGGACAGTACAGAATGCCATTCGCCTGGGCAGCAAGGTAAGGGAGAACGCCCTTTATAACTGGGATAGACTGATGGACAGCTAGACCAACAGACAAGTAGGCCTACCTATTGAGTTGATTATCCCGAGTCAGAGATTTAAATTGGTGAAATCAAAAGTAAATAATCACCCATTCTGAGCATGCACTTAGCAAAGGCCCATAGCCGAGAGGACTCCAGTAGGGCAGACAGGAGGTTTGTCCTGAGAGAGCCCAGGCCCTGGCCACGTGCCTGCAGCTCAGATGGTGCAGCTGGAGAGTCCTGGAGCGTCCTCTCTCTGTGTCCCTTCCTGTGTCCCATATGAATGTGTGTGCTGTTTCCTCAGTATGGGCTTTTGGCTGAAACTGTTTTCTGTGTAAATTGAGTTAGTTGTGGTCATCCTCATTAATACTTACCACATTGGCGGGATAATGAGATTTCTGTTGGCCACAGCCAGTGGAATCATAATTCGTCTGTGTGCAGAGACCAGAACTGTCCTTATTTTGGTCTTCGGAAACCCAGCTCTTGAAGTGTTGTTTCTCTGTTCCAGGACGTTGTTTAAAGACACCTCTGGAAACCTGGATAAAAACGCCAGATTTTCTGCCATCTACCGGCAAGACAGCAATAAGCTTTCAAATGATGACATGCTCAAGCTGCTCGCAGACTTCCGGAAGTGAGTTTGACGGTGCTGCTTGTTTGTCTACCTGAGGAGCTTTGTGGTGGGGAGGGAGAGATGGGGACAGCCATATAAATTATGTCACTCGGAGTTCACAGGGCAGAGGAGAAGTGCGTGTGGACAGAGGACAAGGGATGGATGGTTCTTCTTAACTTGAATTCTCACTGGATGTGCGTGGCATGGGTTGTGGGGTAGAGGGAAGCACAGGCAGGGCGGAGCCTACTTGAAGGACGCCTGTCAGATGGAAAGGTTGCTGCAAAGCTCCTACAGGAGGAAATCAGAAGCAGTGGGCTGCTTCAATTTGTCAGAGGTGCAGTCACTGGTCCATGGCTTCCTGATGGGTGTTAGAAAGAGGATGGCAGTCGCCAAAGATAAACAGTTGGCAGGTTTCTGACTTGCAAGATTGAGTGAAGGCTCCCCTGATACTTCTAAACCAATGTGGGGAAAATGATAATTTACATAATCCTTACTTTATGAAGTCCATCGGCTTCTGTAACTACAGCAACCCAGGTCAGTTAATAATACCAAGAAAGGTACTGCAAGCTAAAAGCTTAAAGGGCTGTCTTTATGACCACTTCTCCTCGTCTGCAGGAGACAATTCTTTCTGCCTCCCCCAGTTATTCTGGTTCCCTGAGCTTTCCTTGGCTTGTAGCAGATCACTCCAGGCTGCCTCTGTCTTCCCATGGCCATCTTCCTGTCTGTCCCTGTCTTAATCTTTCACAGGTGTCTCAGAGCAGCACACAAAGACATAAGCAGATACTCTCAACCTATCTCTACATACTGGCTTTCAGTTTTGTCTGGACAGGGAAGTGTGCCTTTCAAGGAATGTTCTTAAGTCCATTTACCATATCTTATACACACTTATGTTGTGATGGGTAACAAAGGAGAAATACTGAACATATATTACATGTCCAGAACTGGATTCCCTGCTGCTTAGGAGTTAGTTCACGGAAGCTCAGAGCATAGTGACATTGATGTGTAAGAATAATGTTTCTGTACATTGTATAAAGTTTACCCTTGTGTTACTCAGATGCTGATTTCTTTGCCCTCATATCTTGTTTCAATCCAGACACGACATTGTAATATTTATACAAATAATCTCCCTCTTTGTGTAAACAATTCTTACTCTGCCTTGTCAGTAAGTGTTGGTCACCCAACAACTGGGCAAACTAGAGACTAGGGCATGATGTCTGCCAACCAGAGGAAAGAGTGAGGGCGATTCAGACCAGCGAGGTTGGAACGTTTGGAGCCATGAAGAAGAGGTCCTGAGAGAGATTATGGAAACACACAAGACTAACATAGAAAGGAAAGATATATCATTTCACTGCTCAGCAATTGAGGTACAGCTTTAAATAAATCTTGGCTTCTCTGTGTAGTTAGTGTGGACCAGCATAAGGTAAAGAAATACAGCCGCCAGTTTAATTCACTGCTTACATTTATATTAAGAATAATTCATTTACAATGCCGGGCGTGGTGGTGCACACCTTTAATCCTAGCACTCGGGAGGCAGAGGCAGGCGAATTTCTGAGTTTAAGGCCAGCCTGGTCTACAAAGTGAGTTCCAGGACAGCCAGGGCTACACAGAGAAACCCTGTCTCAAAAAACAAAACAAAACAAAACAAAACAAAACAAAACAAAAAAACAAAAACAAAACAAACAAAGAATAATTCATTTACAGATGGAGCCCCATGTTGGGTGCCATTTTGTTGAAATTTGGCCTGATTCTTTCTCCCAGCCTCACGTTCCCAGAAATAAGAATCAGACTCAGAATATACTGACAAATACCTTGGCCATATAGCTAGGCTCTACTTCTGACTAGATCGTAACTAAAATATGCTGTTTTATTTTCTGCCACATGGCTGGTTACCTGTGTTCAGGTACCATGTGTCTGTCTCCTTATATCTTCCTAGGAAGAATTCCCATGCCTGGATCTATCCCAAAATCCCTTCTGTCTCCCAGATGTCCCACCTCTATTTCCTGTCTAAGCCATAGACCATTGGCGTTTTAAATTGACAGGTGATGCATCCATACAACACACAAGATAATCTCTCAGCATTGATGGTTTGTTCTCAATGGTCAATTAAGTATAGATATGCTGACCCCCACATTGTGAGAAGAAATGGAACACAATTATATCTCAAAGCACAGTTATTATCCTGGTTACAGAATGGTTGAACGACCACTGAATTTGTGTAGGCAAGCTTCAAACATCGTTTCTCAGAAGTCATTCCCACATATAGTTGGGGCAGGAAAAAAATGATATAGGCTAGAGAATTTTCCTGTGAAGATTGTTGAACTAAACTTGGATCATTTGAAATCTGCCTCTTAAGGAAATCTATATAAAGCGGTAACGATGCCATTCGTTCGTGGGTGGTGATACTAGGAGGAGGTGAAGCTCACTCCTCTTAGGTGCCTACATTTGAAAGTATTATTTGTAATACAGTTTCCGAGCCATTGAAGAAAATTGTACGGCCATAGCTTTAGCCTCACAGCTTTGGCTAGGGCTTGTTCCTTGTTGAATGGGATGTTGTAGTGTTAAGTTGTTCACATGAAGAGTCAGATGAAGGCCCTAGCACCTAGAGAATTTATATTTGCATAAAATTCACACGGCTGAGGATTGATTTCCCTGAAGAGGTTTTGTGGGGGTGTCACTGAGGAAGTGTACGGTGGCGAGGAGCGCGAGAGAGTTGCTGTCCCCATTGCTGGTCACTCGACACATCTCTCACAGTGGGCACAGAGGCATGGTGCAGGGTGAGACTGACTTTTCCTAAGTTCTCTTGGTCAGAATGTTTCCAACTGAAAGCCAAGGGTGTGGAGATAGTGCCTTCCTCACCGGTTTGCTCTGAGGAAGTCAGGGAGCTGATGTTGTACCCAAGTACAAACAGAAGGAAAGTAGAAATGAGAGTCCCCCTCATGATTGTGGGATACCCCACCCCAAGATGTATGTATTCCATCCACATCGTCTTTGATCCTAGTGGAGGAAGAACGTGGGGTTTTGAGTGATGATCTAATTCAGGTGATCAAGTTTTCTAAGACAGGCTGCTCACTGGGTAATAGTGCCAGAAAAGTCTTAAAAGCTGGAGGGTGGAACATTTCGAGATTGGGAATACAGCCAAATGTTGAATCTGCTGCCTCCTGTATATATATATATATATATATATATATATATATATATATATATATATATATATATATATATATAAATAATATGTTTCATGAAGAACTGTCTTCCTTAGTTTTACCTCATCCCAAGGGAAACACATAGGAATCAACTTAGATTATTCACCTGTCCTAATCTGGCACTTTGTGTGTGTGTGTGTGTGTGTGTGGTCTGCAGTACCCTAGCTGAGACTCCTATCCACACGGAAACACTGGGGGAGGGGCGTGTACCTCCTCACGTCCCTGTTTGAGTGTCATTTGTCGAAGCCAACTTCAACAAGTTACAAAGAAAGGATCAATCACTGTTTATCTTAAAAGTAGTCTTACGGAAAAAAAAATCTTAATCACAAATCTAAAGTTTTATATAAAAATCAGCCGTTTTTACTTTAAATCCTCAGGGTGCACATCTACTCATTAACATTCTTTTACTAAATTATATTAGGAAGCCTACAGCAAAAATGGATACAAGAAATTAATCATCTTATCACCAGCCCAGCCTTAGCAAGAGAGGCATGTCAGCTGGTACTAGCTGGGCTGCCACTGTTCTTGTTCCCTGACCTCAAAAAATCCCTGGCTCAATTTTCAAGTGTGTGCCTTTCCGAACTTTACATTGTTCTCCAGGATTTTCTACATTGCGACCACTAACAAAAACATCTGTACCTAATTTTACTAACAATTACATCTCCACAATCTTTTTAAGGGTGTTTGATAAACACAATGACCAAAAGCAACCCAGAGAGGGAAGGGTTTATTTGGCTTTCACTTCTGTGTCATAGTCCATTGAGGTAAACCAAGGCAAGAGCTGTGACACATGCCACAAATAAATTCTGCTTACTGACTCGATCCTCATGGCTCGGTCAGTTTGCTTTCTTATAGAACCCAAGACGTCCTCCTGCCCAGGGGTGGTACCATCCAGTGTGCTGGGTACTCTCATAGCAATCATGAATCAAGAAAACATCTCAGCCTTTCCCACAGGCCAACCTGATGGAGGCATGTTCCCAGTTCCCTCGTCCCGGATAACCCTAGCTTGTATCAAGTTGACAAAACTAACCAGCGTATCCCCTGAGCTTTGGTGTCCCTTGGTAATGCAGTGAAAGACATGACTAAGCAGGAGGCTTATAAAGAGCATGTACGAACATCCTGTTTCCCAGGAACAGCACATGTCATGCCATACACCTTGAGCACATCTTTTTTAAATTGGTTTGCTAGGCCGGTGCCGCAGAGGAGTGCAAAGCCCTGGCAGAGTGTGTTTGCCATGGTTACATGTGACAGACATCCCATGAATGAGTCAGGGGTGCCTGTGTATGAGTGGGCAGCTGTTCAACTGTTGGGGTAACTAGTCAGGGATAATGAATGAGCTAGTGTCCACGTGGAAATAGAGGACTTAAGAACCTGTTTTTGGCAGTATTGTATGAAATATAAGGTTATAATCAGTGACGGTTATGAACACATACTGTGTTGATTAAATGCCTCCGTGGCATGAAGCTCTTAGGCAGAACACAGACGTTTGATGTTAGAACTTGGATTCAGGAATATTTGGGCCAACTATAAATGGCTCAAACATAAAAAGATGAAATTTTATCAGGACAAAAATAAGTCCTGTTCTGAGGTCCCAAAGTATAAAATGAATATTATCTTCCCAAGGTTCTATGATGGATTCCCAGCACCTACATCAGGCAGGCTCACAACTACCTATAACTCCAGTTCCAGGGGATCAGATGCCTCCAGCCTCCCAGGGCACCTGCATTCACACGCACATACACTCTCCCCCTATACCCATATGCACATGACTAAAAATAAACCAATCGTTTTTTTCTTAAAGATTTATTTATTTATTTTATGTATATGAGTACACTGTAGCTGTCTTCAGACACATCAGAAGAGGGCATTGGATCCCATTACAGGTGGTTGTGAGCTACCATGTGCTTGCTGGGAATTGAACTCAGGACCTCTGGAAGAAAAGTCAGTGCTCTTAACCACTGAGCCATCGTAAAAAGAAAATAAGGTGTGGTAGCTGTGGGTGGTAGGATGAGGAACATTTCCTGGACCCTTGATGAGCAAACACTTGGGAGAGGGGACTTTTCCGTCTATGAGGAAGCGGGGTCTGTTGTCAGAAGGGCTGTGCTGGATTCTCTGACAACAGTGGCAGCGCTTACCAGGAACAATATATCATTATATCCTTTTCCTGGGAATGCCACTTGAGAATTTAGACTTCACAGTTAACCTTCCTCATAATGTTGATTTTTCTCTTTTGTTTGCAGACCTGAGAAGATGGCCAAACTCCCAGTGATTTTAGGCAATCTAGACATTACAATTGACAGTGTTTCCTGTGACTTCCCTAGTAAGTGTTCTGTCCTGTGTAATAAACAGCCTACATTTTTATTTAGTTGGATTTTCCTCTGATCTGTGTCATTCGGCATTTCTTTTCAGATTATCTAAATTCATCATACATTCCCATGAGGCAATTTGAAACCTGCAGTAAATCTCCAATCACTTTTGAAGTAGAGGAGTTTGTGCCCTGCATACCCAAGCACACCCAGCCTTATACAGTCTACAGCAATCACCTTTATGTTTACCCAAAATACTTGAAATATGACAGCCAGAAGTCGTTTGCCAAGGCAAGTGCACAGCTTAAAAGTCTCCTTTATGACTTAGCTCTTAGGCTCTTGTATAAATATTTGTGTGTGTGTGAGTGTGTGTGTGTGTATATGTGGTTATAGTTATTGGTCCCCCCCCCCCTTATATCTTTCTCTTACATACCTCTGCAGGCCAGAAACATTGCTATCTGCATTGAGTTCAAGGATTCTGATGAAGAAGACTCTCAACCCTTGAAGGTTTGTCTTTTAAATATATATAAATAATTGGCACATTTTAATTTTGATTAACACAACCCAAAACAATATGGTGCTATACTATATAACAACCTGTGCTAAATGTCATAGACTGTGTAGGTTAAGTTCGTGGTCCAAATTGACTGTATGTTTTCTTGCTGGTTTTGGAGATGGGATCTCTTCTGTGTGCATAGCTCAGTAAGTGTGTATTAAATGTCCACCATCATGAGACTTTGAGTAGGCACTCAGAGCCATGGTATAAGTAATTGAAAAGTCTCTCCTGCTAAGGAGAAGGATTGAGTATGTACCTTTTCAAGAGTTGCTCATTTCTTGAGAATATTCAAAAGCAAAGGACATTTGCACAGAAGGATCATATAAGCAAAGGTGTGGGTGGGCATGTGAAAAGAATCACAAGGTTTCAGAATGGGAAGAGGTGGGCCATTGACTGGGGAAGACCTCTGGTTCACTAGGGCCCCAGCGTGAAATGTCCTGCAGACCCAGGCTCTCTCAGGCAGATGCAGTCTGAGTAGTTAACTTTCTACTGAAGGAGGCACTTTCTGTAAAACACACGACCAATTTCCCCATCCACCGAAACCCAGTGTTGGCTTATGCTGTTTCTCCCGTTAGTGCATTTACGGCAGACCTGGTGGCCCGGTGTTCACGAGAAGTGCCCTTGCCGCGGTCCTACACCATCAGCAAAACCCAGAATTCTACGATGAGGTAACGATGTCTTCAAGGGATGACACAGTTTGACCAGTCTTAATAGAGGCTTGAAATTACTTGCCTGTCACAGCCAGTGCAAGAAAAACTACCTCACATGCTAAAGTCATAGCATTAGGAATGGTGTTTGTTTTACATATTTTTTTAAATTTAAGTAACACCTTTGTTGCTAAAAGCAAAAATGCCAACTGCAAATAAATGAAAGAAAATTCTTAAGTGCACCTTGAGTACCACAGGTAATGTTCTAGCAAAGCTCCTTTGAGACTCATCCTTGGACCTGGTCACTATGGCTTCGTCCTGTGTTTTGGTGGGTTTTCTCTTAGAGAGGAACTGCGGGATGGGATGTCAGGCGAGTGCCCTTTTGCCTTTGCAGATCAAGATAGAGCTGCCCGCCCAGCTGCATGAGAGGCACCATTTACTGTTCACCTTCTTCCACGTCAGCTGCGATAACTCCACCAAAGGAAGCACGAAGAAGAAGGACGCTGTGGAAACGCAGGGTGGGGGCTCCAGCTTCCCTTCCTTCCTTTGTAGCCGTGTTTGTCATTTCATCATCTGCACATTAGCGTTTCTTACTCGTATTTTGAGTCTTAATATCCACCCTTTTGGGAAGGGTTGCTCTGGTGGGTTTCTAACCAGTGGTATGGTAAGCGTGCCTGAATTGTATACGTAACTTGCTGGTGGTCTGACCCCCGAAGAGACTGGATGTCAGAGGCTATCTCAAGGCCTTCGCATCATCACCCGCTCTGATTGGTGGTGACGGTTGTTGTTGCTCAGGCTTGCCAGGCTCTCCTGCCAGGAGTCCATGAGCTCACGGTGGGTTTTTCTTGTTGTTGTTGCTCTTTGTTCTCAACAGTTGGCTTTTCCTGGCTGCCTCTCCTGAAAGATGGAAGGGTGTTGACGAGTGAGCAGCACATCCCCGTCTCGGCTAACCTGCCATCTGGCTACCTCGGCTACCAGGAGCTCGGCATGGGCAGGGTATGGGGATTTAAGTTGGTTTGGTTTAACTCAGTTTCTTGAGCAAACAATATGAATGGCT
This sequence comes from Mus musculus, assembly GCF_000001635.26. Lineage (NCBI taxonomy): Eukaryota > Metazoa > Chordata > Mammalia > Rodentia > Muridae > Mus > Mus musculus. The sequence continues at coordinate 121,626,755 of NC_000080.6, read as the reverse complement.
AAAAACAATAACGCACAACAAAGATAGCTCGCAGGATTTTTATCAGTCCCGACACTTGGTTTCCTTTATTTATTTTGAAGTAAATGTGCACAGTTAGGAGCGGCTTCTGATAACACTTAACACGGCATCAGAATTATAGTTCAGGCATTTGATAAGCCTGGTCTGGCAGTGCTGCAGCAGAGAGACACGGAGGATCCTGGCCTGGCGTGGGCCTTCCTGAGAAGTAACTGTGGCAGGAATTTCCTTCCAGTTGATCTAGAGCCCGGGAGGTGAATCTCTTCCCCACATGGCTGTTCTGCTCTGTCTGGAGTCATCCTCATTGCTTCTTAGAGCCCTGATTTTACTAGGTCTGCATAAGATAATTGTGAAGCCAAGCGTGGTGATGCACACCCTTAATCCCAGTGCTCAGGAAGCAGATGTGAATCTCTGTGAGTTTGAGGTCTGCCTGGTCTACATAGAGTCAAGACAGGGCTACATAGTGAGACCCTGTCTCAGAAAATAAAGAGACACTGGTGAAGTAGGGCCTTTCCCAATGAAATGGACAGCAGTCTCTGACAGCTGCAGCAGACAGGACAACTCACAAAGCCCAGGAGGAAGGGTGTGCTCAGGGGAAGAAACTGGCAAAGACAAATGCGGACACAGCTGCATTCCTGCTGTGACCAGATGTAGCTCTCCAGCCCTTTGAGTCCCCAGTCCTTCACCAGTGCCCTCGTTGGTAGCTAAGAGAGCTAATCTGTTCCGATCTTTTTCCCATTTCCCCCCCCAGCATTATGGTCCAGAGGTTAAGTGGGTGGAAGGAGGCAAGCCACTGTTGAAGATCTCCACTCATCTGGTTTCCACAGTGTACACTCAGGTGTGTGTCACACATTCCAGTGATTGAGACTACTTGCATGTCTTGTCTGTGTGAATCAGAATCCTGTTGACTTAGGAGTATATTTTTATACTATAGACCTATATTTGAAGAAAGTACGTAGAAGGTGCTTACATGTGATACACTGGTATACGTAACAAATACTTTATAAGTCTATGAGATTTTTCAACTATTTTCCTCTGGTGAAAAGTCTTTAGATGTAGTTTGTCAATTTTTAAATCTTAAAATCCATTTGTGGGGTTGGGTAGATGACTCTGTGATTAAGAGCAGCAGGTATGAAATCATGAGTTCCCACAGAGTGCCCAGCACCCGTGTAACAAGCTATGCATCTTACACATGCATGAGGTTTCTAGGGCTTGCTGGCTTCCAACCCAGACAAGAAAAATCAGAGAAGAGACCCTGCCTCAAAGGAAGAGGACTCCCAGTTTCCTCTTCTAGCATCTTGAATACACACTGGTGTGAGCTTGCGTGCACATGCACACACACACACACACACACACACACACACACACACACACTCACTCAAATACTTATAAGCCATTCATGTTTGTTACATGAAGCAGATTCTCTTGTTTCTAGAAGCAAATACTAACAGACTTTCTTCTCCTTCTCCCTGCCCTCTCCCGCCCCTCAATCTAGGATCAACATTTACATAATTTTTTCCAATACTGTCAGAAAACGGAATCTGGAGCCCAAGCCTCAGGGAGTGAACTAGTAAAATACCTTAAGGTACCAGATGGTTTTTTGTCCCCCTTTTAAATGTCTTTGGGAGTAACTTGGGTTTCCTTTTTGGTGGTGAATGTTTTTACGCCCCTTTGTAAGCTTCTGTGTGGATGTTTCTACCTGGATGCTGTCATGGTGATTTCATGTGGCTTTTAAGTAGTGGACCGGAGTGAACTCAGACGTGTGTGCTAGTCCCTCGTGCTCCCTTGAAAACCGTTTCTCTTGCACTCACTCAATACAGACCTTTGCTGAATGTTTACCATGGTACTGCGTTTTTTTTTCACCTCATCACTGGGGAATCTGAACGCTGCTGCCTGGGAGGCGAAACTCAGGGGTACTGGACATTGCCAATGTGCTGCTCAGGGGAGGCAAAGGCAGTCTAAGATAGGGGTCTCAGCCCATGTTTCTCTGGGTGAGAAACGGTGGGGGCTGGAATGGAGACTGTGGTTCTCAAACTCCTGTGTATCTAAGATGCCACTGAGGACCACGAGGAGTTGGGAATGGGGCCTGCAGGCCTGCAATGAGCCAGGGGAGGGAGGGGAATCCAGCTTAGCTCAGAGTGAGTCCCAGGAGTGCAGAGGGGCCTTCTGCAGGAGACATAGGCTGGGCTCTGTATGATGAAGGCCTCCCTGCATTGGTTATTGATGAGGTAGGCAGTCCTTGCTTGTCCAAACTGCTGTATTCAGCATGGAGAACTCTAGGTTTTGATGCTGTGTGAGAGGTTGTCATGGTCCTCATAGTGTGGTGTCATGGTCGTGTGCTCTAGGACAGGGATCCTGTCTGGAACTGATCCAAACTCTGCTGTTCTCAATTATAAATTTTATCCGGATTCTGAACTACTTACTACCTTGCGAGTTCTTCTGTCTAATGGCACAGTCCACTGCCCCACACTTAGCTGCCTGGTGACACAGTCCACTGCCCCACACTTAGCTGCCTGGTGACACAGTCCACTGCCCCACACTTACCTGCCTGGTGACACAGTCCACTGCCCCACACTTACCTGCCTGGTGACACAGTCCACTGCCCCACACTTACCTGCCTGGTGACACAGTCCACTGCCCTACACTTACCTGCTGCTGAGCATAAAAGAAGCAGCCCTCGCTTGCCCGTTTGCTGCTGCTGTAACAAAATACCTGAAACTGGAGTTTGAGGGCCGTGAAAGGATCAAGGCTAGAATTGGGCAGTAGAGGAAGAGGAGACCCAAACTCATCACTTTTAAGGAACCCACGCGAGCAGGCACAGTGACCCGCTCCTGAAGCTTGAGTCCCCGTGACCTGATTGCCTCTCCTTAGACCACACCTCTTCCCGATTTTGCATTGAGGATTAAGTCTCTATCACAGACTTTGTGAAGGACACACTCAAATCCTAACAGTCCTGACCCTTAGAAAACTTCTCAGTCATAGGAGATAGTACTAACTTGACCACAGCATCCTGGGTAGCCAGAGATAATGCACCTAGCCTGGCCCAGCCGTGTGCAGGAGCTGAGTATGTTCCTGGAGCCAGTGCGAAGCAGTGAGAGGGAGACTTTGATATAGAACTTGATTATAGAAGAGTACTTTGAAAACAGTCACTAAATGGCATTCCAGGCATAGGACAAAATAAGATTCGAGAGATTGGGTAGAGACTTTGCTCTAATCAAGAGAAAACAATCTACATATTTACGAAAATGAAAACAGGTACGTTGGCCGTTGGCCTCTCCTCCACTTCAGTGATCACGTGAGACCTCTCTGACCATTCTTCTTGGTTACAGCTCCTCCTGATTCCTCTTCTGCCTCTCTCTCTGTTTTAAAGAGCTCTTGCAATTATATTGCTCCACTGACTGCTCCCTGGCTTACGGGCAACTAGTTAACAGTCTTTAGTCCCTTGCCCTGTGGAACATCTTCACCGGTCCTGCAGTTTAGGACAAAGGCATCCTTGAGGTCCACTCTGCATGCCCTCCTCTTCCACTCATTTTAGAGGGAGTTCTTCTATCCTTCCTTGAAATGAAGTAGATATTACCTTAAATAGCGTAGTAGGCATGGTAATGTGAACCTGTTGACCCAGGGACTTGGGAGGCTGAGCTGTGAGAGTCACTGGCAGTCAGGAATTTCAGTTCAGCCTGGGTCCACAGCAAGACCCCATCTCAAAATGAATAACTGAAATAAAATAGACTTTTTTTTTCCTAAATATAACACAACGTTTCACCATGTCTTCTGTGTAGAGTCTGCATGCGATGGAAGGCCATGTGATGATCGCCTTCTTGCCGACCATTTTAAATCAGCTATTCAGAGTCCTCACAAGAGCCACCCAGGAGGAGGTTGCTGTGAACGTGACACGGTAAGGTGGGGAATGGGGGCATGGTGGATGTATTGATGGATGGATGGATGGATGGACAGACAGATGAATGGATGGATGGATGGATGGATGGATGGACGGACGGACGGACGGACGGACAGATGAGTGAATGGATGGATGAGTGGGTGGGTGGGTGGATGGATGGATAAGTGAATGGATGGTTGGATGGATGGATGGATGGATGGATGGATGGATGGATGGATGGACAGACAGACGAGCATATGGATGGGTGGATAGATGGATGCTCTTCTTCCCTTCAGTCTGTCCACACCTGGAGCCTCTCTGAAATGATAGTATATGTGCTAAACATTTTACTGGAGAAATGTCTTACTCTCGCACATAGGCTCCACATCTGATTCCTTGTCTTCTTGTTTGCTACGTGCCAACAGCATCATCGTTCTGCTGCTGTGAAGATAATGAAATGTTCCCATTTCCATATCACTACTCATTGCTTTATTCATTCCTGTGGTGTGTAGGGTCATTATTCATGTGGTTGCCCAGTGCCATGAGGAAGGATTGGAGAGCCACTTGAGGTCATATGTTAAGGTATGTAAAATAAATAAATGAATAAGTCAAGCTGCTACAATCACTTACAGCTGTGGCTCTCCAAGTTTCCTTCCAAAGACTTCTTTCTACAAGCCTCATAATTCAGGGGTGCATTTGGAATTTAATACCTGTGAATCTCTTTGGTCCCTTCTGCCAAGACTTGTACCTGAACCAGGGGAGTTGGAAGACAGGCAGCCATTCATTCATTAACTAATTTCACCCTTTGCAAGATGAGTGTGACTCAACTGGCAGGGAGGTGAAATAAGAATTGTTTTAATTGATCTTGGGTAGACCGTTACTCATTAGCAATCTTCATGTTTCTTTTTAACCCGCCTAAAGTTTCCCAGCATCCTTGCTGCTTTTGGGACTGGAAGGTTAACCCTGGCCACAGTCAAATGAAAAGGCCATGTGAACAGCATAAAGTGTTAGCATCAATAGCAATAGGTTCTTGATACGTACCATTAAATAATCATACAACAAACACTTTGCTAACGAGTTACACATCCTCTTATACGTGGACTGTGGCTTTGTGTACTCTGCAAACTAAAATTTAGATTCTCCGGGATCTGCTATTGTGTCCTGTGGCCCATTCCTAGAGGTTCTGTTACAGATGGAATTGTGTGCCAGCTGGGCTCTGAGCTGCCTCGTACGGTTGTCATGTCTTGGATGGGTTCCCTGGGGACATCCTGGCCACCCTCTCTCTGTCACATGACAGTCACCCTCCCACCTTCGTTTCCATCCCTTCTCCCACCCTTGAATGTGCACCTCAGTCCCGGATCTCCATTCTCAGGAGCCTCACAAGCTCTCTGCCCCTCCCATGGAAGAACCCATGCTGTAGAGTTCCTCTCTTTCTTTTCAAAGTTTGCCTATAAGGCTGAGCCGTACGTTGCATCTGAGTATAAGACAGTGCACGAGGAACTGACGAAATCCATGACCACCATTCTCAAGCCTTCTGCCGATTTCCTTACCAGCAACAAACTTCTGAAGGTAACACGGGCGGCCAGCCTTGCTCTGCAGCTTTAGGACTGATCTTCAAGGGCTGGGGATGGATCTCAGTCGCCCAGGGCTTATGTGGCCCTGTGTGAGGCTCTGGGTCTCATCTGCCCAAATAGTAGCATATCTGGTGAATGGGAGGGTGGGGCTGGGAGGGTCAGTGAGTGGGTACTAAGAGTGCTCAAGAGGGAGGTGCTGTTGCACAGTGAGGAGGGAACAGAATATAGATGTACTGAGCATTCCCTTGAGAAAGCTGTTACCAGGGGGAGGGGGGAGAGGGAGAGAGGGAGAGAGAGAAAGAGAAAGGGAAAGGGAAAAAGGAAGGGAAAGGAAAGGAAAGGAAAAAGGAAAGGACAAAGAAAAGAAAGAAAGAAAATGTTTAAGATAACCCCAGTTAAACATCTTAAAGCACTACATGTTGCCCTAATGATATACACACATATCACATTACAGTTAAGTAAGCTGAGAGCTAGCCACGGTGGCACCTGCCTGTGGTGCCCGCTACCCAGGACTCTAAATAGGAGGGAGGGAGTGTGTATCAGTTACTGTTGCTGTGATTGGCACTTTGACCAGAGGCGACTTCATGAGCCAAGTTTAGTTTAGCTTAAGGTTGGTTTCAGATTGGTTAGAGTACATAATATAATGGTGGGAGATGTACCCAGCAGCAGGCAACCAGGGTGGGAATCTGAGTGTTTTCAGTTGAAAACACCAATCAGAGTGGGGTGGGGCATGCGCGCGCGCGCGTGTGTGTGTGTGTGTGTGTGTGTGTGTGTGTGTGTGAGAGAGAGAGAGAGAGAGAGAGAGAGAGAGAGAGAGAGAGTGAGTATTGGAAATGGGGGCAGGTCTATAAACCCTCAAAGCTCACATCCAGTGACACAATTCCTGAAGATTCCATAACCTCCCAAACAGCGCCACCACCTGGAGACCAAGTGTTAATACCTGAGCCTGTGGAGGACATCACTCTTTCAAAACCCCATAGATCCCTTGAGTGTATAATTTTCATACCAGCCTGGGCAACATGATCTGTTATCAGAAAAAAAAAACTATTTTTACTAATTATTTTCAAAAAACAATTAGTGAAAACTGGATGTGGTGGTTCACACCCATTATCTCAAATATTTGGAGTCCAAGACCGTCCTTCCTTACATGATAAGTTGGCGACCAGCATGAACTGAGTGAGACCCTCTCTCCTCCCAATAAAAGTGTGTGTGTGTGTGTGTGTGTGTGTGTGTGTGTGTGTGTGTGTGTGAAAGAAAATAAAATTCCAACTCCACAGCCTGACCAGCTAAGCCTGTGTGTGGACATTTATGGCAGTTGTCACCATCACTATTAAATCTGAGTGATCAAAATTAGCTCTCCAGGTCCAAGTTTGCTAGTTTGGTCTCAGATGAGAGCTGTAAAGATAAGTTTACCATTTCCAAAGTCTCCCTGTCACCTCCTCAGTGTGGAGGACACTGCGAGGGATGGTATAGACAGTCTCCCTAAACAAGAAATCATCAGAGGAGACTCCACAAATGATCCAGCCGTGCGCCTAGTGGGAGAGGGTGCTCAGTCTCCCCGTGGGTGCAGCTGCATGTTGCTGAATGTGTGCAAGGAGCAGAAGTCTGTCACCCACCTCTTGGATCTGATGAGAAGCTGTCCAGTGTGTCTCACCGCCCATACCTGCTTCTCATCGCTAGTATAGCCAGCCTAGGAGAGCTGGTCTCTTTCCTAATGATGCATTATTTTTGTGTTTGTTTTTTCTTTTCTTTCAGTACTCTTGGTTTTTCTTTGATGTGCTGATAAAGTCCATGGCTCAGCATTTGATTGAAAATAACAAAGTCAAGGTATGTTACTCCACTGGGGACTTGTTTGGGGGGAGATGTCTTTTGCTTGGTTGAAAGCTCACACCTATTCATGTTTCCTGTGTGCTGGGGACAGACTTGTTTCATGTACGATTAGTAGCATGTTTCAGCTTCACCTCAGTCCTGTGAGGAATGCCCATTGTTTAGGTAAGAAGACTAAGGCTAGAGTATTTGAGTTATTACTTGCTCTCAGTCCTGCAGTTAATGAGTGCTAACGCATCTAGCTCCAAGGCAGGCCTTGGTTCCTCACTACCTACAGGGTTATTAAATCCAAAGAAAACTACGGTTATCCTTTGAATAGCTTTTCTGAACTGGGACCAGTTGCTTGAGTACTAATGTAAGATGCTGCAGTAAGTGTTTTAACCACCCTAGATATTTCTGTTTACAGATGGCTGACTCTCACCAGGTACCTGTGCACAGTCTCAAATTCCGCCTCTCCTTTTGTTGGTACCTGGGAGTGTGTTTCTGTGACCATGTCCCCCTGGTTCCCACTGGGACATTCTGCCTCTATATTCTCATGAGGCTCATCCCCCACACAGTTGGTCTTGTCTCTGGACTGGTGGTTCCTGTTAGGGCATGGCCTTGTAGCTCTCTGAGGCTCTAGGTTTTTAATGAAGGACTAATGTAGGACACGCTTGACAATGTTACCCTCTCTTTGATGACTGGAAGACCTGCTTCTGATGCAGGAGTTAGGAGTTGTATCTGTGAATTGTGGCCATACTGCAGCTGTGGGAGGGTGACTGAGCAGGGGGAACCTGTGAGGGCTTCAGGTGGTAGGGCTGCAAGGGCCCTGTGGATGCTTGTGGGGGGAGGGGGAGAGGGAGAGAGAGGGGAAGGGACAGAAAGAGACAGAGACAGAGAGGGAGAGAGGGAGGAAGAGAGAGAGAAGAAGAAGGAGGAAGAGGGAGAGAGGAAGGGAGGGAGAGAGAAGAGGAAGAAGGAGGGAGGGAGAGATGGGGAGTGAAAGAGAGAAAGGAGAGAGCGGGGAAGGTCTGGAAGGAGTCATCAGAGGATGGAGACCTCATCAAGGGCTCTGCTTTCTTAGACGCAGAACAAAAAGTTGGTGGCCCAGAGCCTGAAGCCATACTTACTTGTCGAGCAGGCCTTGATCCTGGCCAGTGTCCTTGTTTTTTGGTTGTTTGTTTTTTCCTTTTCCAATCCAACTTAAAGACTTTGATTTTTTTTACTTCATAGGGAGATGCCAGATGGAGGTGGGTGGCATTTGCCTTGCACGGAGATATGCACCCTCTGTATTAATGCCAGGGCAGCCTGCCAAGGAAGAATCAAGCAGATTGGCTCCCTGGCAGTATACAAGTGTGCGCTCTTATACACACAGGATTTCATTGTATCACTTTTTAGTTAAATATGTTACAAGTGCAACAGGATTATAGCCTCTGTTGGTTTTCTGTTGCTGCCACCCTAGAGTACCTCTGGATTAGACCACTGGCATTCATTTCCTCAAAGTTAAGAAGCTAAAAGATCTAGGTCAAAGTTTCTGTGGGCTGGAACCTCTCTGAGGTATCTACTCTGCCAATAGTTTCTTCTGCAAAGGTCTACTTCCTATGTGGCACCTGTCACACTGGACTAATGTGAACCCTGATGATATCACTTTACCTTAGCATCTTCTCTAAAGACTCTGTCTCAAATACAGTCCCCCACTGGGACTTTTCAGGGTGCCACAGCTTAAGCACATGAGCTAGGCAGTGCCCCAGTGGGAAAGTGCTTTCTCTGGAAACATGGGAACCCAAGTTCAAATCTGCAGAGCCCATGGAAAGCCAGGCGTGTTAGCATGTGTCTCTAATTCCAGCGCTGTTGTAGTGAGGCCTCCCTCAAACGAGGTAGAAAGCAAAGGCCAGTGTCCCTTGGAGGCTGTCCCTTGACCACCACGTTCACACTATGGCGTGTGTATGAGAGACTGGGGTGGGGGTGGGAAGAGCACATGAGCAAACACTGAAGGAAAAACTCATCTTTAACATTCGAATCTGGGGATGCAGTTCAACCTACAAAAGAGCCCTGAGGTAATTTTAACAAAGAGAGATCACTTCAGAGGATGAGGTGTTTTGATTGTATTTTAAGTGTATCGGTTTTAGTCAGCAAATAACCCTTCAGTGTTATAAAAATAAAGTAGGTAGAGCATGTACGTGTAGCTTGGTGGCCACCTACCCTAATGATGGTCACCATGAGAGGAGGGCACAGGTGGCGAGAAGAGGAGTGGGTGATAGAGGGAGACTGTGCAGAGAGAAGTGCTCAGATGGGTTCTGGTGCGTAGAGAAGTCTGCCTGGCCTGAGGAAGAACACAGACTAGGAGGAGAAAGAACCAGGGTGGTGAAGAACAGGGAGCGCCTATCACAGGGAATCACAGTTGCCCTCTCCCTGCCTAGGACTGCAGCAGAGGCCACCTGAGAGGCAATCCAGAAGTCTGTGAGCACTTGTGAAAACTTGTGCAAGAACTGTGCACACCATTGGCCATCAGTTTCAAGCGCTAGGAAATTAGGAAAGGACTTTAGTGGCCTGTGTCTGTTCTCGGTGCTAAATTAAAACATCACAGTAGATATAATAGTGGCCTAAGAGTGGTTCAGTTACCAGCTCTTTCCCTTTATCACAGAGGTAGACAACAAGGTAGACAGACCCTTGGAATGGTCCTCTGAGACCACGTGGCTTGATGGAGCCCAGGACTGCTGGAGAAAGCAGCCACTTGCAGGTGTTCCGCCCTTTCCATCCATGTGGCAGGTTCCCTGCACCTCTGCTCTAAGAAATGCCATGTCTGTCTGTGGAATTGCAGAGCCTTCTTCCTACCTTAATTGTATCTTAGTCCTAAAGCAATGTTTAGAGGGGAATTTTAGAAGTCTTAGAAAAAAATCTCTGTGCAGCTGTGCCTGTAAGAGAGCTCTGGCTTCCAAAAGAAGAACGTGGAACCACAGTATAATTGACCCTGAGGAGAGATTTGGGAGTCCCTCCTGGCATTGTAAAAGATTCTGGTCTTCCATTTTAGCCCTGCCTGGCTTGTGCTAGAGGCCCCAGCCTGCTTCCCACAGGTTACTCATTCATCAGGCTCAGTATAATAAGAGACCCTGTCTCCAAACAAAAAAAGTGGAGAAAACAGCTGAGGAAAGTCATCCCGACATCAACTTCTGGACACACACACACACACACACACAAGCACATGCACGCACACACACACATGCATACACACGTGTGCATACCACATAGTCTAGGGAACAAGTTCTTTTATCATTCATGATTTCCTTCCAAAACTTGGGTCAAATCCTCTTGAGTTTTTACGTTTTTAATGTTAAATATTCTGAATTTGTTCTGATATTTTTCAGTTGCATCCATCATTAGTTAGCCTTTCTGAAAGTACCATAACGAGGTACCGACTCATCCCGTCCGTAGGGGCCCCTGGGCCTTGGACTGGGACGTGAGCTGATGATGCTGCTTTGGTTGTTGTTACTGGAGGAACTGAGTGTATGTCTGTGCACATGCCTATTGGTAGTTGGGTGACGCTACCCACACATACCAACGTGGATTGATTGATTAATGTATAAACCATTTTGCTGAATCGTGGCTAAAGGTGGGGGGTGTGTCAACCTTCTAGTCTCCAGGCAAACCACATTCAATGACGTAGCATCAGAAAGCAGCTCCAGCAGATGGCCCTGTAGCTTCCCATACAGTGAATGTGACTGAGTTTGACTTGGGGCCATCAGAGGAGGCAGGTGCTTGGAAGTTACGAGGAGGGGTTTTTGAGAAAGGCCGCATGGCCGCAGGGCCAGCTGGGAGGTTCTCCTCTGACTCGGCATCTGTGGGCGAAGCTTTTGGGAACTTCTTTTTATAACTGTGATTCCCACAGTCTTGCCTTCCACTTCCTTCTTCCCACGCTCTGTTGGGCGGAGTCCTGGCACCCCACAGGTGTCTGTCCTTAAGGACGGAGTGAGAAAACCCACAGAGATGGGATGAACGTCCTAAGTCTGATTGCTTTGCCTTCAAGGAGATGAGAATTTTTATTTATGAAGTATTTTATTTATGAAGTAAACAGACTATTTGGGCTTTCCCAAAACCAAATCTGAACATTCCCGTGACGACAGACTGAATATTAACACCCATGTTTCCACCCCTCAAGTGTTTTGAGTAGTTTTTTAGGTATGCAAGGCAGAAGAAAAACAGGTTCACTTGGAACAACAAAAACAGGGCATATGAAGGTATTTGTGTGAGCCGAGCATGAGGCAAAGGTGGAGGTGGAGATGAACTTTACCTGAGCCTTGAAGGATGCCACACTTAGTGGACAGGAGACTGAGTCTTATGCACAGGCAACAGGCTTACCCAGCAATATGAATAATGAATGAATAAGAGATGTTAAAATAGCCATTCATTCAGCCCAGCAACTCCCTCCTCAGTATTTACTGAAAGGGGATAAGAGCATGTATCCTCACAAAAACCTGTGCATGAATGTGCATGGCAGCTTTATTCACAAAAGCCCAAACCTGGAAACAACCCAATGCCCACTGGGCGGGAAATGGATAGATAAATTGTTGGTGACTCAGTATGATGGAATACCACTTAGTAATAATAACTAACAAAATGCTCATTCTTGCAAAAAAAAAATTATATGGGCAGCTCTTAGAAGTATTGAAGTAAAATTCAGACCCAGAAGATTACATGAATGGATTCATTTATATTTAAGACATTCTTGAAAAGGAAAAATTACAGGGATAGAAAACAGAGTGGCCATTGCCAGGAACCGAGCACAGAGGACAGAGGCTGGCTCCTTGATCATGGTGGTTATGCAACTCTGTTTGCCTGCCAAAAGTTGTGAAATATTGCACCTGGACAGTCTGAATTTAATCAATGCATGCCTGTAATCCAGCCCGGGGGAAGCAAAATGAGAATGGTCACGAGTTCAAGTCTAGCTTATACTTCAAAGCAAAGCAGAGACTCGAAAAATGAAGTCTGAGGCAGGAGAGATGGCTCCGTGGTGGCTAAAAACACCTGCTGCTCATGCAGAGGGTCCAGGCTCAACTCTTAGCACCCATATGGTGGCTCACAACCATAATTCCAGTTCCAGGGGATCTGGCTCTGTAAAATCCTGGTTTTAGCAGCAGTGTCCACAGGACTGTGACAGCCAGGCTAGGGCTGGGTCTTCAGGGAGAGCCCATTCAGGAGGGCACAGAGTTACCACATTTACAGTAGAGTGTGCACAGTGGATAGCTAGAGGAGTCTGAGCATCCATTTGGGCAGCAGGTGGCAGCGCCTAGACCAGCAGGGGATGCTGCAGAAGTGATAACTTGCTGGGGCCAAAGAGTGGGAATTTGCTTGCCTGAGAAGCCAATGTCTGGAGGCTCTCTCCTCGGAGCCGTGCTTGGTTATTCCCACTCTGCACACCAGCCCATTATCCTAGATTTTATTTTTCCTTTCAGTTCAGTTTATATCAATCTTCTTAAAAAGCATCTACTTACCTGGGTCTTTTACTTTTCTTGCCTCCAAATGTGTCTTATTGAGTAAAAAGGCCTCAATTTGTTTTGTTGTCAAAGTAGAGTTGCTTACTATAGCCATTTGTCGCTGTCAGAAGGGCATCTGGTAGCCTCCAAAGACTCCTAGTGGCCCTTAGAGCAGCATTGCTGTTCAGAGCATACAGGCTTAGAGATCTTCTAAGAGGCAGAGCAGAGCAGGTGCTCTGATGGATTCATTGTTACCAGCAGTTCAGCTTGAGCAGTTAGCAACAGTGTTGCAATTCTTGCTTTCTGCCCCCACTCTCACTCTCTATGTCTTCTCAAGTGGGGAATGCGTTTTAAAAGACATCACTACTCCAGGACTCTGAGACAAAATTAGCAATAAATCTCCATTATGGTCTAACGCCTAAGCTATATTCAGCCTTCCCTCAGGAGTCCCCAAAATGTCACTTTACAGTTGGCTCGGCTGAGTCAGAATGTAAAGTCCATGTTCTACATTTAGCTGATGTGCTGCTCAGATTCAGGGGTTTTTTGTGTTTTGTTTTTGTATTCAGTTCAATGTGCATGATTTAAAAAAAAAAAAAAAACGTGGTATTTGAGAGTTAATTTGTATTCTTATAACTTGATCCTACCTCAGTGGGTTTTTGACTCTGTGTGTTCTTACTGTTGATTTGAAAACTGAAATGATTAAAATGCGAATATGTCTAACCTTCTTCATAATGAGACCTGGTGTTTAGTGCATAAAATCATGCGGTTTCATGTTAGAAACACACAGATTCTGGCTTCAGCCTTAAGTATGTACTGCTCTGTGGAAAGCCAGCTCAACATCCAGGTAACCAAAGGAGGCAGCGAGATGTGGTGTCAGCCACTGGGATTGGTGCTGATGGCAGCCAATCATGCACTGCCCCACCCACCCCAATGATAGCAGCCAATCATATCCCTCTCTACCCTCAACCCCCCCACTCCCAATGATAGCATGTTCTCTCTCTCTCACACACACACACACACACACACACAAACACACACTTGGCTGGGCCCGACCACTAATGTCATCAGTTTCACAAATGCACATGCATACTTATATATATACACATGCATAGTTATATACATACACTTTTATCTACATACATGTAGACAAACATACATATATACATACTGTACAGACAGACATATATCATATATACACATTTGGTGGATGGAGCAGAGCCCCAACAGCCATACTTTATTTCTTTTCTCAGCCTCCTTATAGCTTCTTAGACAAAGTTCTTTATAAAATTACCTCACAGATAAAACGTTACACGAAAGGGAATTACAGAAGGATGTAGATAGTAAGTTCAGAGCAGTGCTTCATTCTATAAGCTCAGTATTAGTTCACAGCAACAGTTGGTTGCACATGGCCTTGCTTTATCATGGTGCACACCTGTGGCCTCATCCTTGGACCTGACCTAGAATGAATGTTTTCCCTTGATCACAAATCTGTCCCAAGCCTACTTCTATTTTTAGGGTAATTGTGAAAGCTCATTGCACTCCTTATCATGTAACCTTTACTTACTATTCTATGAGGAGAGAGCACATTCTTTTCTTGATTCTAACTTTATTACATCTTTCAGGCAATACAACTAAAACCATCTCTTAAAACTTTCTTCCTAAAACTATTTGAATCAAATCAGTAGTTCCGTAAAGTCATTAATTCTTCCAAACAGCATTAGAATTTGAAAGTACATCTTCATCCTGATTTGCAGGAAATTTTCCCAATAGGGTGGGCTGGTGCCCAGGCATCATTAGGCTATGTAATCATGGCAGGAAGCACATCGGCAGTGAGAAGCAACCCTGGGACAAAGTCTCCGGGGCTGTGCCTCTCCAGAGCTCAACCCACCACAGCCAGGCAAAACAGTGGCCATCTCCAGGAAGCTTACTTACTGCTTGCCATGGCCTTCCCTGAGTGTCATGTGCCACTGCCTGGTGGTTCTACAACAGGCCAGGATAACAGTGGCTCAAATGTGACAGGAAACCTGACTTTCTGTTTTAGAAAATCATGAGCTGGTGGGTGGTTTGGAAAGGCCAGCTTGTCCCCCCCAGCGATATGCAGGGACTCAGCCTCCCATCTGATGATCCAGTCTAGGCTGTTACCTTCTCCCCCACAGTGTTGTGGCTGGCTCACCTCACAGCACATTCCAGACACAGGAAAGAAAAGAACATGAAAGCTATCTGCTTCTGTCATGAACGTGGTCTAGGAGGCGCCTGTCACTCACTCTGCAGTCCATTAGAGGGAACTTAGTCACGTGGCCCACATCAAGCTATAAGTTAGGCTGGGAAATAGAGTCTACCTGGTCAGCCACTGCTCCTGCACTTCAAAGGGGTCTGGTCACCAAAGAGGAGAAGGGGGGGGGGGCTGGTAAAGGAAAGGATAATTAGGACTTTTTACTGAGCTGTTAAACATTGGCTTCCTTATTTGTAAATTGGGGTGCTCCATTCTTGTGGCTGTTGAAATTAAATCCAGCGGCTAAGAGTTTTTAGTTATGCTCCCTCCCTCCTTTGTGGACTTGGAAAAAGAAGTGTGGTCTCACGTGTCAGAAGACTTTGGACTCCTGGTAGATCTGAATATGAGTCACTTGAGTTGTGTGACTAAGCACACATCCCTACCGTCCCTCAACCGGTAACATGCAGAATAAGTCATAAGGATCATATAGGATTGGATGGGAAGTAACCAGGAGTGTGTGGTGCAGTGGCTGGCATGTAGAGGCATGGCAGTAACCCAGCTGATTGCTCAGCAGTTGGTACTTTCTCTGGTATGCATTAATGAGAGAAGGGATCGTTATGCACTGACTTGCAAGCAGAAGGCTGCCACACCCTTTAAACTGGCCATGTGCATTCATCAGTGTCTGTGTGTCCTTTGAATACTCTGGGTTTCAGCCTAGGTAGTGCTTTCTCTGAGAAGGGCCAGCAAGATGTCTCACTGGGTAAACCAAGCCTGATGACCAGAGTGCAATCCCTGGGAACCACATGGTGGGAATAGAGTGAAACTCCTAATAACTGTTCTCTGACCTTCACATGCACACACACATACAATATATAATATATAACATAATATATAATATATGACATATATTATATATAATATATAACATATATTATATATAATATATGTGTAAACACAAATAAACTTGTTCTTTGAGTTTTGAATAAAGAATATAAAAAGTGTCTGAGGAACGCTTGGCTTGTGCCCATTATTGAAGATACCCACAGAAAGTGCACGGTCCTGCCCTGTTTTCTGCCAAAACTCTTAGATCAACATTTCTGTTCTTGTTTGTATAAACTACCAAGACTCTCTTTGTCATATCAAAGAAGGTCGAGATATTTGACATATTTGAGCACTTTTTTTTTTTTTTTTTTTTTTTGGTTTTTCGAGACAGAGTTTCTCTGTATAGCCCTGGCTGTCCTTGAACTCACTTTGTAGACCAGGCTGGCCTCGAACTCAGAAATCTGCCTGCCTCTGCCTCCCCGAGTGCTGGGATTAAAGGTGTGCGCCACGGCTATATTTGAGCACTTTTATAGTATACATTCAAATACTGTGCTATAATTTGATTTTTTAAATTGGGTAAATTTTTTTTTCTTGTGAGATTTCTGTTCTTGAAAGTATTGATGAAATAGTATGTGGAAAGTTACCAGACTGCATTAGGAAGGGTATATCTAACTTTTTATCCAATTATACAAGAGGTAGATCTAACTCGGGGGTTTTTGTTTGTTTGTTTCTGTTTTTATGGACTTGGACTCCAACCTTAAGTATTACAACCTAAAATCATCCTAAGTGATGGGTTTGAATCCTTTCAGTTACTGCGGAACCAGAGATTTCCGGCCTCCTACCATCACGCTGTGGAAACCGTGGTGAACATGCTGATGCCACATATCACCCAGAAATTTCGAGATAACCCAGAAGCATCTAAAAATGCCAATCACAGCCTCGCTGTGTTCATCAAGGTAGTGACCTCCAGGGGAAGGGGACACTGCTTTCTAAGTAGCTCCCCAGCACAGTGATGCCCTCAGTACTCAGTACTCAGTACTCTGACAGGAGAGGGTAACTTAACCAGCAGACTAGAAGCCAAAGTTCCACAACTCATGGGTCTGAACTAATGGCTCTTGGCTTTTTTCCCCTAGAGATGCTTCACCTTCATGGACAGAGGCTTCGTCTTCAAGCAGATCAACAACTACATCAGTTGCTTTGCTCCCGGGGACCCCAAGGTAGCATGGCTGTTGGGCACTTTCGCTTGAGTTTAGCTGGCCCATTCACACCTGGAACTGCACCTGTTCTTATCAGAATTGTCTTTTTGTTCCTCACCTCATTCATCCCAAAACCTCTGAATTGAGTTGTTGATCACAGATCGTTTATCGAGACCTTATAACCATGTAACCTTTCTGGTAGAATTATTTTCCTTTATTACCTTCCAGCTTACTAATTTTTTAAATTGTATTGAGTCTGTGTAATTATAAGCTACTTGAAATCCTTTTTAGACATAGAGGAGCATAAATAATAACTGCCTTAAAGTCTGCTAAAGGCATTATTTAATGAAGTGTGTTTGGTTTTCACACAAATGCCTGTAAGCCATCCAACATACATAAAGACACAAGCACGTGGTCCCCACTAAGTGCTCATGCTCTTTGCTTCCAGTAGGTTTACTAGCATTCTAGATACAACATCCGGTGAGGTTTTCACGTCTAAGCATTTCTTCCTGCAGACTCTCTTTGAGTACAAGTTTGAGTTTCTCCGCGTGGTGTGCAACCATGAACACTATATTCCTTTGAATTTGCCGATGCCATTTGGAAAAGGAAGAATTCAGAGATACCAAGGTAACCCATCTCTGCATGGATTTATTTTCTAATGAAGAGAACCGTATCATTTTTAAATAAGAAAAGTATTGATTGAAATGTCATCCCATGATTTGATTTTATTCATGGATGAGGGTGTGTATAATTTTACATTCCTAAAATTGTTGATTAAAAAAAAAAATCTTACGTAGAAACTGGCTTTTCAGCAAACCTAGAGACAACCCATGCAGATGAGAGGCAGATCTGAAGCTCACTGGGGCTCATCAGAAGTAAACATCATGACTGTTTGTCACTTTAAAATCCTTTGTCTTATTTACTACATTTGTGTTTGTTTTGCTTTCCCCTCTTGTAAATTAGCTTCTCTTTCACCAACTGTGGAGTCAAATGACAGCCCAGTAGGTAGGTGTGGGTGGGGCTTAGGCTTGCCCTTGCACTTCCTCCATTAAAGACCCGAATGGAATGCAAGTGGCCATTCAGCCGCTTGTACACTGTCCAATCAAACCTGTCTATGCATATCTGGCCAGGCTTTATGATTCTGACGAATGGGTGCATTGTTTTCCTGTGGAGCTGAGACGTTGCTGTCACAACCCAGGAGATATGCTCCCGGGGTGCCTAGAGTCCCCACATTCTGTTTTAGGGAGCAGAACAAAGTCACCCCACCCCCACCCCCACCCCCCAGATCACATCTCACCTCCCGAAACACAGCTTTTGTCCGTGGAAGCGACAGGAGCTTAAGGCACATGGCTTTCCTGTGAGCTTTTTGTGTTTGCATGCTGAGTCCTCATGAGCTGCTCTGGACCCCCTGGGTCTGAAGGGACTTGAGCTCAGTGAGCTTTCCAGCCTCACTGAGGAGAGTGGGTCCTGTACATCAGTTTATTGGGGTCTCGTGCCAGACTCTGCCCCAGGCACAGAGACTGTAAGTCGTTTTCTTCCCTAAGAGATTTAAGGGAGCCCCTGCCTTACAGTTTAGTCTGCAGAAAGTGGACTAAAAACGCTGCTAAACATGATCATGCTGGAGAAACTCTTTCTTCCTACTGACAGGCTCCACAGGGACTTCTGCAGTGTGCTGGGGAGACTTTCAAGGACCTGCCAGGAAGGCTTTGGAAGTCAAACTGGGGTCTATAGGACTTTCTTGGATAATGGTGTCAGTGTCCTGACTCAGTCTTACTTTGTGCTTCCTGTGTGTGTGTGTGTGTGTGTGTGTGTGTGTGTGTGTGTGTGTGACTGCTTTTATTGATCCTCTTTTAGGGGATTCCTGTCTTCCTCCTTGGCAGATGAGCCCTCTCTCAGCTTTATCATGTAGCTTGTGATGAGTTACTGGGTGGTGCTTTGTATATTTCAGTTGTAGTTTAAGGAGGACATTTTAGAAAAGACTGCAGAAGTAACTTACTTGTTCAGTGAAAGCAGAATAAATAGGTTATGTGCTGGTGTGTCATTTAAAATACATTTGAGTTTTACTGTGACTATGAAGGCATTGATAACCAGAGAATAGACAGCTGACCTCACAAAGTGAATGATATTTAAATAAATCATTTGTATTCATCCTCTCCTTAATGATGTGGTTTTATCCAATTGATCTCTACTGTCGTTAGTACAATAACTTCATTCTTTTAGAAAAAAAATTATCAATAACGTTTTTAATATAATTGCTGTCAGATCTTCTAAAAACAGGCACTAAAACCAGTTCCATGTTCAAAATTCAGGGCAGCTATTTGTATCTGCTCAGGGCTCCTGTGGGAATTTATAGGTTAAGGAATAGAGCAGCCTTGCAGAATTGCCTGGTTTTTTGTTTTTGTGTGAGGCAGAGTTTTGTCACCTGTAGCCACACACGAGGTGGGCTGAGGGGCTCAGGCGACAGTGGACCCCCTGAACCTGAGTCCCACCTGCCTTTTCTCAGATCTCCAGCTTGACTACTCCTTAACAGACGAGTTCTGCAGAAACCACTTCTTGGTGGGACTGTTGCTAAGGGAGGTGGGCACTGCGCTCCAGGAGTTCCGGGAGGTCCGAGTCATCGCCATCAGCATGCTCAAGAACCTGCTGATAAAACATTCTTTTGATGACAGATACAATTCGAGGGTGAGTAGTTCCCAGGGGAGGGAAGAAGGGATGATAAATGCTCAAGCGGTGTAAGGAAATGACCCCTTAGACAAATCCTGTTAACAGGGCTGAGACTTTTTTTCTTGCCAGTGTAACGTCCTCTGCCATCCGGTGCTCAGCCAGGGAACACACTTACCATGTGTATCTTCTTTCAGAGTCACCAGGCAAGGATAGCCACTCTCTACCTGCCTCTGTTTGGTCTGCTTATTGAAAATGTCCAGCGGATCAACGTGAGGGATGTGTCACCCTTTCCTGTGAACCCGGGCAGTGTAAGTACGCAGGCTTGGTGACAACACCTCTGCACTGTCCTTGGGGATATTATCAGAGGGCTGTGGACTCTGTGACTTAGGATGATGGCGTTCTATTCTCTCATGTAGACAGTCACAGCCAAGGAGTCTTCAGGGCTGCAGGGGTGGGGGGGGGCGTGGTTCCTCACATCCGGTGTTGCTGGCAACCACCACTGCTCTTCGTGGTCATTCCACTTTGTCTCTGTCTGCACATGGTGTTCAGTCTTTGTGAGCCCACCCCTTTTTCTTAATAAAGACACAAGTGGCTGAATTCAGGGCTCCCCCAGTATGACCTCCATTTACAAGTAAGGTTGAATACTGTGCTACTGGTGGACGTGAATTTCAGGGAGCACTACTCACTGACTGCACACTCTCCCTTCCTTCTGCTAATGTCATGCTGCATAATACCCTTGGAAAATTACATTTCTTCTTTTAAAAGTTTTAAGATATATTTATTCTTATTTTACATATATGTGCTTTGTCCACATATATGCATGTTGTATATATGCAGCGCCTGTGGAAGCCCAAATAAGGGCATCAGCTCCCTGGAACAGGACTTCATGGAGCTGTGAGCTATCATGTGGGTGCTGGGGACCTGGGTCCCCTAGAAGAGCAGCCAGTCCTGGGCAATTACATTCTGACTAAGAATCAATCGATAAGCCTTTAGCCCTGGCTCTATTAATATCCCAATTCCATATGTGGTGTGTGGTGGCACATCCCATCATGTGGGTGCTAGGAGTCCAACCAGGTCCTCTGGGAGATCAACTATACTTTTAACCCCTGAGCCATATCTCCAGCCCCGCACATTGTCAGACTGTTTACACTACTCCTCCCTCTTAAATAATAATTCTAAGAGGGTCCAGGTTAGTAATGTTCTTTTTTCTTGTTTGTTTGTTTGTTTGTTTGTTTGTTTGTTTGTTTGTTTCAAGCCTAGTAAGCTTTGTCCTCCCCAGCCTCACTGCTCTGGCACTATTCTGGATCACCTTTCCCATGTGTGTCCTCCATGTGTGTCCTCCACATGTGTTCTCGGAGCAGCCTAATGCAGGCCAGCACATGACCTCCCTGTCCTGTTCCAGTGCTTCAGAGAACAAACAGAAGGTCTCGCTTTGAAGTGTATACAACGTTAAGATTAATACAGTTTCTCCCCTGGCAGGAGTCCCCACCTGAGTATCCAGAGACCATAGCTGATACCTCTCACGAGGACAGGAAATCCTGTTACTGCTGTTAGGAAAGGAACAGGCTCCTTCCTCTGCAGGTGGAGAGGTGGGAAGTGGAGTGGAGCCAGGGCAAGCTGGCAGCATCCCTGGCCTCCTCCACTCTCTCCTTCTCTGATCCCTCTGCCACCTCGTCCCTCGTATGCCCTATGCACCAGCCTACCCACTCCAGATGCTGAACACGTCTAGTTGTTACATAGCTTCCCTTCACTGTTTGCCTTCACACTTCAAGATCAGTTCATGAGGCTCGTTCAACCATCTCTAATAATTCCTTCTCTTCCCTTGGCAGATCGTGAAGGACGAAGCCCTGGCTGTGCCTGCTGGGAATCCACTCATGACTCCGCAGAAGGGAAACACACTTGACCACAGCCTGCACAAAGACCTCTTGGGCGCCATCTCTGGCATTGGTAAAGCTCCTTGCTCTTACCAGCCCTGTCCTGTGTCACTCAAACTGTCTTTACTCTCATACGTCGTTAATGGTGAATTAGGACTTGGACTTTCTACCCTAAATATTCTCCTGGTGCGGTGTTTCACAAGTGAAACAGTTCAGGCATTGTAATCAGGAGTCTTGTGAGATTTCCTCAGTTGATTGTTTTTAAATCTTCAATCTTTGTTACGCTTTTGGAAGCAGGCGATCTGCAGGTATGGGGGTGAGTGGAAGATTTGCATGTAATAATGGGACCTAGATGAGATGTGACAGTCTTGTTCATAATTCCAAAGGAGGTAACAGTTTGTAGCTGGAATCCAGTCCTAGAAATTATTTTTCAGAGATCTTCTGTTCTTCCCCCACTCCACCCCCATGAAAAACAGCCCCATGGGAAGGAAAACAGATGGCATAAATCAAGACTCAAATAGAGACGTCTCTCTGAGGGAAAATGCACCTATTTACATTCTGACTAATTAAGCTGCAGCTTTATAAAGATGATGATACACACGGCACCATACATATGCACACACTCACAGATGTAATCAAAGGATTTTAATAGGGGGTTCTCAGTTTGGTCTTCTCTGGTTCCCCTCTGCTAACCACACTTCGAATATGAAGCATTCTACTGTGGCTAGTGGTTACACCACCCATTAATGCCACAAATTCATGGATCAGAAAAAGTGGTGCCTTTTATGTAGGCTTAAATTTTTGTGCAACCTCTCCTCTAGCCCACTACCCAGCAGAGGTAGTAGAAGAGAAAAGTTATTAGGATATGGGGGAAGTCGACCTGTTCAGCATTGTTCTTTGGGGGCGAGCTCCATCTTTGGCAGCGGTTCAGTCCTGTAGCAAACACCAAATATGACTCAGCAGCTGCAGACTCGTCCTCTAGGCAGGCAGACACCAGGTAGGAACCAACAGCTGTAGTTCAATCCTGAAGAATCCACCAGGCTCATTCACCATCTAATCTTTTCGAGTTTCTCCTAGTGGCATTGTCATTGTCACAAGTTGAGCTTAACAAAGCTATGTAAGGTGAAACAAGAATAGCGATGTGGAGCAAACCGAACCAATGCTCAGTGCTTGTCTCCCACTGTCTGTGGGGTCATGTTTTATATTCCTTTATCACAGGTATTTTCACATGTTTGCTATATCCAAGCATCCTTTCACGTGTGTCTGCTTCAGGTAAAACATTCTTTCAGGTGTCTGCTTTAGCAAGACATCCTTGTGCCCCAGCAAAGGATCATTTGACATAATTAACTTTCCAAAGACTCTAGAAGTTTCCACTTCACTTTTATCCACTGACTCCACAGGATTAATGCTCCTGAATCTATGTTCTTCCCATCTCTGATGTTAATTTCAGAGAAGACAGTGAAGCAAGAGTAGACTGACACTGGAGAGCCCATGCGGCGTCCAGATTTACTCCACACCATCAGTACTAGTCTGGAAGTCCATTTGTTTCTATGCATAATTTTCATGGTTATATGCCCCCCATATATATATAAAATGTCCCGTAAATGTTGGCTGTTGTGGGCAGGTTCCTCTCTTCTCTGGGGCCTACACACACGTTTCTGGCCTGCTCTGCACAGATGCTAAGCCATGGCTGTGAGTAGGGAGACGGGCTTTAGTGTGTTTGCTGCAGTGGTTCTTGCACTAGCTTGGCTCAGACAGGTGTGGCTTTGCATCCGGGCTCCAACAGTGCCTGGTTGCCCCTGCTAAGTGTCAGCCTTGCAGCCTCTGTGTCCTTAGCTGTAAGCTACCACTGTGGATGCCGGGTGATTGCCGTGGAAAATACGTGCTACCATTGATATACCTCAGCTGTGTTGTGCATCCTTGCTTCATAACTCCCTCTCAGAGCCAAATGATGAGTCCACAAGCCCACCAACGTGTTTGAACATCTTACTGCTCTGTCCTCTCTGCCCGGTACTCACAGTTCCACAAGGGGACGTTGTAGACTGTGGAAGTGATCAAGCCACAGTGGTGGGGCATTTTGCTCAGTTGATTCTCTTATTCAGAATTCAGCGTTACAATTCAAATGGCAGTGAGAGACTTGCACTGCTGTGTGTATGTGGTGCAGTCATGAAAGGGGACTTGGGACTGATCTGGTCACTTTTCACTCATTATCAGTTTTCCAGACCCGAACCCACATTTGCAGAAGCTACAACAGGCTGCTTTATACTTGGCTCTGTCTCTGTGCGCTCCCATCTAACAGCACCAATCCTTGTTCTTAGAAACATCTTCCAGGGAAGCCCCACCGGGGAACCAGGTTCTATAGGTTTGTGTTTGTGTTTTGTTCTGGATGCTACAGCAGCTACTACTCCTCGGGGAGCCTCCGGATGAGTCAGGGCTGCAGCTGATGCTTCCAGGCAAACGTGAAGAAGTCACATTGCCAACCATCCTGTGAACAAGTCCTTAAACCTCTTCAGAGCATGCAAATGAGAATGTCTAGAACTGAGTCCTGGATAAAAAGCTCTCTAGATTCCATGTGCTTTAGAGGATAACCCCTCTTAGCTACAGAATTCCCCTCCCACCTGTTCCGTAGTGGGCTTTTGGAAAAAGTGGAAGCGAGATGAGCCAAAACTTGTTTCATTCATGGGTTCTTTAAGGTCTTTAAAATGCATTCCCTGTGGCCTGGAGAGGCAGTTCAGTGATTAGGAGCACTTGCTGCTCTTACAGAGGACTCAGGCTCCCTTCCTGGCACTGTTGACTGTAATTTCAGTTCCAAGGGATCCGATGCCCACTTCTGGCCTCTGTACAGGTACACATGCCAGCATGTGTATATGTGGCAGGCAAAGCACCTACACACACACACACACACACACACACACACACAAACCCTAGTTTTTGAAGCCATTACCTGTGAAAGTGACCCTATGATACCCATCAGTGTGTTAATTTATGAAATAAATGTACAGTAATAAAAAAGGTTTTTAAAGTCAGGCAGTGGTGGTGCACATCAATAAGGAGGCAGAGGCAGGTGGATCTCTGAGTTAGAGGCCAGCCTGGTCTACAGAGTGAGTTCCAGGACAGAGAAACCCTGTCTCAAAAAAAACAACAAAAAAGTTTTTTAAAAACACTTGGAAGTATTTTTAAATAGAGCCCTTCCCTCAGCAACAGCACAATACACATACTGAGAACAAATGAGCATTTGTGTTTGTTTGCCTTAAATTAGGAGTACAGTTTGGAATTGGTTTGAAAGTCTGAGAGTGGTGGGTATAGCGTCCATTTCTTGACCCCTTTGGTCTGACTTTCGTGTCCTGCTTCCACTCTGAGCTAAGGTTGTTTTAAGAGAATCATCATTACTATGTGGCCCTAGCACGCACTTCTTTTCTCTCCCTTTAGAAAAGCTGTCACCCGGGCTGGTGAGATGGCTCAGTGGGTAAGAGCACCCGACTGCTCTTCAGAAGGTCTGAAGTTCAAATCCCAGCAACCACATGGTGGCTCACAACCACCCGTAATGAGATCTGATGCCCTCTTCTGGTGTATCTGAAGACAACTACAGTGTACTTACATATAATAAATAATAAATAAATAAATCTTTAAAAAAAAAAAAAAAAAAAAAAAAAGAAAAGCTGTCACCCATCCCTGTGACAGGAAAATGCTCGTCGGGAGGGAGAAGGATTCATATGCATATCACATATCTTTAATCAAGTTAATTAAACATCATCTCCAGGTTGTCTGAGAGTAGCATTAGCCATGAAATTTAAAAGTCAGACAGCTAAGAGACATAGAAAAACAGAGGTGGCTTGTTTTATCTGTCCATCCATCCGTCTGCCCATCCATTCATCTGTCCATCTGTCCTCTGTAGAAGTGTCCTAGCCTTTGTACAGAGCCCAATTTCATACTGAAATCTACAATGGCCTGTTGTGAGTTGGATCTCTTCTAACGCTGTCTGCAGAGCCTGGGCTTCCTGCTGAAGGTTGTTGGTTCACAGGATGTCAAATCCAAAGAGTCGTTTTTAGAGTGAAATTTATTCAATCTTATCTAAGCAGGAAGCCAATTAGTTACTTTAGAAAGTCTCCATAGTTCAAAGCTGGAGGCCAGTTTCTACCTTCAAATACTGTTGTTTCATGCATGTCAAAATGTTGTTTCCCAGTGAGAGTTCCTTCCTTCCTCTTGGAACAGACACAGCCAGATACTTTCAGTTTACAGATTAAGGGTGGATCTAACTGTCATAATAATTTTTTATCGTATCTCCAAATCAAAACTAATAACATTGTTTATCAGAATTGACTTGTCTGTATACAGTTCTGTTTATTCAGGCCTTAAAAAACAAACAATACTTAATACCCCAGCAACTTAGTAGGCCTTTCACAGACAATATGCGTAAGTTCCTGGGGAAATACTTGCATTTGTGGCTCCAGGCTGTTAGTCGTAGGTTGCTCATGCTTGGTGGATGGATGCTCAGCCTCTATACTTTGACTTCTTGTCTTCACTTCCTGTTTCACTTCACTTGCTTTTTATCACAGCAAAATACCAAGACAGCCCCTCTATAGAAATGGAGTTTCCAGCCAGCGCCAGGTGTCACCCTGGGTCCTTAGATTTTTTCAGAGTGTCTTGTCACACTTCTGGGAATATCCAGGGGCAGTTTGCCATACAGGTCGTATACTATAGGTTTATGATACAGTTTCCCATCTTTTGCTTAAATGGTTGAGATGGATTTATCCTTTTTTTCTTCTTGAATTCTACTCTGAAACAATATATACTACAATAATGTAAGTTACAATAATACAAATATAATATATGAAATAATGAAAAAATATATTCTATAATAATGTATGACATAATGCAAATAATGTATATTTGAGCAAAGACAGCTCCAGTAAGTGGATTAGCCATGTTTCATATGTGTCTGAGCAAAGACAGCTCCAGTAAGTAGATTAACCATGTTTCATATGAAATGTCATTTTGATGTCTCCCGTACTCACCTGGTTCTTGGAAGGGTGATGTAATGAGAGACTGGAGAGGTGGCTCAGTGGTCACGAGCATTTGCTGCTCTTGCAGAGGACCCAGGTTCAGTTCCCAGCACCCACAACCACATGTAACTCCAGTTTCAGGGCATCTAACACCTTCTGGCCTCCACAGACACTGCACACACATGGTACAGTGTGTACCATACATACATATATGCATATATATATATATATATATATATATATCTCAAACTTACACATAAAATAAAAAAAAATAAAGGCAAAATTGTTGAGTACAACTCTCGAGCCATATGACCTTATAAAAAATTAATGGCCACAAAAACACTTCCTCTTAAAATTTAGTATTTATTTTTATTTTGTGCTCTCTAACAAAAACTTGGTCTTGCTTTAATTTCCTCTTAGCTTCTCCGTATACAGCCTCAACCCCCAACATCAACAGCGTGAGAAATGCCGACTCAAGAGGCTCTCTCATTAGCACGGACTCAGGGAACAGCCTTCCAGACAGGAACCCCGAGAAGAGCAACTCTCTGGATAAGGTGATTTCTTTTCGCTTAAAACAGGGTTTCTGATCTCTAATGGGGGTAGCCAGTGTAACCCGCTTCACGTTCTGCTGTTTATTACATGTGACCTTCTGTGTGTTTTTAAATACCGTAGCCAGCACGCTGTAGATGACAGGGCTTCTGCTAGGATTGTGACTCAGTCATTGTCTCTGTGTGTTAGGTCGCTGCTGGTAATGACAGCAGATCCTTCTTCACGTCAGGCAGGCATGCGTCCTGGAGCTCCCGTATCCATGGAGTCCTCTCAAACCCTGATCTCATTTCCTGGGTCTCAGATCCAGACAGTGTTTATGTGAAGCAGGGGAGAGCAAACGATTCTGGTGTCTTTTAGAGTCTTCGTGCCTTTTGGGTCCAAGGCCAGCAAAGCAGATGGATCGATCTTACCAGAGCCATGACTGACCCACTCTGGTTGGCTGTACCCACCCCTAACACTCTTTCTTCTTCTTTTTAAATCTTTTCTATCCTCTATTTTCTATTACTGTAGCTTCAGTCTCTCTGGAACGTCGTAAGAAAAGATAAAGGTTGATAATAATGTGGGACCCTGGTAGAGTTGTATCACTTGGGGCTCTGTATCCCTGTTACTTCGAATTATAAGAAAGTTTTCTGCCAATAAACAAGCGATCCATTTTTAGGGAAGTGTTGCTCATTTGCAGGACGTCCTTCCTCTATCTCAGCATCAGGTTTTTCTGTGACTGGCACCGGCACGGTTGTCTTTAGGCACACTTGTGTGATCCGTGACCATCTCAGCCTGGCTCTGTCATGACGTGTTGACTTTTCCCTTGACCCACACCATGCCTCCGTGCGTAGAGGGACAAGCTGCTCCGGAGGCACTCCGCCTGCGTCGTGCGTAGTGCCGAGGAGGAAGAGAGCTGCCCGTCAGCCAGGCGACACCGGATCACTGTGGATTTCTCCCTCCTCACAGTCCCACCTCTGCCAGAGGAAACTTTGCATGTTGCACCCGTGTTCTTCCCGCAAGAAGTACTGAGTTCTCTGATCACCTCTTGACTCAGTCTGAGGGCTTCCTAGTTGGCCCCTAGCCTTTTACCACTAATGACTCCTATATTTCTTAAATAAAAACCATCACACATATTATTTGAACCTGCTCATTGTATATATATATTTTTTAATTGACCACCAACACCTTGAAAAAAATAAAAACCTTTTTTTCCTATGATTTTTTTTTCCACTTTGTAATTGGCAAAAAAGAAAGAAAAGAAAGTTCTTGATTTAAATTGAAAATATTTCTCATCTACTTCGTCTTTCACCGGAGCTGAGATTCTTATTCAGCTCTTCCGATGTGAACCTGCTACGATGTGAACCTGCTACTTCCTAGTGGTAAAAGTGCCTTCTGCCCCATCCTCAGCCCAGGCTCTCAGATCCTGGGGTCAGGCGAAGCTGATGATGGAGGGCCTCTGAGGGTTAGGGTGATCGGCAGTGCTGTGCTGACGTGTTCCTGTCAGGTGTTTCTCCATGTGTGCCCACAGTGCCACGCCCATGCTGTTCCCTGAGTGACCGCCTGCTCCTCGGGCTCACCTTAGTGTTGCGTGGCACCTTTGGAGTCCTCCCTCCCACGACGGGCCCTCGTGCATGTGCTTGCTTGCTTTTGCATGAGATTTTTACCAAGATTTTTTTTTTTTTTTTACCCCTTTGACATGATGATAACTGCTCCTCCAGTGAGAAAGGTTTGTGCCTTCTGGCTTGTGCCTTTGGGACAGGACAGAGGTGTCAGGTGAGCAGGAGGCAGCAACAGTTGTGTGTCACACCTAGGTGAGGGGTATCTTTGTGAACCTGTGCCTGTGGGCTACCTCTCTTTGCAGTTGTGTGATCTGACTCAAAGTTAAAGACTCTTTCCTCTTCGAAGGGAGATGTGTGCATTGTGGAGTAGAGAACTTACCTGCATTCTCTTCCAGCAGCAGCAGAGTGGCATGCTGGGAAATTCCGTGGTTCGATGCGACAAACTGGACCAGTCTGAGATCAAGAGCCTGCTGATGTGTTTCCTCTACGTGCTGAAAAGCATGTCTGACGGTGAGTAGAGTTAAAACACAGATGTTTTGTTTTCATTGTTTGAATAACAACTTACTTTAGTGGCTTAATTGAAAATTTCAGGTACTTAAGGGAATTTCTTCCTTTTTTTTTTTTTTTTTTTTTTTTTTTTTTTACTGTGTATTAATTTGCTAAATGCAGTAGTAATAGAAGCCTTGATGTGGAGAATTAGTTGCTTCTATTCCAGCAAATACTTTCTACAGTGGAACTGGGATTTCTTTTTAATACAGTGTTTCACAGGCAAGCTGGACCTTTGCAGCTGAGAGTGACCCTGAACTTCAGACCCTTCTGCCTCCACCTCCAGAGCCCCGGGTTAGGCACTGGCTGTCACACCTGCTTCCCGTTTATGCCGTGACAAAGACTGAAACCAGGGCTTGTAGGGGTGCCCGGTTCTACAAGTCCAAGGTCACAAAAATATTCTCCATGTTTTCTTTAAAGGGTAGTAGCATTTCCACAGTCAACCCTAGATATCTACGTAGCCTTGGTTTTGTGTGTGGTGTATTGGCAACTGGGAAGATGCCCCCGGAAGGGAGTTTACCAGAGAAGCAATGGAGCCAGTCATACAGCACTCTGGCCTCCTTTGCCTTTTACTTTTACACTTTAATGAGTACCTGTGCTCCCTCAGGCTCTCCCGGACACTACTGGCTACTGGCCATTCTGCCTGGTATAGGCTGGCAGTATCTGAGCTCAGACCTCTCCGGGCAGAAAGAAGCTTACACCCTCACTGTTAGTCAGTGAGTCAGACCTGCCCCTGAGAACCGTTTCCACTTGGACGCAGCCTGCTTCAGCCATGACTCTTTATTTTGGGAGCTGGGAGACGTCCTTAGCTACCCTGAGCGTCTGGTGTTACATCTCTAGATGAGAACTCCAGTGCTTTGCGTGGGATGAAGAGTGAGGATTGCATGGCCACATTCCTGTGAAATTGGGACGGCTCCTCTGAAGCATGGCCTGGCACAGCTTCTTCCCTCTCCGTCCCCACTCCTGACAAGTGTGACAGAGCACAAAGTACAAACCCACAGCCCATGGCCTCTCTTCTCATCTCAGGCCCCAGGGAGTCGGACATTTTCCTGGAAGGAAATCTCTTTACCTGGTTTTCAGCTTTATGTAAAAGGGACCTGGTGTTCACATATCAAATGAGACTACTTTTTATACAATACCCAGCTGAGGGCTCACAGAGATTCAGATGTGTTTAGCGTTTAGTATCCCGTATCTTTCAAGATTTTCTCCTATAGATGCAACCCGTGTGACAGGATTTTAGCAAAGCATGCTTATTATAGAACAAGCTTAGAAAGAAAAACAGAGCTGTATGCCTATCAATAGAAATTGGTTCGTTTCATTTTGGTACACCCATAGAGAGTACTCTGCAGCTTGGGAAAACTGAGTAGAGCCAACCTGTATTATTCTTTTTACAACTCGAAGGCAGGGTCCGGAGAGACGGCTCAGCTATTAGAGCATCCACTGTCCTTTCAGAGGACCTGAGTTCAGTTTCCAGCACCTACATTGGACAGCTCATAGCAGCCTGTAATTCCAGCCCCCAAAGCTTCTGGCCCTGAAGGCATCTGCACTCCTGTGTACATACCCAACACACACACACACACACACACACACACACACACACACACACTCTTTAAGAGCAAAACAGCATGTTTTCACTTTCAGCAAACTCCCTGAAGAGGAAGGAAGGGTTTTGTAGAAGGAAATAGAGAGGCAGACTTCAGCTTATTATTGTATTTGAGAACATGCTGTGTTCAAGTTAAATAAATGGTCCTTACCGTAATATAACACTAGGTAATTTATTAGTGAAGTTCTGGAATTCAAATGTTCTTTGACTTGAATAAGTCTCTCCTGTGTTATGCAGGAGAACCTGCTGGCATGGTTCACCTTTTGGTCAGATATAAAACAGGCAGCAATGGAGACCTACACTCTGGGGTCTATCCCCCCTGTCATAATACATGGTTATCTATAATGTATTTAATGTTTATTGTGATGCTGACCAAATCAATGCTTATTTTTAGATGCCCTGTTTACATATTGGAACAAAGCTTCAACTGCTGAATTGATGGATTTCTTTACAATATCTGAGTGAGTGGCTTTATCCTTTCCTGTCTCCTTTTCGTCTCTCTAGCTAGGAGGTGGGAAGCACACTGTCCTCAGGGCAGGAATACAGTGCATGACACAGTTTCCTTCACGAGTCAGTCAGCAGTAGCCAGCCTTAATATATTGTAAAAAATTGCTTGTGGCTGCTGAGATACCTCTGTGGTTCAGCCACTTCAATAAAACGATACAAAATGTATTCACCGTGTTGGTGGCTACTGTTTTTCTAAGTTAAATCTAGAGCCTGTTTGATCTCTTCAGAATAAGCTTCTGGTTTCTTTTCAGCTCGTTATTTTTAGAAATACGGACCCATAGCACTTTTTCTAAAACTGCTGAGGGAAGATAAGTTTTCAAATTCAGAATTTGGGTTGTTTTTGAAAATTTGTAGTTAGTGTTTCTCAACCCACAATAGCTACAGCTCAGACAGCACCCTTGATCAAACACATTATATCCATGGCAAAAGAAAAAAAAAAAAACTCTTCAGTTCTCTTGATTAGTGTTATCGAATACATTGTGATGTATGTAAGCAGCTTTGTGTCTGAAATATATTAGAAGGAGCTCAGATGCAAACCTTGTTCTCTGAGGGGAATGCCTGTGGAACTGGCCTGCTGGCAGGAGTGGTTTAGTCTATGACTGCTCCCACGATTGGCAGTCAACCAGGACAACTCGTTCTGTTAGCTAACTCTTATTAAGACGTATGGGTTTTAAAGATTCAGTTTTGTAGTTCTACTTAAAACAAAGCAAGAGAGTTTTATATTTGATGCCAGTGAAGGGACCACTCCACACACTTGAGCCAAAAGAGAGAGTTCCTTGCATAGACTCATACGAGGATGGGTTAACTCTCAGTGGCGTGGAAGGCCTGCTACCTTCTGAGGCACGCTGCCCTGGAGCGAGTCTGGCCGCCCTGAGTGAGTGACTACTTTTCTTCTGTTTATCCATCCACGACCACCATTCTGATGGCCACACACGTGGGCCTCCCCTGATGTGTTAATGCTTTCCTGTGGGTGGAGAATGACCTTCTAGAAGATTCCTGAAAGCCACGAGCTAGCCATCCATACCTTTTTTCGATATTGCTAATAGGCTTCAACCAGTGGCTTGAGCACAGTTTTATCTGCGCGCTCTCTAATGGTTGTCATTTGTCTGCAGGGTCTGCCTGCACCAGTTCCAGTACATGGGGAAGCGATACATAGCCAGGTACTGTGGGCCATCCTGTGAAATGTCCAGGCCGTTTTCTGTGAGGCTGTGTGGTAATGCTCGACTGTGGTGATTGGCAAGTGCTGGCGACCTTAGCTTGCTACCACGGAGTCCAGTCCGGTCGTTTCCGTCGCCAGCATTACTACACCCGTTCTGTCTGGTTTTGTCTCATGGTCCCCTCTCAGACTGACTGGCTGTACTGTTGCTAACTTCCTTCTTCATTGATTTCCAAATCCTAACACTCTTGGACATCTCTTTCTCTTCTCCATGCTTCTCCCTCAGTGAGTTCTTGTCCCTGCTCCCAAACAAACCTGCTGATTCTCACTTAGCTTCTCTCTCTCTCTCCCCCCCCCCCCAATAATTAAGAGGATGTTATTATCCTGTCGCAGATTTGTATGGAGTTTTACTGGCCTTTAAAATGGAACTCTGTTTTCTTACTCTGACCAGTCAGTGTGTCCTTGTCTCTCTAGAATGTTATGTCTCCCTCCCCACTGCCCTGGCCTGGCCTGTACTCCCTTCTGTCTCAGGAGAGCTGCAGGTTCCTCACAGACATAAGCCCAGACAGGTCCATTCCTAGGGCATTTCCTCCCTGAACATCTTATCATTACCAGTCCTTGCCCTGACGCCCTGTGTATCTGCTGTGTGTCCTTCTGTGTCGGGATGGGAAGGGGGAGGGGTGGGGAAGGTCAGAAGCATCCTAGTCGTCTAGTGTTTTTAACGGTTTGATTATAAGTAAGCTACATTTGTTTTAAGAAAGTCTGCCAAGTTTAGTTTTAATTGCAGTGTGTTTTCTTATGGTTCACAGCAGTGAAACAGAACGGACATTAGCAGACACTGTATTTGAGTGCGGTTGGCTTAGATGCCGGCACTGCCGCCCCCCCCCCCCCCGGGGGGGACAGATCACAACTTTTCAGGATCATGTTTTACATCATGAAATGAAAGCTTGTGTCCTCTTTTTTTTTTTTTTAAAGAAACAAATTTATCGAGATCACTTTGCCTTTTCCTCTTATTTTGTTTTAACTAAAATGTAATTTTTAAGTTTCTTAGTCTTAACCTGGAGTTTTCATCACCACAGTGATTTTATGTTTGTTTCCAGTACACAAATGCAAGTATATACAAGGCGCCTCTATGCCAGTAGACATGTCTTACTTCCACTCTCATACTGCCCTGTGATGATGGGCAAGCTGTACAGCTGCTAATCACCACAGAGCTCCATGCCTTCTCAGCAGTTACTGCCAGTTACATTTTAGCAAGGCGCCTGGAGAATGTTCTGCAGAGTAGGATAAAAAGCCTGAGCTCAAGCTGGTGAATGTGGGAAGCTGACAGTTTCCTCTCTGACAAAATATTTTAGAATACTTTGTAAAGCAGTTCTTTTGTTCCCTCCCCACAGTAGATACAAATTTAACGTTTGGAGGGAAACTTGTCACTTTGTAAGCCCCTGTATACACTTGCATAGAATGTGGGCTGTTTAAGAAGGGCTGGGGGCGGGGGGGGGGGGGGGGGGGGAGAAGGGTCAGAGGCGGTGTTTTCTTTGTCCCTGGCACTGTGGAAACATCCGTCCTGCTTTATAAAAAATTGTCATGGTTTCCGCTGCATGTGACCGAGATGATGAACCATGACATGAACACTGTCAGTGTTTGCCCTGCACGGCGCAGTTGTGTGAACACTGTGCCTTCTCCTTCACTGGAAAGTCACCCCACAGCATGCAGCTGACGGTCGTCCATTGCATGTTCCTGTTGAACACACAGTAACACAGTGAGGGGCTTGGTTGGCTCCGGGACGGGGGACAGGTATCCTGCTCTCCAGTCAGGTTCTGTCTGCTCTGGCAACGGTACACTATAGGGAAGTGAGCTATCTGATTGCTAACCCAGATACTTTTCTGTTTTCTCTACTTGACTGCTTGACAAGTTTAACAAAGTGTGTGACACTGCCTCCTGCTTGGGTAAGACATAGGTGTTCAGCTTATTCATTTAACCCCTGCCATTGCATGTGTGTCTTCTGCTTCTTTTGGTGAACTGGTTTGGTTTTTTTTTTCAATTGGCATAATAGTCTGCTCTTGCCACATGTAATTCAGGGAGGTTTGCAGTGTTTTCTTAGTTGTCAGAATACTGTTATCTCCATACTGGAATGAGGTTCTCTGAAAAGTTGCATCCCTAATGAATGTACTTTCTCAGAACGAGAGAGACTCTGCCTTGGCTCGATCTTGCTGCTTCGAGGCCTAGTGGCTTTGCTGTGCACTGTTGGAGCTGCTGGCTGTCTGTCCCTGGCCACATGGCTGCATGTAGCCTGACTGCCCCATGTACAACGCTCCAGCTTCACTAACTCTCCCGCCTCGCTTGGTGTAACGCGTCTAACGTTGCTTCTTTCCCATTTCACTCATGTTACAGGAACCAGGAGGGGTTGGGACCCATAGGT
This sequence comes from Mus musculus, assembly GCF_000001635.26. Lineage (NCBI taxonomy): Eukaryota > Metazoa > Chordata > Mammalia > Rodentia > Muridae > Mus > Mus musculus. The sequence goes on along the minus strand of NC_000080.6, from coordinate 121,591,920 downwards.
CATGATCGAAAGTCTCAGACATTGCCTGTTTCCCGTAACAGAACAGGAATGATGCATGCCAGATTGCAGCAGCTGGGCAGCCTGGATAACTCTGTCACTTTTAACCACAGTAAGTCCCACGCCAAACCATCGTAACCGCCAAGCCATCTCAGAAGGGAGAGCCCCTGCCACACTGTACCGCGTCACCAACTTGATTTTTCTTCCAGAGCCAAACAAGTAGGAAGAAGAGTTCCCTCCTTGGAGGAGAGTCCTGTGCAGTGGGGGGGTAGCAGAATGTGGGGCCAAATCAACTACAGCACCCGTCTCAAAGTGCCCAAACTTCAGGCAGGATGCAGCAGATTCCGTGGCCAGACATTGGCTCGTATTTTTGTTCATTTTATTCTACCCTCTGCTGTCCCTCCTGGCACATCCGGGTCAGATTCGGTTGCCTCTCTCGCTCGGTGCATGTAATTGGTTGAGTGCCCACATTCTGACGTTCCGCCCGCAAGAGACCGTTAAGCCCGTGAATCAATTTGTGAGGGTGTGGAAAGCATCCAGTAACGAAGTGACTTTTTCTGTGTTTTCAGTGTGAGAAAGATATCAAGTGTGCTTGGGATTTCTGTAGACAATGGTAAGACTTAATCAGGTTGGGGCCGCTTCCCTTGCAAACAAGACCTTTCCATTCATCTTGCCTAACTGCAGGGCTTGCCTAACTTCACCATAGAGGTCTGCTAGTACGAGGGTCCATCTTTTTAATTCGTTTCTCTCAGTCATCCAGACACCTTCATGTGCTCCTGCTAGACGTTTTGGAGTTCGAATCTTCCTGAGGGTTTCTCAAAGCAGAAAGCCTAAAAGCACCAGCCACGCTGCGCGTGAACAATTAACACAGTCATCCTCGGAGTCTGACTTCCATCCCTGTTGCTTTCTCAAAGCCGTCCTTCTCTCTCCAAGCATGGCGTAGCGAGATCTTAGAAAATCATGTGTTCTCATCCCCAGCACTGTCTTTAATACATGGTTATTAGTTCTTCCCACCATCTCTAACCCGCTGTGGTTGTCATGCCTTTTTCTTCATGCAGACTCAGTATAAAAACAACACCCCCACCACCGTGTGGTTGAAAGGTAACACAAAGTGAGAGTGCAGAAAAGCACAGCAGCATGTCAGGTGTGGCGGCATACGCCTTTAACGCTAGCACTCCGGAGGGAGAGGGATGGATCTCCGTGGGCTAGCTCAAGGCCAGCCAAGGCTACACGGTGAGACTCTGTCTCAAAAAGCCCATAAGATAAAGCAGCAAACGAATACAGCAGCTTCCCTCACTTCACCAACAAAGTTTAACATAGCAGAGACGTCTCACTTAAGCCAGGGTCCTGTCGGCAGCCGCCTCTGGGGCTGAGGCAGAAAGAACCTCTCACACTTAGTGGTAGCCTGCACATCTACCGCATACTTGGGGCTGCAGTACTTGTGTTTTCAACTCTCTGTCTCTTAGCTCGATGAATGAGAGGTTAAGTTAAAGCAGGGTACGCCCAGGGTCTCGTGACCTTTGCTCTCATTCCCTGTTTCCGTGGTAGACCAAGGTTCCCCCCCACCCCCAACCCCACCCCCCGTCCTGTGGCACACATGCCACACTGCTAGATTTCCTTCTTCCTGGACTATATAACAGAGTAGTTTACTACACAGACACTGTGGAGGATTTTCACACAAGCAGATGGGGGCCCTATCTCAGACATAGTCACTGTCGACCCCCTGCTGTAGATGGACGCCGCAGCAGGAGCCAGAGACAGCCAGCTGCAGCTAGAACAGCCCTGTGAGCTGGGCTGCTCTCTCCTCTGCCTTCCTGCAGTCCATGGAGAAGCTGGTACCCTGCCTCCTTCCTTCCTCTGTCAGTTCTCAGTGGCATCCTGTCCTCCTGCGTGGTCAGGAAGCCATGTTCTCTGACTCCTTTCCCCTTGGCCTGTGTCTCTCCAGTCCCTCCTCCTGTGAGGTTGTTCTCCCATAGCTGAATGGCCTGTGTCTTCCAGGACTCAGTCTTTCTCCTGACCTCTGGTTCTGATGAGGTGGCTTTTACCCTTTCCCACCACCCTCTGTTTCAGCACATGGAACCTGGCCAAAAACATGCTAAGAGAATATCTTCCTGTATCTATCATGTGTACAATGTGTATGACTCATATGTATGCATATATACCTGTTCATCTCTACGTAGATATTCAGTGAAAGCTTGGGGCCATGCATGCCCCTCTACAAACAAAACAAAACAGAAACTTACACAGCTGTAAGCACAATGCCTTCTCTTAATCTAGCCAACATAAGTGAGCAGCCTGCCAGGGAGACACAGGGGCTGGGGTGAACTTCTCTCCATGGCCATTTCTTCCCTTTTTGTCAGACCTCAGCTAGGCCAGCAGGGGGCAGCAGAGGCCTGTGACAATCCGTCCTCTGTAGGCCTGGCTGCCTGTGCGTTCCCTAAATCCCTGGAGAATCCACAGTGTATGCTGCCTGTGGGACACAAGCATTTCTGAAAACAGTGCATCTTAATAGGTCATCTGAGATGGTCTGTCCGTTTATTGCACCTGGACTGGCTCAGATGTACGATGAAAGGGGCAGTCCCTGCTTGAAGCCAGTTATGTGTACCGCGCTCTTTGGGTGTCTTCACAGTGTGGGGCTGCATACTTAGGACCATTTCAGAGCCAGCTGGCACTTACTCTGTGGCATTCCTCAAAGAAGGCAAGCCGGTGCCGTGTTATTCACGGGTGACCTTGTACCTCATGGACCATGGCCACCAACAACTCTGAACATGACTCTTTCCGTATGTGAAGTTACAGGATCCAGCAAACTGTACATCATTTTGCCATAGAATATACTTTACTCTATACCCCTTGCTGTGAGGAAAACTTCTTGGCAGTTAAATGGGAACAACTGACTATTGACCACTTCTTATATTTTTTACATAAAGTATATTGGCCCCTCATAAAGCCACATGCCATTTGTTAACATATCTGAGATGGTACATCTCTGAGAGCTTACCTCTGCTTCCACGCATGCTTGTACACACACAAACACTGTTACAAAATTAAAACAAGTCTTACTGTAGGCATGATAGTGGCTTGAAAATTTTACAGATTTGATCTGTGAATGCTGAAGACTCCCAAACCAGCCCTCAGCTTGCTATCTAAAAATGTCACTCTCGACATTTTTTTTTTCTTGACATTTTTCCTGTTGCTCCTACAGGCTGAGCAAGGTGGAGGGAATTCACAGTGCTGCAACACACTATTGCCCCCTAGTGGAAGTAATGGTATTTTTGTGACTTTCAAATAATGTCCTAGTATACCATTATATTGTGCTCATATATGTACCTACCCCCAATACCCACCTCATTACCCTCCCCTTATCCACTGTCTTGCTAGTCCCAAGATGGTGTCATGGCTAGGCATGGTGTGATAGCTTAGAGAAATCTTGTCGTTACCGTATTTCTGTACATGTATACATAATTCTAACACGTAAGTAGCCTGGCACATCGATTCTGTTTTAAAACAACACGTTAAGTTCTGATTCTCTGTTTCCAGGCTTTAGACCAGGAGTAGGTTAGTGCTATGGGAACTGCTCAGTAGAAAGCCATCTTATTTAAAATGGCTACTTGCATGCCCTTAGCCTGTATGTTTTATAGAAAGAAAAGGACAATTCTATAAAGATAAAACAATAAAATCACCATTAAGCCATGTTCTAGTCTTAGCTCAGACCACAGCAGCTCCTTAAAGGTCGCTTTGACCTGTATACATATTTTTGGCTGGCCTGAGCACAGGTGTTGATGTTTTTGGCTTTGGTCTCCTCTTTCCACGGTTTATATCTCTTCAACAGTATTCCTCAATACTTCTTTCTTTCACTCTCCCTTTATCTTACCCCACCCCACCCCACCCAGCACATGAATGCCTTAGCTTGTGCGAAGGCAATACAGATGTCCTTAATGCACCTATATAGCCACCTTTCTTTTCTCTAGAAAACTACTTGTTTAAAAACAAAGAATTGGAATTAACATAATGTTAAACATATTCTATATCTTCATGAGGAGTTAGACAGCTCTGACACAAGGGGGACAGAGAACCACAGGTGTAAAAGCTCAGAACCACCTATTGAAAAGCAGAGTTGGATGAACACACTTGATAGAGCTTGCATGGCAGTCTTAAAGCATCTCTGTGGCTTTAAAAGCTCCTCTGTAGTATTTGTAGAACTATAGCTCATATTTCCTTCAGTCAGAACAAGGTCTTACTATTCTTTTCTTTCCTCTTATTTGCTTGTATCAGTTCTCTGGTACAGTGACCCAAATAGAAATTTGGAGTGTAGGTTCTGGGTTGAAGAGAACAGTTCCCATTAGTAATCTCAAGGAAATTCTATGGGTTTTCTGTACTTTATTTTTTGGATCGCTTTATTTTTTGGATGCCTTCCTCTCTGGAGTATTTAAATTAAAAAAAAAAAAGCGACCAATTAGAAAGTGTTGCTTTCTCAGTCTCTCCTGGGAGAAAGTCATTAGATTGTGTCCTGTTGTGTTGCCATCTTTCTGTATAAGCAACGACACCATGGTAACATCTTTACATCCTCTCTGTGTGTTTCTGCTAATACATTCCATTTCATAATTTAATATCTCAAATTGTTGAACTGCATTTATATCATTACTAAATTGATTTTGCAGCCACTGTTGAAGATTGAAATATTTGTATAAATTGTATATGATGAAGCTAAATTTTCATGACAAGTCCTCTGGTTCTCTTCTCTGCATAGGCATATCTTTCCAATATACTGGCTTTTACGCTTTTTGTTAAAGCAAGTAGAAGACTATTTGCAGTACAGTCAACTCTCGATTATCACTTGTGGCTCTAGACCTACCCACTTAATGCATTATGTTGCTCATTCAGTACGAGGCACATTTTTATGAACCTCACAATATTAATTTATCCTCACTAAGGTCTTTGAAGTGTGGATAACTTTACCCCTGTCCTATAGATGGGGATGCTGACTGGTAAAGAGGTTAGCTAACTTGCCCAAAGCCATACGCAGATAAAGAAGTGCAGCTGGACCGAGTGACCAGCTATCAGCCCCGTATCAGGTGCCTGTCACCTGCTCGGTAGGATGCTCGGAGCATTGTCGGCACTCTGGCCATTGTGACCACTCAGCTGTACGGCTGATGGGCCGCGTCTGTCCTGGTGGGCATGTTGGCACTGCCATCTTACTGCCTTGGAGACTTCATCAAGTCCTGTGGCCTCTCTGTGCCCTTTCCCTATCTGCAGGAAGTGTTTAACAGGTGCACACTTCACGGGGCTGCCGAGTAACTAACTGCAGAGTAATGTGGAGCTCCTGGGCTCAGCTGGCACGGAGCAAGCACGCTGTAAATGGCTGCTGCTGTCACTGAGCCTCTAGAGCTGAAACAGATGCTCCATGAATGACAACATTATTAATGCCACCTCCCTACAGAGCAAAGGGGGAAGAGGACTCTGAAAAGGGACCTTCTGTAAATAATCAAAAGTTGACTGTTACTGCCGCACCCCACGGCCCTGTTGCCTGTACCCCACCCCCACCCCCACCCCCAGACAGTAACACCGTTGCTGGTTCACACAGGCTACGGCCACTCAGAGGCAGATGTCGTTCACCAGTCGCTTCTCGAAGCCAACATCGCTACTGAGGTCTGCCTCACAGCGCTGGACACCCTCTCTCTCTTCACACTGGCTTTTAAGGTGCGTATTAAATGCACGCTGTTCAAGGTCAGATGTTTTTAATCTGACAGATCCACTCAGCTTATTAAACTCAGCCAACACCCAGCCAGGCGTGCTGTGTGGTTTTCCTTCAGCTGATTTTGCTTCTCTAGAGACTGTTAGTCTTAAGGTTCCCTTAATGCAGCATTCCCGTCGTGAGTGTAAGAAAGCTTAGCTGGCCCATGTGTGCTGCATGCTTGGAAATGCCACAGGCTGACCCTGGAGGCAGCTGGCTTGGCTAGGAGGAAACCCTTCTCCTAAGCCCTCCATATGATAACCACGGGAACGTTACCAGGCATTTATGCTTTGAATATCTGTAAATAATGGCCAAATGTCTTAAATTAGATATTTAAAGAGAGAGGCACAACTAAGTGTAAACTCATCTTTCTAAAATTATTTATTTATTACTAAATTAAATGGAAAAGCATGTCATGAAAAAAAGAAACGAAAGAGTTTTGGTCTGGCTTTTAAATTTAGCAAATAAGAATTAGGTTATTGATGCATGTTCTTCAAACCTTTGTGGTTTGGTTTTGGTTTTGGTTTGTTTTGCAACAAGACCAAAACCAGTTTTGTTTTTTTTTTTTTTAAAGTATTGAGTTAATAATCAAAGGAATGGGTTTGATTGTAATGTTTTTATGCATGTATACCATTGTACCGTGTTCTGTCTCTTAGGAGCCTAAGGCTTCCCCGTCTCTGCTCATGGGTCCCTTCCATTTCTAGTCTAGAAAGAAAACATTGGGTTAGTGTTACTATCTATGAATGTTGCAGCTATATATTTAGCTGCAAAGGTCTTAGGGAAATGTAACCAAAGTCCTGCTCCCCTTTGTTTTCTCTGTTTTATAAAATGTATTCCTTAGGCAGGGGCGGGGCTTAGCTCCGTTGACAATACTTGCCTAGAATGATGCTCAAGGTGTGATCACCCCTATCTCAGAAACCAGGAGTGGTACACAGGTTCCTACTGCATGGGAGACAGAAGTAGGGGATCCCAAGTTCAGGGTCATCCTTGGCTACATAGAGATGGAGGCCAGCCTGGGCTATCACAGAAAATTTTCTTTCTCTTTACTAGTGACAGTAAAAATAATGACCCCCCCCCACCCCAATATCATGTAACTTTACTATTGTGTGTCCTCTCCTGAGGTGCCAAGCCATCCATGTCCCCCACTAAGTGTATTTCTAGGAACCCAGCTGAAATAGAGGGAAATATAGTCACAGACACGGGTTGTGGAGCAGTGTGCACTTATTACATAGAGTCCCTTCACTGCGGCTGCCTCTCCTGGGAGCTTGTTAGAACTGTCAGTTCTCTGGCCCAAGCCCTGATGTGACAGATGAGGTGCTCTGGATATGAGGTCCCCACACTTGGAGAAGTTCACTCTGCTGAGACCTTCCCCCAGCCCGATAGCTTCAGTCTTTACCTAGGCTGTGAAGGTTTGAGTGAGAACACATGCGGCCATGTGCACTGTACCTGGGCTGAGCGAAATCCTCTAGTCCCGGCCAGCAGTGCAGCTTGTTTCTATGCTCTCTGCCTGGAAAGAGGCAGGAGACTGAAGGAGGGACCCGTGCAGAGCAGGTACAGATAGGAAGGCTACTTAGATAGCCCAAGAGCATCATGGAGGGCTGTCCCACTCCTTGTAGCTAACAGCTAGCAGGAGCTAACAGCTGGCTCTATGCCTGAGGTAGAATTTCTCCATGCTGGGATTTCTGACCTCAGTCTGTGACAGTGGGGATACAAAACCAGTTTTAGAGCTGCTGGTTCACCGAAGAGAGTGTCAGGGAGTGGTTTGCATATACAGATCCTTGCATGTTTAAGCGATGTGTGTTGTCCCTCCAAACCATGTGACTACTGAGTACCCAGAGAACCTTTCTGGGGAGAACCTCACTTTGGGAGGACAGGACTCATGGCCCCACCCATCAATTCGCTGACATCTATAATGGCACCTCCATGTCAGAACTCACATACCACCGAATATCCATTGCTGGCATGCGGTTAGAAATGAGTATCCGGGCCGGGTGTGGTGGCACACGCCTTTATTCCCAGCACTCGGGAGGCAGAAGCAGGCGGGTTTCTGAGTTTGAGGCCAGCCTGGTCTACAAAGTGAGTTCCAGGACAGCCAGGCCTATACAGAGAAACCCTGTCTGGGAAAAGAAAAAAGAAAAAAGAAATGAGTATCCGGGAACCCGGTCAGTACCATGGCTGTGAACCATGCTGCAGATTTCTAGATTAACCGTCCCCGTGATGGTAAATGTTCCAATGGTCTTTCTCGATCTACGGGAGCTTTCTGTACTTTCCTCAGAGTGCTTGCAGCAGTCTGTTTGTCTCATGCTTAGCAGCTACAGTAGTGTAGCGTACACACAGAATGACACGTTGTAGAGGTGTTAGCCTCGTCTAACGTTGATGCCATTGTGTTTCAGAACCAGCTCCTAGCTGATCATGGGCATAATCCCCTCATGAAGAAAGTTTTTGACGTCTACCTGTGTTTCCTTCAAAAACACCAGTCAGAAATGGCTTTAAAAAACGTCTTTACTGCCTTAAGGTCTCTAATTTATAAGGTAGGTCGCTTCAAGGCAGCAGTCTCGCTGGTGATTACGGGTTTCTTGCCTTCCGCCTGGAGCAGAGGCCGCCTCAGGAGCACTGACCTCTCTGCTCTGTCTGCCCTGTGCTTGGTTCTAGTTCCCCTCGGCGTTCTACGAGGGGCGGGCGGACATGTGTGCCTCCCTGTGCTATGAGGTCCTCAAGTGCTGCAACTCCAAGCTCAGTTCCATCCGGACGGAGGCCTCCCAGCTGCTCTACTTCCTGATGAGGAACAACTTCGACTACACAGGAAAGAAGTCTTTTGTTCGGACGCACTTACAGGTGCGTGTGCTTTCGCTGCACCAGGGCACGGGTGTCACCCAGGGTCAGTCACCCTGAACAACACCGTACCACCAAAGGCCGTGAGTGGGGAACTGGAGGTCACGTGTGCTGCTAGTGTTTGTTTCATGTCCTGTGTTCTTACAGAGCCTGGCCTGGCATGTCTCATCATTAGCTCGATATCTAGATACTGATTCAGTATACCTCCTGTATACCTCCTGTCTGTCCAGTTAAAACATCCAGAATTCTCTGCTCTGAGAGCCAGAATATAACAGCAAGTCCTGTGTGCTTTTGTGTAGCATGTAATTATTAAAAACAATCCACGCTAACACCGGCTACTCGCTGGCAACATGGTCTCCCTGCCCCCATGGCTATCCCCAAGAGGCGGTCCACCCAATTTTGTATCTTCTCAGATCATCCACCTCCTGCTAGCCTCTGCAGGACTGGCAACGGCTGACTCTAAACCTCTAGCCCCATTAAATGAAGACTCTAGAGGCTTGTAATTTATCAGTCAGATTTATAACAGTAAATTCTCAACCCCCAAAATGCCCACACAAAGAACTCAAAACTCAACTGATATAAACACAGTTTGCACACCTAGATGGGGCAAACGCACCCTTCATTACTCTATTGTCCTTCTATGATATCCATAGCTGCCCGTGACTCTTTGCAGCCTCGTGGATCAGGTTCATCTTCCTCTCCTATAGGTTCCATCTTGTCTCCTCCGTCTCTCCTCTCTGTCTCTCCCTGTCCTGTCTCTAAAACTCTCAGCCTGCCTTCTTTTTCCACTGCCCAATCATGGACTGTAGCCTTATCTTTTCACCTGCGTAGAGACAGCAGTCTACACTTTTGTGGACGTGTTTTCTGTGGACACATGATGGGAGAACCTTTCCCATCTGTAGTTGTCCCTTTCTTGTGTAGTAGTCATTGTCTGCAGACCTAATTGCTAGGACTGAGGACTACAACCAGGAACAGAACAGGTCCTCCCCGGCCCTCCTGAAGATGGCCTTCAGGCCCTTCATGCACACAAGGCCAGTCAGTATCCCATGGAGAGTCTTGAGGGAACCTGGAAGAGCACCTGGTTAGAGGAGCTGGGGAGCAGGGGCAGCTCCTCAGGAGCCTGGAGGATGAAGGTGGGGTGGCTTGAAAGGCATAAGCTGTGTTCTGGCCATGGGTGCACTGAGGGAGTCACCCACCTGGGAACCTAGAAAAGCCCTTCATGCTTAGAGCACAGGTGAGAAGCTACAGAAGACATGCACTCACACATCCAAATCTTTAGGGGTGCACACTTCATCAACAGAGAACGCTGGGCAATCTGGGTCAGAGAGGATGGAACTCTTTATGAGGGATGGTGAGATTGGAAGGAAGAGGGGACTCAGTTGGCAGTGCTCAGTGGCTGTACTCGTGTGTGGTGGAGGGAAAGAGTGTGGAAGGCCTCCAGGTTGGTGCTAAGCGCCCGAGTCAAGGCTGTGCTGTTTCATAGACTCCACAAGGGCAGATTGCACATCGCATAGTTGACATCTGCACGTTCTGTTAAAAGAGAAAAATGACTTCTACCCATTGAACATTTAATGTGTGTGAGCTCAAAACAAAACTGAGGGGAGCGTAGTATGGTTTCCCTTCTTACCCATAATGCAGTGGGTAAGCGGCAACCCAAGTGGTGTGGGTGTGTCTGCTGCTTCTCTGCTCTTTCTGATTCGCCTTTGTAAATGCATTAGGGAAAACAATCAAATTCTGGAGTGAGTTTTGGATGTGATTTAAAAACAAATCTCCAACTCTGTTGCCCACACTGTGGGGTTCCCCATCCCACACATCTTCCCTTGCAGAGGCTTCATTCACATCCCAGAAGCAGAGCCCAGTAGCTGAACCTGGCTGTCATGAAGGTGAATTGATTGCTTGTGTGTCTGTCTCTAAGGTCATCATCTCTGTCAGCCAACTGATTGCAGATGTGGTTGGCATTGGAGGAACCAGATTCCAGCAGTCCTTGTCTATCATCAACAACTGTGCCAACAGCGACCGGATCATCAAGGTGAGCAATTTCCGTTTTCACCCCAGGTCTGCCAGGTCATTGGATGTGTGTGCATCAGGAGAAAGTGGGTACCGTCATGAGTCCTTCCTTCCCTCCTGTCTAGTGGGTGACATCATGAGTCTTTCCCTCTCCTCTGTCTAGGGGGTAACATCGTAAGTCCTTTCTTCTCTCCTGTCTAGTGGGTGGCATCATGTGTTCTCCCCTCTCCCCTGTCTAGTAGGTGATGTCATGAGTCCTTCCTCTCTCTCCTGTCCACTGGGTGATGTCATGAGTCCTTCCCTTCTTCTGTCTAGTGGGTGATGTCATGAGTCCTTCCTCTCTCTCCTGTCCACTGGGTGATGTCATGAGTCCTTCCTCTCTCTCCTGTCCACTGAGTGATGTCATGTTTCCTCTCCCCTGTCTAGTGGGTGATGTCATAAGTCTTTCCTCTCTCCTGTCTACTGGGTGATGTCATAAGTCCTTCCTCTCTCCTGTCTACTGGGTGATGTCATGAGTCCTTCCTCTCTTTCCTGTCCACTGGGTGATGTCATGAGTCCTTCCCTTCTTCTGTCTAGTGGGTGATGTCATAAGTCCTTCCTCTACCCTGTCTACTGGGTGATGTCATGAGTCCTTCCCTCTCTCCCCTGTCTAGCACACCAGCTTTTCCTCTGATGTGAAAGATTTGACTAAGAGGATCCGCACAGTCCTGATGGCCACAGCCCAGATGAAGGAGCACGAGAACGACCCGGAGATGCTGGTGGACCTCCAGTACAGCCTGGCTAAGTCCTACGCCAGCACCCCTGAGCTCAGGAAGACGTGGCTAGACAGTATGGCGAGGATTCACGTTAAAAATGGGGACCTCTCAGAGGTAGGGAGCCTGCCTGCCTCTTGGCTGAGGTTTTAAGAAATAGTTATCCTCTGTTTCCTGAAGCTACTTTGGAGGAAAATTGTACCACTGATCGAGACAAGCCAATGGAAGCTGTGCGGTGCCTCACACACGTTATGTGAACAGGAGTTCCAGGCTTGGAGTAATGTCCCAGGTGTCTGGGCATTTTAGTCACTGGAAACAGAGCATAAGGGGTTACCTGCATATTATGTAGCTGCCCCTCCACTTCTATGTTCTCTTGCACCAAGACTCCTCTGTGGTTCGATTTCATAGTAGAATTAGCTTTTCCTGTTACAATAATGGTAAGGAATCCTGTTCTCCTGTTTGGGATGTACAGCAGGTATTTGAACGTTCCCATCTGTTCAGAGCAGACACCTTGTGCTTTGTAGCTCACATGGCTGGGAGCAGACATGGGAGACAGACTTTAAACCCAGGAATACACATTTCCTAACTCTCCGGCATTATGTGAAGGCGGTGACCTTTCTTAGGCCCTTTGTGCCATGATGGCATCGTGTAAAATAAAAAAAAAAATTCAAGAAAACTTAATGACTACAAACAGGATTTGTGATCCCATGAGACCAATTCAGGGTGTGTGGCTGGACACGTTTGTGTATGGCAGCCATGTTACCAAAGTGAAAGCATTCACTTTAACTTCGACGTTTCTGTGGCTATTCAGTGATTAAGATCCTAAGTCTGAAAGATCGGTCACTGTCCATCAGGGTGACGTGCTGAAGCATACACAGTCCCTTCCTAACGTGACAAGCCAATGGAAGCTGTGTGATGCCTCACACACAGTGTGAACACAAACATACACATGGCTATCATGGAAAGGACGTTATGAGAGTCGCGTTCTATCATTCTCAGAGTCTAAGATTTGTTTTTTACATGATTTATACAGCCAGGTCTCTTAGAAGCAGAATTCAGCTGTCAACAAACTACTGTAAACTGGGTGTGGCTTATCAAATGGAAGTTTGTCCCCTTACAGTGGGGAACCTAGTGATGCCAGATCTAGGTGTTGGTAGGGCGTGCTCTCTGAGCATCCAGGGGAGAATGTGTCCCCTGCCTCTCCTAGCTGCTCATTTTACTAGCATTCATTCCTTGGTGTCCCCTGTCACGTGGACTCCTCTACCATAAGTCTCTTCTCCTTACAGCACAGTTGTACTGAGTTCAAGGCCCACCCAAGTACTACTGTGACTTCCTTTTAACAAATAACAACAACCCTGTTTCCAAATTGTTCCAATACCTAAGGGTGCCACACGGTGGCAGCACCCACCTGAAATAGACCACCTGGTGCTGAAGCCTCATGGTCTAAGTTCCAACACTTGCCTTTGATTTTGATAATAACTTTTGATAGTAACTTAGTGAAAGGAGTGATTTGTTTCTCATTTTAAAGGGCATTTATAGTATTGATCTCTGTGGGCAGGGGAACTTGAAGGTAAGGCATGCTGAACACACACATTACTTTCACCCCAGCCCAGATTCTTGGTTAGAATTGTTTTTTTTAAACAAACAAACAAACAAACAAACAAGTACAGCCTTGAGTGCTCAAGTTGGAAGAACATGGGCTGGAGAGATAGCCTAGCAGTTAAGAGCATACCGCTCTTCCGGAGGGTCTGAGTTTGGTTCCCAGCACCCACACTGAACACCACACAGCCACCCAGAGATCTACGGGCACCTGAACACGTATACAGGTGGAATTTCAAACAGATTCACAAACACACACAACAAAAAAACAAACAAAAAAAAAAAACCAGTGTTTAAAAATAAGTTAAGTTGAAAGGGAATTTTATTAGCTGAAATGTGAGTCTGGGAAGAAAACTTTTTCTTTAAGTACTTACTGTCTTGCTTTAAGAAAAGTGGCGTGGGGCTGGTGAGATGGCTCAGTGAGTAAGAGCACCGACTGCTCTTCCGAAGGTCCAGAGTTCAAATCCCAGCAACCACATGGTGGCTCACAACCATCTGTAACGAGATCTGATGCCCTCCTATGGAGTGTCTGAAGACAGCTACAGTGTCTAGAATAAATAAATCTTAAAAAAAAAAGAAAAAAAAAAGAAAAGTGGTGTGACCCTCAGCACGCAGGTTCTGCCTTTTGCGCTAAGATACAGCAGTTGTAAATAGGAGGAAAGCCTGGCAGTTGCCTGTCGTCTGTCTCGCTGCTCAGCTGTTAATAGGAGCTAAGGAGAGAGCAAGCCTCCTGAAGACATGAGGCTCTGAGCGAGTGTTCTGAGCTGTTTGTCGTTGTCTTTTATTCCAGGCGGCAATGTGCTATGTCCACGTGACAGCCTTGGTGGCAGAATATCTCACACGGAAAGGTAAGGACGCGCTTGGGCCCCAGAAGAGGGCATTCAGGAGGATCGGGAGGCAAGGCACTGCACACACTGTTGGCTTTTTACCCCTGGTTGCAGCATTTAGTTGCCCCACCCCCACCCCCGGGCAAAGCAAAAGCACCCGTGTTATGGAGAGGATGGCATGTCGTCCTAGCTTCGTAATAAGCTTCGCATCTGGCCGCCCCTGACCAGCTCATATGAGTTGAAATGAATTTATTTCCCCTTGGGATATTTTCTCACCAGAACTATTGATCAGTGACAGTTCTAAGGGGAAGTCGTTGGACAGAGTTTCTGGAATGTAACCCTGTTGACTTTATTGCAGGAGAAGGCAACCATGCTAGCAGGGGATCTTAGGAGGATGGTGATACTCCACAGTTGTGTGTCATACACTTGCTCCCATGAGTTCATTCATGGTTCCGCTTGGTTAAGCAGTTACCTGGTGCAGCCTTCAGGGTGACATTTAGTTCTGTAGTACTGGGTCTAGGGAAGCTGGCAGTCTACACACATAGTACCGAAGAACACTAGTCCCTGGACCAAGCTCACGAAGTGTGCTCTTACAAAGTGAGAAGAAGCATTATCAAGTCGCGGGTGCCAAGGTCATGAAGTGTCTATTTTGTGGAATGGGGCTGTCAGACATCAGAGATGGAGTGAGAGGAAATCACTTAGTATTTCCTGCCGAGTCATTTTATCAGGTGATACATTTCCTTGTGTTTAGAAGCTGACCTAGCACTCCAGCGGGAACCACCTGCCTTCCCCTACAGCCATAGCACCTGCCAGAGGAAGAGCTGGGGAGGTGAGCCTGAGGGTCACCCAGCTCCCGAGGGTCCCCAGCTGCTCTGTTCTTGTGGCACTTCAGGGCTGTGGCGGTGTGTGCGTGTTTCAGTTCTGCGAGGGAGGGTCTGCATGTCTCTCCCTCTGTACCTGGGCTCTGTGGGTCTCTCTCTGCCACCCCTGTGTGACTGGCACTAGAAAGGAAAGAGCTTTGAGCTTTGTGGTTCTTGTTGCACTGGCCAAAACACAGTGGTTGATTTCATGTCTTTGTTTTAGGGGTGTTAATGTCTCCTCAGGTTCCTAGATCATAGCTTTTCTGTGGGAACTTTGCTTTCCGTATCAGATCAAAGCAAGGCTGTGTGAGCACCATGGTGGAAATTCTGGCTAACTCACGACTGACTGGAAATGACTAACTCGGGATTGACTGGAAACCTGAACAAATGTTTAGCAGAAATGTCTCTGCCCAACAATCCAAGGCCTTTCTCACTAATGTCACACCACTGATAACTGAGCTGGCTTAAGATGGTGTCCCATTTCCTACCTTGATCTCAAGGAGTTACCCCAATGCTGATACATTGTAGCCAACAGTATCAGATTCTGAGGCTCAGAACTGCTGCTTTTTGCTTCTCCAGCCAAGGCAGCCCCTCAGCTCACAGGCTTGACTGCCTGTTCCTGGAAGAGGTCCATCAGGTGGGAGGGAGGGCTCCAGTCTGTGGGTCGTCCCTGCTGAATGGGTGAGATGCCCGACTACTGGGAGGAAGCAACTGTCTTTGAGCCACTTATGTCTCAGTGGTTGGCTTTGGTTTCCCTGGTGTCCGACTAAGGATCTTTCCACCTAATCAGGTTTTCATTTCTGTGTTAATTTGCCACTAGCTTGACTCAATCATAATTATTCAGCATATAGTTTTTTTGAAGGCTGAATGGATTAAGGTGGGTAACAAAATGAAAGAGTTGAGAGGCTGGAGGTGAAGTGTGGGAAAATGACTGGAGAGAGGCCACGCTGGTCCCCAGCCTCCTGTGTGGATGCTGGGCTCACACAGGATAGATTTCCACATCAGCTGTTTACTCCATGTGGAAATACACAGGCAGGAGGAACCCGAGAGTCCCAGCCACATTCAGCTTGACGGTGCTCCCTCCGTGAGTCCATTCAGCTTGATGGTGCTCCCTCCGTGAGTCCATTCAGCTTGATGGTGCTCCCTCCGTGAGTCCATTCAGCTTGATGGTGCTCCCTCCGTGAGTCCATTCAGCTTGATGGTGCTCCCTCCGTGAGTCCATTCAGCTTGATGGTGCTCCCTCCGTGAGTCCATTCAGCTTGATGGTGCTCTCTCCTCTGCTCTCTCCCTGCCTAGGCATGTTCAGACAGGGGTGCACAGCCTTCAGGGTTATCACACCAAACATCGATGAAGAGGCTTCCATGATGGAAGACGTCGGCATGCAGGACGTCCATTTCAACGAGGTGAGTGCTGCGGCTCAGGTAGGCTCTCAAGTACGGCCTCTCACCTCACGACGTGTCCGTCACGGTGGATGCATACAGAGTGGTGGTCCCACCTGATCCTATCACCTAGTAAACGGCTATGTCATCACCGTGTCAGTTCAGAGCCTTTCTCCCTAGCGCTGCCCAGGCTGAGCCTACGGTGCTTCTCTAGACGGCCGAAAGCCAGCAGGCAAAGCTGGGCTGCTCCCTCTTCCTTCCTAGCCAGCCCTCCTTTCAATGATCTCTGTGGATCATGAGTTTCATTACTGTCTTACTCTGCCTTTAATTTTAGTCAGTGTCTCTACTTCTAGGCACCTCCTCCCTGGCAGACATGCAGAGCTGGGGCCCAGGGCCACCTTAGTTCACCTCCATAGAGACTAAAAACCCAGCATTTTCTGTAAGCTTCCTCACAAAACAGGGCAGCAGTGTGACCACTTCTGTAGAAGGAGATGGTTTTGATATTAAACTGGGAACATGAACAAATGCCAGTTTTCCGCTTGCATTAGCTACAGTCTCTCTTCTGGGAATCTCCGCTGCAGGGACGCACTTGTGGCACCTGTGTACACCTGTGTGCACCTGTGTGTACCTGTATATACCTGTATTACCTGTGTGCATACCTGTGTGCATACCTGTGTGCACTGTATGTACCTGTGTGCACCTGTGTGCGCCTATGTGCACCCGTGTGTACTTGTGTCTCCCTCCCTCCTTACAAACCCAGGGTGGAGTGAAAGAGAGATCCTTTTAGTTCTGCTCTCTTTTCAGGAGAAAGGTAAAGTTACCTATGTGTTCATTTGGAGAGAAAACAACAGCAGAGAGAGGCTTCATACTGATGTCTGCCTCCATGGTTTGAACTGTGATTTCTTTACTTGGAGACTGTGTGTGCAGACGGGCAGCATTACAGCTCTGATTGTTTTTATGCCGGTGAGAAGGGTCCACAGACAAATATCTCCTATGACATAAACCAGTCTGTGGACCCATTTCTTAAAATGTGCTCCTGAGTCCTCTGAGGAAGTCTGTGAGGCCCTGACTGAGCACAGGTCTGATGCTGGATTCCTTCAATACACCAACAAACATGACAGACCGAGGAAGAAGGTGGAGGCTCCAGGAACTGTCAATAATTGAAAGTTCTTTGAGGTCTTAAGTAAAACATAAGCTGTGTAAGGGAGAACTGGAGAGAAGGCTCGGGAGTTATGAGCGCTTACTCCTCTTACACAGGACCCAGGCTTCATCAGGTGGCTAAGTAGAGAGACTCTTGTCTCAAAAACGTAAAAGCAAACAAAATATATAAAGAGGCTCTTCAGGGCAAAAGTTTAACAACTGCTGTTGTAAATTGTCTAGTCTCAAATGGTTGTCAAGATTTAAGGCTAAGAGCTGGGCATGGTGGCACACGCCTTTAATCCCAGCACTCAGGAGGCAGAGGCAGGCAGATTTCTGAGTTTGAGGTCAGCCTATTCGACAAAGTGAGTTCCAGGACAGCCAGGGTTATACAGAGAAACCCTGTCTCGAAAAACCAAAAAAAAAAAATTAAAGTGGGGCCTGAGAGACAACTCGGCCATTAAGAGCGCTAGAGCGCTTGCTGCTGAGTTGTAAGGGCCCGAGTTGAATTCCTTGCACCCACACTTGGCAGCTCACAACCACCTGTAACTCAGCTCTAAGGGATCCAATGCCCTCTTCTGGTGTCTGTACACGCGTGCACTCATGAGTATATACACTCAGACACATACACAAAGACACACACAGAAATAAATCTTTAAAAAGGAATACTGTTAAATTAGGTTTAATCATGGTAGGTGGAATTTTCTAATTATCCTGGGGGGAACATAAGTTGTTAAGTCCATACTGATTACTCCATTCTTGCACCATGAAATGCCTGGACAGATGGTAGTTTGGATTTTTTGATTGATTGATTGATTGATTGGTTGGTTGGTTGGTTTTTTGTTTTGACTGGTTTCTTTGAGAGAAGGCATGTCCGTGCTTTCTCTTTGGTTGAGCCCATCAGCCCTGGGGCCAGGCTCCTCTGGAGCTCAAAACTTTATTTGGAATTAGGTAAGGAACACAGGAATGCTAGGATCAGTTAAGGATTTGAAAGTCTAGTTTCCAGTACCCTGCCCTGCAGGATGACATGAAGCTCACGTGTGCACGTCTGATCAAGTCACAGACTGAGGTAGTTTTTGTGAGCCTCTGAGGTCAAGTGCATACATCCCTTGGAGAAACCTATGGGTGGCACTACCTCTGAGTAAGACCTGAGCGTGCAACAAAGGCCATTTTATCAGCTGTTTTCAGAATATGGCTGAGCCACCCTGTCCTTGAAGCATAAAGTGGGTAAATCTTTAACAAGGTCCATAGAGCATGAAAGTCTGTAATGGTTCGGATGAGACACTGCGGGGCCATAAAGTCCTACTGTCAAGATTCAAAATAACAGGAAGTAACCAGTTCTCAGTGACAGGAAAACAGAAACTGCCATATTGGTCTTCAGGATGGTTGCTTGGATGTCTCAAGGGAAACAGTCTGTGAGGTGAACAATTTCTACCTAAGAGGAAGGAATTATGAGAGCTGACAGGAAAGAAGCCTGTGACCCAGTAATAAAAATCATAGCCCTTTAAATCCTCACAGGTTGATATGAGTAAATGCCGTCAGTGCCCTAATATGACAGTCAGGGAGCTACCTAAATGTGCACAGTTGTCTTAGCAGCAGGCCTGAGACCCACCCAGGGAGTGCTTGGCTCATCTCTCCTTCCTGGTGAAACCACAGAGTGACTTCCAGGTGCCTAACTACTGATTATACCAAAGTATCCGGTTCTCGTTCTCAGTGCATGCTAAGAAGTTAGGCTTGCACCTGCTAGGCTGAAGATTCTGAGTTCCCAAAGGTACCAGAATTATACTGGACTCCTGTAACCTTGAGATCACCCCCTTCGTGACTGATGCAATAACAGGATCCTGTCGGGTAGAGGCTGTACATTTGGAAAAGTGGAAAAAACTCTAATAAAGAGACTTTAGAAATTCAAAATGGAAGCCAAGCCTGGTGGCCAAGACGTGCACCTGCAGTCCCAGCACCAAGCAGCAAGCCAAGAGGATTGCTGCAATCTCAAGGTGACTGTAGAATGAGAAAAATCCTGTCTCAAAAAATTTTTTTAAAAAGTACAGATAGGAAAACCAAGGAAAGTGCCAGCTCTTCTCCATGACCCTTTCATGCCATCAGAGCCAGCACCACCTGGGAGAGTCTTAGGCTACCAAGTTCAGCTGCCAGCACGAGACTCAGCCTTGGCCCCTCTGGAACACAGCTTCTGTGTGCTGACCCTGAGGAAACACTTCTTAGAGTTTGTTTGTCCCAGCGAAGCAAGGGTTTTGCTTTAGCGGTTCTGGTCTCCTGTTAATCACAGCAGATTCTTCAACCCCAGCTGACCAGAAGCCACGGATGTGTGCAAAATATCACACAAGTGGCTCAGTGTAGTCTTTGCTTTCCTCTGAAAGGTCACAAGCCAGGCCTCCCTTGTCTGTACTGCCCCCCAAGTTTATCTTCTTAGTTCCTGCACGAACTCGCTAAGCTCTAAACACTTTTTTTGAGCCCAAAGTTCCAAAGTCTTTCCAGAATCCTTCCAAAAACAACATGGTCAGATCTATCACAGCAATACCTCCCTCCTGGTACCAATATCTGTGGCTGTGCTGAAACACTGTGACCAAAAGCAAAACTAGGGGAGCAAAGGGTTTATTTTACTTACAGTTCCACATCACATTTTATCATCAAAGGAAGTCATGACAGGAATCGAGAAGCAGATACTGATGCAGAGGCCATGGAGGGGTACCACCAACTGGCTTGCTCCCCATGGCTTGCTTAGCCTGCTTTTTATAGATCCAAGAACCACCAGCCCAGGAATGGTATCAACCATAACAGACTGGGTCCTCCCATATCAATCACCAAGAAAATGTCCTACAGTCTTGTCTACAGCTTGATCTTATGGAGGAGAATCCTTGATTGAGATTCCCCTGTCTCAGATGACATTAACTGTGCTGCACTGATATAATGTGAGCCATCACATATGGTGTCCTCTAGGTTCACAGCAGCCTACATCTCGCCCCTTTAAGTTAAAGGAGGAGAGGGGGAGATAGAAATATGAGCTTTAACTGGGACCCATCTCAGCCTAGGAGTCAGAAGATCAGCCATGTTGATGTGTCCATTTCAGGGCTAAGAGGAACTCTAGATGAGAAGGCAGAAAAGAGTTTATCCTTTCTATTCACCTCTGCGTAACCCCAAATCAGTACCGGTGGTAGTCTGCCCTTCTTCAGCTCTTGTACTATGAGAAGGTTTCCATCTCTTTCATAGTTTGGATAATACTGTGTTCTCTACATTGGTGTGGGTTTTGGTGGGTGGCTGTTCTGCTTAGACAGGCCCCAGTAGTAAGTATTCCTTGATGTCTGTGGTCCCTAGGTAGAAGAACACTGTTCTGGGGCTGGTGAGCGTGAATTTAATGAGAGTGACCAACGGAGCATGTTCCATTGGGTGTCTTTAAGAGAAACACATATAAATCAAGGCTGTATATTAATTGGATGATGTGAATGTAGCTAGAGGCTTGCAGGAATTGAGCTATGAATTTTCCTTAGAAGCTGGCCAACATTCATCTTCATAACTTCATTGATGGATGGAAAATGGAGCTGGCCCCTTGTTTTAGAAGAATTGACTATCGCCAGCATATTGGCTATTGTTTTATTAGGCAATAGATCCCACCTGTCCAGAGTCACCACTGAATGCAGAGAATAGTTAGGAATTCAACCCAGCAAGTCTCTGGTTTCCTCGAGACAGAATCACTTCTGCTCTGAAACAGCTGCTGGTAACAGACAGAATGTTCACGTCCATAGAGCATCTCAGAAGACAGAAGTCAGCAGATAGTCAGCGATTCTGTCTGTACCTCATCCTAGCGTCGGCACTTGTAACCCCATCTTACCTCCTTGGCTTAACTGGGAGTGTTCCAGAATGACCTAAGTCACGTGTGTTCCCTCACCAGACAGTGATTCTTCCAAACAGCATTGGTCACAGGAGAAGGGGACTTGGGCCCCTTGTGTGGTTGTTCTGTCCCTGGCTACCTGAGCATCCTTCATTCTGGAGTACATGCTAGGCTTCCTTGGCAGTGATCTGCGTGATAGAGATACAAAGCAGGCCAAGATGAACCCATAGTTTCAGATGATTTCTTCCCACTGAAGAAGGACACCTAACTCACAGTTCCCCAAGAATCAGAATTAGAAGTTATCTGAGTTCCTGTGTCCTGGGAGTTTCTGTTTTGACTTGTTAATTCGTCCATAAACTAACCGTATTTGCCCAGTGCTAGCCAAGGGGGCTGTGTAAAACAAGGAACCTGCCCCGCAGACTTTCATTTAGTGCAGTAGCACCCGGACTTGCATGTGCGTAGGGGTTGCTTGGTTGCTGTTATAAATCCTGATTATGCTTTCTGGACTCTTCATCCCCAAACTCAGTTAAGTGTGGGTGGGATACAATAGTCAGTCATTTTTTTTCAGTTTTTTTTTTTTTTTTGTATTTATACATACCAGAAGAAGGTGTTGGGTTTTCTAGAGCAGGAGTTACAGGCTGCTGTGAGCTGCCAGACATGGGTGCTAGGATCTAAATATGGGTCCTTGGGAAGATCAGCAAGGGCTTGCATTCTCTGCGGGCCCTGGGATCAGTACTCTAACATTCCAGGCGATGAGTGTCCTGGTCTGCACAGCACAAGTGTGAGGTAGGCAATGATAGTACACCATTGCGCAGCCTGCTCACAGACTCATTTATGCCCGAGCAGTAGATATGGAGATGGTGTCTGGCTCTATTTTAGTGATTACATTGATTTCATCCTAAGACAGAACAAGTGACATGTATGTGGAAAAGTTAGTATCACACACAAGCGCTTTCTTGTGTGAGAATTAATTGTAGTGCACATACACACAGTATATGCACATAGATACAGTTGTGTGGGTACACATCATTAGTGTGAGAAATTGCAGTCCACATACACACAGGTGTGTGTGTGCGCATACCAGTAGTGTGATTAACTGTGCACATACACACAGGTGTAGGGGTATACATCATTAGTGTGATTAACTGTAGTACACATACACACAGGTGTGGGAGAGTACACACCATTAGTGTGATTAATTGTGACATACACACATATGTGTGTGCACATACCATTAGTGTGATAGGTGTGTGTGCACACACCATTAGTGATATGTTTCTACAGACAGGTGCTCAGCACCCTCAGTTATATTAGTACAACATCCCAATGGATGAAACAGGCTAATTTGTTTTTTTAAAGCTTCCTCAATGGCTTATAGATTTCATGGATTGAGTTTTTTTGTTGTTGTTTTGGTTTGGTTTGGTTGGTTGGTTTTGGTTTTTCGAGACAGGGTTTCTCTGTATAGCCCTGGCTGTCCTGGAACTCACTTTTTGTAGACCAGGCTGGCCTCGAACTCAGAAATCCGCCTGCCTCTGCCTCCCGAGTGCTGGGATAAAAGGCGTGTGCCACCACGCCCGGCTATGGATTGAGATTTTTAAGTCTAGTCTAGTACCATAAAATGTGTGCTTGGATACACAGACCTCTCCTCCCCAGCCTGTTCCTGTGCATGTCGACAATTATGAGAAGTAGCTTAGTGTGTGTTTGCTCATGGTGGGAAGCCCATCCGGCATTTTGCTTGGCTGCTGTTCTGCCCATTGTGTGGCTTCCTTCTGGTTTCCAGGGACAGTGATTGCTGATTCAAAGTAAATGGAATTTCTGCTTAGGATTTCATATATATGCTCAAGTGTTTAGTTAGCATGTCTTAGTTTTATGACCCTTGTAATTTTATATTGATATATATGGTCTATTAAACTTAACTATCTGTGATTACTGCCTCTGATTTCTGTCCAAAGCCCTGTTGCTTCATGGAGGAGCTGTAACTGTCTAAGTTTAGGATTAGCATTAGTTTGAATAATTCTCCACCAATGCCTTGATGCCATGAGGAAAAAGGTTTAGTGTGCTGATGTGTTATTATGTGTATGGGTGTTTCACCTGCATGTATGTCCCTGCACCATGTGCATGCCCGTTGGATTCCCTGGGGTCAGAAATTACATACAGTTGTGAGCCGTCTTGAGGTGGTTAGGATTGAACCATGTCCTCTGGAAGAGCAGCCAGTGCTCTTAAGCACTAAGCCGTAGGTTTGCTCTGTTTGCTTTTAGTTTGTTTTTGATAAAACCTACAGTAATCCTGCTTATCGTAGCATATATCACCATTTTTTTTACAGTAAGAAATACATTTGGGCTGATAGGCTATGGATCCTGACCAAGAAAGGGGGGTGAACCAATGTTCCTCAGGGTGTAAATGTGGCTCACACACTCTTCCCTAGTTTGTGACGGCAGTGAATGTGTTTTGGTGACGATATTTCTGTTGATTTTATCAAACCTTGCCATTCCTAGCCACCCTGGGGAGGCTCCAGTTGAATGTGACATCTTTCTGTGCACACGTAACAGATTTTCCTCTAATGAATTTAACTACCTACATCCTATGATACATCATAAACTATTTGAATTCAGGCTCTGTTTTTTTAAACCACCTCATTTTCTAGGTTGTCTAAGACAGAGTAAAATTGTATTTAAATCCCTACCAGACAGTCCAATAGGCATGCGTGTGGGGAATTTTCTTGACTAATGCTCAATGTGGAAGGGCCCAGCCCCTCGTAAGTGGTCCCCCCATCCCCAGGGCAGGTCACCTGGGACTCAGTGGTTAAGAACACTTTCTGCTCCTCTGGAGGACCCAGGTTCAGTCCCCAGTACCCACACTGCCTGTAACTCAGCTCCAGGGCATCTCTTTTAATCTTCTCAATCCGTGCTTGCACATGGAAGACATACAGACGAGCAGATGTAAGTGAATCTTTTTTGTTTTTTCGAGACAGGGTTTCTCTGTGTAGCCCTGGCTGTCTTGGAACTCACTCTGTAGACCAGGCTGGCCTCAAACTCAGAAATCCACCTGCCTCTGCCTCCCGAGTGCTGGGATTAAAGGCGTGAGCCACCACGCCCGGTGTGAATCATTTTTAAAAGATACCTTTTTTAGAAATTATCTTCACTAGATGACTAATTTCTTACATGTGGAAAACTTTGAGTCTGCCACTGTGGTATGTTTAATCCTGCGTCTCCCTTGAGGGAGCTCCTCACGCCCGGATACCGGGTGCGGGTTCTCTAGCCCATCAAACTATGTGCCAGTTCTTCACAAATCATGTGTCTTAGTTAGGGTTTCTGTTGCTGGGAAAAAACACTGTGACCAAAAGCAGCTTGGGAAGAAAAGGGCTTGACTTCCTTCACTGAGAGAAGTCAAGGCAGGGACTCAAGCAGGGCAGAAACCTGGAGGCAAGAACAAGCATGTCTCTAGGGCAAGGAGCAATGGAGGGATGCTGCTTTGTTGGCTTGCTCTGCCTGCTCTTGGGGTATACTCTAGGACCACCTGCCCTGGGGGCCACCTGCCCTGGGGGTACCACTTACAATGGGCTGGGCCATTCCACATTGAACATTAATCAAGAAAATGCCCCACAGCTGTGCCTACAGGGCTGTCTGGTAGAGAGAGGCATTTTTTTCCATTTTTTTCTTCCCGATGGACTCTAAGCTTATGTGTGCCTGTCTTCCCTTCCCCTCATATTTGAGTGGATGCCACTTTTCTGAGTTCCTGATGAACTGTGAGTTCTTTACTGAGTTTGCTTACTGACATCTTGCAAGAACTCGCTACCAGTTCTGTCTCCTACACAGAGCAGGATTTGCTGTTCTGTGACACATCTCTACCAGCTGGTGGTTCTGAGTCTCCAGTGTGTCAGTTCTGCCTGCTAAGAATGCTTGCGTATTCCCTTATGCGCCCCACCCCACCACCACACGGCTGAACAAGACCCGTCTGTATTCCTGAGCTTTTATTGTCTCTATGGCAAACGCCTGAGAGGAAACCATTCACAAGGAGGAGAGATTGACTGACCAGCGCAGAGGCATCAGTGTGTGGTCTAAGGGCTCCATTGTTTCGGGGTCAAAGTGAGGTCAAATCATCACAGCAGAAGGATGTGAGGTGCAGAATGTTCACCCGATGGTGGGTGGGAATGAGAGAGAGAGGGTGTTCGAGGGCCAGGGACCAGACAGTCCCCACAGGGCTTCAAAGATGCATCCTTAGTGTTCCGTGAGGAAAGAACGTGTGGCATTAGTGCTTTGGGTTTTGAATGAGTGCAGGGGGTAGGGAGGGTGTTTCTTGTTTCTTTGTGGCAGGAATAAAAGGATAAATAGCAAGAAGCAGACACCAGATAGATAGAATATATCTGTATATTATACATTTTATATTATATTAACATATTTAACACTTAGAACGTCCCGCAAAAACAATTTGAATAGCCAGTGGGGAGAGAATCAGGCCACTGCGACATCCAGCAGAAGTGGCCAAGGAAGCCCCGCTGGAACCATCCCCCGCCCCCCACTGGAACCATCCCCTGCCCCACGCTGGAACCATGCCCCCTCCTCCATCGCGCTGGGTGCCTGGCTGAGAGGTTTCCAGGCCGAGCAGAGCTTCCTCTCCACAAAGATTCCAGCCTCTCTTTTCCACCCCAGGCATTCTGTTGGGAGCAGGTTAGCTTGTGGCTGTTCTCAAGGATGCAAGATTTTTAATCCCATAGCTGTTTGCTCTTCTCGTTTCTCCCTGACACGGGGTAGGGGTGGGGAGCCTCCCCTAGACACACTTGAGACTAAGACAAGCCCTCCTCACTCCCAAAGTCTGCTTTCAATTAGTTACCAACAACATACCACAGTTTACCAGCATAACTTCTCCCTAGCGACCCACATTCCCCATCCATGCCCCAACTCCTAAAATTCCCCTACCATCCAGACCGAGCCTTCAAGCACAACACCACTGAAAATGCACTCCCCATACTTGGTAGAAATCGGCTGAGCAGTTACCGGTGACAAAGACCTGACTTGAGTAGATTTGGTTTTGTATCCCTGGTGTCGAGCACGCTCCCTTCCACCACAGTAAGAGCTTGATTAAAATGTCTGGGGCAGGGGAGTGGCCGAATGGAAACTTTTTAAAATCACTTCCAACTTTTTTAACTCCTTGAGAAAATTTTCTTGTAATATCATATCAGAATCGTTGTAGATTCTTAACATTGCGGCATGCGTCTGTAATCCCAGCACTTGGGAGGAAGATGCTGGAAGATGATGAATTCAAGACATGCTGGGTCTGTATGGGTTCAGAACTGTGTTCAAGAAGGTGCAGTAGAGAAACTGGGAACATGAGAGAGGGGTGGAGAGGGGCCAGAGGCATCTGGAAGAGTCCAGAGCAGAGAGAGAAAGATGTGGGCTGAACATGACCAGTGGCCAGGGCTGAGAAGTGGGAAAGAACAGCGGAAAGAGGGAGAGACCTGAGATCCTGAGAGAATTCTAGAGAACTTTGAGTAAGACAGTAGGTGGGCATAAGGACAGCCAGAGACTGGACTTCAAGTGTGTAACAGGTACTGGTGATGCTGAGGGAGCCTGGAGGCAGCACTGATGTGCAGCCACACGTAGCTGTCTGTCTGTCTGTCCACCAGGGCTAAGGGAAATGACTCCTGTTAGTAGAGGGGACTCGGCTTCACAGGCCTGGGGATGCTGGCTTTTACCTGACTGTCAGCACTGCACCTATAGCCCAGGTTGAACTCATCTCTGGATATATGAACTGCCTTTTGGAGTTTCCTTTGCACCTGATAAAAACAAACATAATTTACTTCTGATTTTTATTATGCTATAATTGCTAAGGCAACAGAATTAAAGGTACCTAGTGTTCTTTTACGATCCACAATAAATAGGCGCGGTCATCCTCTGTCTCCACGGTGTGACCGTGGCAACTAGAAAAGCCAGCTGTACTTCTTCACTGAAAGTTTAGATTCGTGGTAAACCTGAATGAATGCAGGGCCCAAATGGATACACTGTAGAGTATTTTGAAAATAAAGCCAGTCCCCTTGGGAAACGGTTTCCTTAGACTCCTTCAGTCCCCTCTGCGCTTCCATGGCAACAGCGAGATGCAGTGCTTGGGAAATATGCATGGTGGGCCTGACCTAAGATCTGTGGAAATGCAAGGCTTTGATAAATCTCATCAACACCTCTCACACAAAGGAGTTACCGGCACCTGGTATTGCCAACATCACTGAGGAAAATATAAACCTGCTTCTCAGAGCTGCTTGGTTACTGACTATGTATGTCAGGGACTGTGAAAGAATATGCATCCTGGTAGTAAAAAGATCCTTTTAAGCAAAAATTAATACAAAGTAGAAGGTAGTCATTGAAATGTGAGATGCTTTAACTGGCTTATGAATTAACATACAGAACCTACAGATTCCATGGCATCCTGGGGAGCGGGTCCTATTCCTTCTGATCTGCCCAAACTCATTCTGTTCACAGTGACGACGTCAGTGTGACCATGAAATTATACAAGCCTTATTTTTATGCATTCTCGTCTAGCTTTTTTTTTAATAAGCAGTGGAACATGAAGAAATAATAGGTGCATTTGGTGAGCTAGACTGTCCATTAGAAAAGACTAGAAATAAAAGCAGGACAGAGATCTTTATAACGTAAATGCAACGGAGACAGGATGGCTATGAAAAGTTCCCTGGGTTCTCTGCATCTGTTGCGGTGGTTACTGTGTACATCTGCCTTTAATGAGCACTACAATAAAGCCCAAGACAACTGTCATACCTTTTTATAGGCACTGGTGGTGCAGAGTTCAGTCCCACAAATGACAATTTTTATGATGTGTGCCATAAATACAGCACAGGAGTTAAGTGGGCTTGATTGCACAGTATCATCTGACAGGCTAATTAAAATGATATTTTCTTTGGCTCCATAAACGATGGGCATTGGACCTGTGATGAACATTAGTCTACATTTGGGAAACATTGTATGAAATTCTGGAAGAACTAGTAAAAAATGAGGAAGGAGGAAGGCGCATGGGTGAGGCATGTGGCTCCATTGATACAGTGCTTGTCTGGTATGTGTGAAACCCTGTGTTCACTCTTCCACCCGTATAAAAGCGGATGAGTCCAACCTGGGATACATGAGCTGTTTCAAAACAATAATAATAAAAAAAAAAATAAAAAAGGAACCTCCCCTGTCCCCTCACCACCTGTAGCAGGTAGGAGAGCTGGCCCCTAGGTCATGAGCGCATGAGAGTTGGCCCTGCCCCTTGCTGGCTGCAGCATTTGGGAGATGGGCTCTGCACCTCAACTGGGAAGCACAGTACAACTGACTACAGGTGGCAAAGGTGAGGATGAGCCAGCCCCTGGGGCAGAAGAGCAGGAGAGCTGGCCCTGCCCCTTGCCAGATGCAGCATTGGGTGAGCTAGCTGGGCCATTGTTGGAGAGCTCACCCAGGTGGTGTGGGTGTGGGAGAGCTGGCAGGCTGACCAACTCAGCTACCACCTAGCCCCAGATCCAGGGCTCTGATTTGACCCATCTATGAATGCTGCGGCACTTGAAGGGGCCCAGCTTTGGATCTGATCTGCTGATCCAAAGCTGCAAGATCTCCATAACACAGGGCAACAACAGTGTATAAGAAGAGTCCCGGTGAGGATCTAGTAATTGATAGTGTAGGAGAAGCCAGACCAATGACTCACTGCAACGAACATTTGCAAGTAAAGATGTATGAACAAAAGGGTATACTGTTGGACACACTGTTTATTCTCTTTGAGGGGGAGGTTACAAGGGTGGAGGGCAGATACAAAGGGATGGGGAGATGAGTGGAATTGGGCTGCATGATGTGAGATTCACAAAGAACCAGTTCCAGGTCGAGAGAAGGGACAAATAGGTTTACCTTATTGAGTGCAAGCCTTTAGCAATGCTGTTGTTGGTTGGGGCAGAAGCAGGCTCTTCAGTCCCTTTCCATGGCCCCAGTAGGCTCTAAGCTACCTCTCCCGTGTCCACCTTTTCCATCCGAGCATTCCAAGTTGGGAGCCTAAAACTGACTGCCACAGCACCGTGATGAGCCCGTGGCTGTGGCTAAGGAAAAGATGATTAGTACGATTAAGCCATAGACAGTGTTACCTCCAAACTCCAAGAGCTCCATAGAAAGCTCCACACTCCCATAGGAGGTCATTTCCAAAGGAAGGAGAGAAGGATGTTGAGGAAACAGGCTTAAGTCCCACCATACACCATCCCTGGATAACTTCAAGGCGTTCAGTTGGAGTTGAAGTCGTCCTTAGTACTGTTCGATGTCTCTCAACGCTGTCAGAGTTTGTTCATCAGAAAGGAGAATCTTTCTATAACAGTGTCAACCTCCTATACCTTCTTTAAAAGTTTTATGTATATGAGTGTTTTGTCTGTGTGAACGTATGTGTATCACATGTATACAGTGCCCACAGAGGCCAAAAAAGGGATCCGAGTCCCCAGAGCAACAGGTATAGACCATTGTGAGCTGTCCAGTGTGGGTGCTGAGAACCGGACCTGGGTCCCTTTCCAGGGTAGTGAGTGCTCCCAACTGCTGGGCCACCTGGGCCCCAGCTAGTTTACCTGTTTAGTTCTCGTATGTAAGCATGATGTGGGGAGAAAGCCCCTTAAGGAACATGGTGTAGGGAGTTGTTACAGTCATGAAGTTAGTGCTCAAGAGTCGTGCATCATGAATTCCACCGCAAGCAGCCTTTGGGGGGCACATCCCACAAGGAATGCAATGGCAGGTTCTCCATAGTAATCCCGGCCGGCCCTTCCTCTTTGATCAGGATGTGCTGATGGAGCTGCTGGAGCAGTGTGCGGATGGACTTTGGAAGGCGGAGCGCTACGAGCTGATCGCTGACATCTATAAGCTCATCATCCCCATCTACGAAAAGCGGAGGGATTTCGAGGTATGTGACTGCCTGTCCTCCTGTACGTCATGCAGAAGCCAGCCGTGCCCAGGTGGACTCCCACTCTCCATGTTTGTTACTTCAGCATTGGTCACCAGTCACTGTCCATAAAGACTGTCAGACTTCACACACCCAGGCCTCACCTCTGTCTTGAACTGGTAGGGTCTCATCCCAGCACAGACCTTTGGAGAAGTTCCCCCCAGAGTCCTGTTATTTCAGGGCTCAGAAGTCAGTCAGTGAAAAGCAGAGCCTGCTTGACATCAGAGGATCTTCTCCACCACTGCATGTCAGAGTATCTGGGAGTAGATTCCACAGTGGGTGCTCATTTTAGACAGAAAAGGCTGCAATCCAGAAATGATCACTGTGACATACACAGTCAGGATACGTTCCCAGGACCGAGGAGATAGGCCAGTCAGTAAAACACTTGCCCTGAAAGCCCTAGGACCAGGGTTCAGTGCCTGGAACCCACATGAAAAAGCCAAGTGTGATGACACATGCTTCAATTCCCAGTGCTGGAGAGAGAGACCGGTGAACTCCTAGGGCACACTGGCCACCCAGCGTGGCCTCCTTGATGAGTTCTGAGACAATAAGAGACCCTGTTTTTAAAAACAAACAGTGGAGCAGGCCTTGAGAATACCACCTGGGTTTATCCTATGGCTTGCATACATACACCTTCCACCCTTACACACATACATACATGCTCATCCCACCCCTACACACACACATGCATGCTTCCCATCCTTACACACACATGCACACCTCCACCATCCTTACACACACATGCACACCTCCACCATCCTTACACACATGCATACCTCCCATCCTTACACACACACATGCACACCTCCACCATCCTTACACACACATGCACACCTCCCATCCTTACACACACTTATGTACTCATCACACCTTCACACACACATGCATGCCTCCCACCCTTATATACACACACACATGCACACCTCCCACCTTTACACACACATGCATACATACCTCCCATCCTTACACACATATGCACATCTCATACCCTTACACACACATGCACACCTCTCTCCCACCCTTACATACATACACGCACACCTCCCACTTTTATACACACATGCATGCCTCACATCCTATACACATCTACACACCCTTATACACACACATGCATGCCTTCCACCCTTACACACTTGCACACCTCCCACCCTTACACACACACATGTATACCTCACACCCTTATACATACATGCAGTGATTTTTTTTTCTACTCCAAGTTAAGGTATTTACAGCTGCATCATCATATTTACCACGTTAAATTTTATTCTGTTATTTGCAAATAGGAAGAAATGTGTTCTGTTCTGCTTTCCAGAGACTAGCCCATCTGTATGACACGCTGCACCGCGCATACAGCAAAGTGACAGAGGTCATGCACTCGGGCCGCAGGCTCCTGGGGACCTACTTCCGGGTGGCCTTCTTTGGACAGGTGAGCCTTTCTGCCATTCAGTAGTCTGTCCCTCAGCCTCTTCCTTCTGTTAAAGTGTTATCTTGGCAATTGTCGTTCATAAATGCTAATGTGATGAACTTGTCCTATGTACCGTGGTTCTTATCTTCCTCCATAGTAAAATCTCTACTTTTTTTTTCCTTTCTTCCTGTCTTTCCTTTATTACTTAAGGCAGCGGTAAGTCCCTCCTCCCTAAGGAATTCTTAGCATCATCTTTTGTTCTTCGCGTACGGTTTGCAAGTTTCCTTTTCAAGTCTTGTATGTATACTGTCTAGTCATTTCAAACTCCAAAAAGAAAATTAACATTTTATTCCATTCACAGAAATCATCAGTCACCTCACACATCAGTATTGCATGTTTTAAACCACAGCTCAGACCTTCCTTGTTCCTGTGTATCTCAGTGTTCCATATACCATCTGTGCAGGCGGCTACCACCATAATCCTTGGGCAGCCCTGTCGGAGGGGGGTTATTTCAACCTAAGTTTTAACCTCAGGCTCTAACATTATTAAATGCAATAGATTATCATTCATTTTACTTAGGGCGTGTGGTTTTTCTGTGAGCACTTTATAACCTTCACTTTCTTCTGTTATTGTCTTTTATAACTTCGTAGCAATACCAGTTTACAGACAGTGAAACAGATGTGGAGGTAATTACACTGACTGCTTCTAAAGCAAGGAGCCGCAGTGAAGTGGCTGCCTCTAAACTCCCCGTTTGACGTGGACTCTTTGTTTGTTTGTTTGTGTGTTTCATGTTGGCCTGTTTTTTTGTTTTGGGTTTTTTTTGTTTGTTTATGTACATTGTGTTTTTTATACTATTTCCTTTTCTGTTACTTCAGATGAGAAACCTTCTGAACATTAATTTCAAATATTAACCCCCAATCTGGACATTTTAAGTTTCAACCTCTTTCACTTCCCATACAGTGTTAAAGCTGTGGGCACACGCCATTGGTGCTACACCAGTGATAGCTGGCTGTCATGAAAGCATTTTCTAACTCTGTGCTGTTGACCTTCAGTGGTCTTTCTCAACACTCAAGCACAATCGAATTCACTAGAATTTCATGTCCCTTTCTCCCAACTACTCCAGACCTGATGTGTGTCCCTGGTGTGTCACACAGGGCTGGTCGTTTCCCCGTGTGCCCTGTCTCTTGGGAATGTGAAATAGGACTAACTCCCATTAAAGGAAGAGCATGATGTCTCAGACCCCAGTTCGTTCATTTCACCCGACACCTAGTGACTGACTGAGTCTGCACTTGTGTGCCCTCCTTTGTCTTTGCATTGTAACTCCGAGTTAGAGCCCCGCCCCCCTGTATGGACGGCCTGCGTAAGTGGGTTTCCCGTGGACTCATTTTCCCATTGATTTTTGGTTCCTGTTTTTTTCACTGTTGTGGTCAGTGGCTGGCACACTCGGGGACGCCACTAACTGTGCTAATCCTCACAGGGGTTCTTCGAAGACGAAGATGGGAAGGAATACATCTACAAAGAGCCCAAGCTCACGCCTCTGTCAGAGATTTCTCAGAGACTCCTTAAACTTTACTCGGATAAATTTGGTTCCGAAAATGTCAAAATGATACAGGATTCTGGCAAGGTATGTCCAATGTCCAATAAGCTTCATAGCAGTTTTTTAATTTATGTGATTGGCCATAGAGCATGCGCTCACAAATGTGCAAAGGGGTTGTAGGGAGACTTGTCCTTGAGTGACAGGTGTGCTTGCTTCCCCTCGTAATTGCCTGTCTGTTCTTCACTGGATAATTTAGCTGGGATGGGGGCAAACGCCTGCAACCCCAGGGACTCTGTAGGCTGAGGCAGAAGGATCACACCTTAAAACCAGCTTAAGCTGAGTAGTGAGACCTTGTCCCCAAAAACCCAGAAACAAAAGTGACCTCTTTTACCACGAGATTGACTTACCACTGTTCTGTCCCAGATGGCTCCAAGGTTGTCCCTCACCGTACCTTCCTGTAGCCTGGCGTCTGTGACTTGACTGTATAAACCCTTGGTGGTGACAGACCAAGTCATTCTCTAGCCAGAGTGACTGAGGAGTGAGATCTGCTTTCTTTAGAGTGGCCTTCCTCTGATGCTTGGCTCTCAGGAGGACCCTTCCCACCCTTACACAGTTGTCCTGAGCACTCATGTATCCAACCCTGTCCGGACGATGACCAGGAAGCTAGGTGTGCCTCCGCTTCCCAACCAAGCCAAAGGCATACCCTGACCGTCACGTTTTGACTAAAGGGAATGGTGGACTCCAGCAGTCGGGGGCGGGGGGAGGGGGGGCACGAAGCTAAGAGCAAAACCATGAGTTCAAGGCCAGCCTGACCTGTGTAGCCAGACCTTCACTGTCTTAAAAAAAAAACAAAACAAAAAACAAAAACAAAAAAACAAAATTCAGCTGTGTGCTTCGTCTTTCCAACAATGAAAAGCTCTGCTTCTTTCTAAGGGAGGAGTCTATAACAGTCTTTATTCCTGAGTCCTCTGCTGGCCACCCAGGGTCTACCATTCACTCCCTCATTTTCTCCAGTCTCATGCTCAGATAAGCAGGGAGCTATGGGCAAGTTGAGGAAAGCAAAGGGGGCAGGCTTCAGCTGGATTCTGGATAAGGCAGAGGACAGGACAGTTCCTCCCTTGCTCCTCTGTCTGCAGGCTCCTGCTTTGACTGAACTAGTGGACTGCTGGTGTTTCCAGACCAGTTTCTCTAGAGGCTGATCCTCCGTTGTAGGGAAGGGACCAGAGGAGGGAACTCAGCTTGCTGCCAAGGAGACTTGGGGCTTCTTGCCCTGTACTCCTTCCACCACTGTCTTAGGGTTCCATGTTGGTCCTCTGTGGGCTTCTCGGTCTGTGCTGCTTTCTGTGTACCTCACCTGTGGAGTCCCAGGTTAGCACACTCCACTCCACCATAAAAGGCAGCCTTCAAAATCTCACTAAAATATCTCCCCTGCTCCCGCCCTCCCCTGAGTTCCTATGGTCTGATACTTGATGTTGTATTAGGCTAGTGGCTTAAGGAGACGAAGCATCATATCTTACTAAACGCCTCCCCAGGCCTTAAGCATTAAGAACCACCATCCAGGAGCAGGAGAGATGGCTCTGTGGTTAAGATCGGTGGCTGCTCTAGCAGAGGACCCAGTTCAATTCCTAGCAGCCACACAGTGACTCACAGCTGCCTGTAACTCCTGTTTCAAGGGATCTGATGCCCTCTTCTGACCCCCACAGAGACCAGGAGCACAAGTGGTGAAAAGAGATATGCAAGGCAAAATGTTCATACAATAAAAGTAAAATGAAGATAATTTAAAACAAAAACAAAAACAAACAAATTCTTCCAAATGGATCAAGTTGCTTTGCCCAGTTAGCTTCTTGTGGAGCAGTCCTATGAGAGCAGAGAGGCAGCTTCCAGGCTCAGCCCTTCATCCAGGTCTGATGGAGCTGCCGTGTTGTAGAACCCTCTCCCCCTGCCCCCCACCAGTGCTTCCTCTCTGCAGCCCGTACACACCAGCAGCCATGATGCATAGAGTGTAGAGAGGCGCACCCAGAACCAGGCAGGCAGCCACATTCTCTCTGCCTTTAAATTAATTTTGCAGAAGAAAGTCGGCTTGAATCCATTCAAATGCAGCTGTATGGTGGTCAAGCCAGGCAGATGTGCAGTGGGTGAGGGAGCTTGCACACAGGCCTAAGAGTTCAGACTCTGGATCCCGAGAGATGCCTGGAGATAACCAAAGAGCTGGTCTCTGACCTCTGCATGCATGCGCATACTGTGGCACTCATGTACCAGCACACACATGTACCTGCACACATACACACGTGCACGCGCACGCACACACACAAACAGGCACAAACGTAAAATGTACAAGTATGGTAAAGTTCTATGGACTTTTTTAACCTTCAACACTTTCACGCTGACATTTCCTGTCTTGTTCTAAGCGTATGCAGAACGGTGAAAGCATCTGGCTGCCCCGAGCGCTGCACACGCCATTGCTTCGTGGCCATTTTATTGCTCTGGGTTAAACACAATTAGAACATGTGGAATTGATTTGTCTCGCTAATGGAAATCAATTTTTGTCTCTCTATAGAACATGACTGTGTAATTTCTCATCGTGTATGAGATGCCAGAGCACCACAAACTCTCACAGTTCAATCACAAAATTGTCCGTGTGGTAGGTTAATCAGAAAGGAAAGTTACTGTCTAATTGTACATTAGGTTAATCTGCACTTGTATTAAATGAATTCATCTGCAGCCGTCATCATCTCATTTGATTTGACAACCAGTTAATAGTAATTTAGGGCCTAACATTTGATCCTTATTTTTTAAATAAACCTTTTTTTTTTTTTAGCAAAGAATGTAAAAGTGGTTTAAAAGCAAACAAAAATTAAAATGGAGA
Organism: Mus musculus; assembly: GCF_000001635.26. NCBI lineage: Eukaryota > Metazoa > Chordata > Mammalia > Rodentia > Muridae > Mus > Mus musculus. The sequence continues at coordinate 121,556,207 of NC_000080.6, read as the reverse complement.
AATCCAGACTAAGGCAGGGCAAGGGTGGTAGACCCTGAGCAAGAAAACTACCAGGGTTTCCTCAAAGATTTTCTTAGTGACATGAAAAAGAAATAAGAGGATTCTAGATTAATCAAGTAAGAGGCAAGGCTAGTGCAGTGACTCACTTAGGAAGTGAACATGGGAGGATCAGGGGTTCAAAGTCACACTGGGCTGCATGAGATCCTGTTGAAAGCAAGGTGGGTGGGGGGAGGGGAGGGGAAGGAGTGAAGGAAAGAGAGAGAGAGGGAGCAAGGGACAAAAGAAAAAAAGAGTCATTTAAATGTGAGGTGTCATCATTGGTTAGACTCTGTCCATATAGACACTTCTGAGGGAATTAGATGCCTGAGTAGAATTAGTGTTGTATAATACCATAATGTTTATAGAAGAAAGTGGTCTCAGTTTTAGGAAAAAGTAGGTGGTATGTCGTAATGTGTAGGGTTTACTTGGTATGTGCTTACATTTATGATGCATGTATACATGTGTGTATGTATATATATATATATATATATATATATATATATATATATATATACTTAAAAATGTCTGAAAGCAAGGTCTATTGACACATGGGTGAATATGTTATGACAAAACCCATTACCTTGCTTGCCAACCTAAAAAAATCAATTTAAAACTGTCTCCACACATTTGTGTGTGCATACGTACATGTATGTGTAAACAAATCTTCTTGAAACAAATACAGCAATATGGTAGCCACGTTGATCCTGGTGGTAGATACATGGGCGTTCTTTTACTACTTTTTCCAGCCTTTCTAAATTTTTCTCCAAATGTTTTCTAGTTAGAAGTTTAGCCTGGGGAGGTGCCCAGGGATAGCGCCTCACTTGTTGCTTATTGCATTAAAGGTCAACCCGAAGGATCTGGACTCCAAGTTTGCCTACATCCAGGTGACCCACGTGACCCCATTCTTTGACGAAAAGGAGTTACAAGAGAGGAGAACAGAGTTTGAACGATGTCACAACATCCGGCGCTTCATGTTTGAGATGCCCTTCACCCAGACCGGGAAGAGGCAGGGTGGCGTGGAGGAGCAGTGTAAGCGGCGGACCATCCTGACAGGTGAGCGTCCCCTCTCCCAGCACACAGCTCTTCCAGAGTAGGGATGTGTGGTTACTAAGAATAAACCAAAGGCACTGGCTCAGTGGCTGAAAGCACTTTCTGTTCTTCTACAAGGCCTAAGTTCAGTTCCCAGAGCACCCATGGTAACTTAACAAACTCCAGTCCAAGAGTCTGAGGGGTTTGACACCCTCTTCTGCCTTCCTCTGGCACTGGGCATGCACAAAGTGCACATACATACATACAGGCAGACAAAAGAGTCATAAAAATGTATGTAAAAATAAATAAATCCTAAAGAATTCAAGTAAGCAAACCCAGGATATGAGCAGAGAAATGGCCCAGCAGTTAAGCGTGCCTGGCCTTGTCAGATACAGATGTGCTCATAGACACACTCACTCATAGACACACACATGCATACAAATACACACATGTGCATGTACACTTACACGTGGTCAAGGTAAAAACAAAGTTAAAAATAAGCTCAAGACATCACCATACAGCATATATATATGTATTTTTTTTTTACAGTTTATGTGAGAGAAATGAGATGAAGGTTTTAAAACACACAGAAACTTAGATTTGTAAAGTTTCCCCCTTTAAGAAGGTGTGTAATGCATTAGCCACATTGCCATCACAGGGATGCCCCTCTTTTAGCACACGTTTGGCTTCCCTAATGTGCACCTGAGTGGCAGATCCTCACCAGCTAAGAAAATTATTTCCAGATGATACATTCTTGTGATTATCAGTTTTGGTGCTATCTGTACAGCGATAACCTCACTTTTGGTTTCTTAAATCAGCATTTCTCAGAGTGTTCCGGAGCCACCAAGGTCAGCCACTCCTGGGAAGCTGAACTGAAGACTCCCAGGCTCTACCCACCCCACCCCCTAAATCTGCTGAATCAGAAACTAGGGATGATACCCAGGCTCCTGTGCCTGCAAGCACTCCTGGGTGTCTGGGTGCATGCTTAGAGCTGGGAACTCTGGGTATTTGCTTTTATCATGAATCTTGATTCATAACAGGGTGTTTTCCCTGGGCACATACTCTTCCCTGGGCACATACCCAGTTGGTTACTCTTATGGTTCACATTTGATACAGAACCATTTTAGATTAGATAAAGAATGTGAGCAGAGCTCTATCACCACAACAGAGGACAAAGAGTAACTGGCTTCAAAAAGAGGCACAGCAGCCACAGCCACATTGATTCTGAGAACAGCTAGTCAGTTACCACACCTTATGGGCTAAGGAAGTTAAGTGCCTGGCATGGGGCTCCTACAGACCTGGGTCACTGTCTCACTGTGAGAATTTGGAGAGATTTCCAAGCATCCCTGTGCCTTCATCTCATTGTGTTAAATAATCCTGTAAAGTACAGATATGAGGGGAGAGAGTGAGCTTGGGGTGGCAGACCTCACCCACCATTGAACTTTACCTTTAGGTGAACAAAAGGGAAGCATGTCAGAGATGGACAGTGTAGCCAGAGACAGTGTAGCCAGAGACAATGTAACCAGACACAGTGTAGCCAGAGATGGTGATGTAGTCAGAGGCAGAGTAGCCAGAGACAGTGGTTTAGCCAGAGATAGTGTAGCCAGAGACTATAGTATATAGTATATAGTATATAGTATAGTCAGATACAGTATAACCAGAGACATTGTAGCCAGAGACAGTGGTATAACCAGAGATAGTGGGTAATCAGAGACAGTGGTGTAATCAGAGATAGTGTAGTCAGAGATAATGTAACCAGAGACATTGGTGTAAACAGAAACAGTGTAGTCAGAGACAATGTAGCCAGAGACAGTAGTGTAACCAGGAACAGGTTTAAGGTTTGTGCTGAAATACCTAAATGTGTGGAAAGGATAGTGAACCAAGACAGAGTTAGACAAAACTTTTTATATAAAAGCTACTGACCGCAAGTACTCCCCCCATAGCAAACCTTTAAAGAAACACACACTGCTTTGGAGACTTTGAACTAGAATTTATTTCTCTTCAGCTACTCAGCCTCTGGTTCCTTCCACTTGATTACTGCAAACCTGACCTATGACCTAGCAAGTTGTAGGGGAGCCCTGGCCCTCTGTGCCCTCTGTACACAGAAGGTTTACCCTTCTGCACAGTTCCCAGTTGGTGACTCTGATCCAGGTATCTGAAAAAACTTTCTAGTTGCCCCCTCCCAGACCTCCCTCCTTTCTTCTCCTGCTCTACTCGGATTGAAAACACTTTCTGTTCACCCCCGGCTGTTGTACACTTGACACACACATTCTCTGTCTTCCTGAAGGGCCACACACCAGTGCACGGGGCTTGTGTATAACTACATAGTGGCTTCTTCCGGTCCCCACCTGACTCTCCACCTTCCAGGGCCACTTTGTTCTTCCACATAGTCTTTGAGGTGGTGATGCACACTACAGAGAGGCATGTTCCCCAAAATGAGGTCTGTACCCTTGTGCCCCTCACATCTCAGCTAGAGAAGACAGCAGACAGTCAGCATGGGATGTTAGCGCATGTCCCACTTTTGACAGATGCCAAGGAGATTGGAAACATGGAGTATGAGGGCAGGATACAGTTTAATGGGGTGATGGGGTGGCTCTCACTGAGAATGTGACATTTGAGTCAAAGCTTGAAGGAGATGAGGGTGGCCAGAAGGTCTGGAGCCAGGGAGTATGAGGGAAAGGAAACAGGGTGAGGCCAGCAAGAATACCAGGGCACTGGGACCTGCTAGACATGGGCACAGACCTGGAGTTTTCTCCAAATAGTATCCTGCCTTTGACCCCTTGAAGTCTAGTTCCCATCTAAGAAGCAATAGTCAGGACCTAACCCTGAGTAGGACTGGTGAATCATGGATGCCTCACACGCCAAGCCTGGAGTTGGGACTTTCTCTCTAAAGTAATAGCACCACCTCGCCAGTCACGTGCAAGGACAGCTGAGGTCAGAGTACCGCTTCCCTGGCAGTGGGCAGTGATGCTCAGCTCGTTTTTTATAAGAGAGAGAGGAAGACACCTTTGTGCAAGGGTCTGTCAGCCCCACTATTGCCATGTAAAAGCCGTTGTATCCACGAGAACACTAAAGAAATTCCAGAAAAGGTCCCTAGACTAACTAAAAACGTTTCTGAAACTAGAATGTGACCATTGAGGACATCTTTCCAGCTTTGCCCAGTCCCTGACGCCTCTGAGGACGGGCAGCTGGCCCTATATACCTGTGATAAGCATGCCTGAATAAACTCTCCCTAGCCATTTACTAAAGATTTCAAATACAACTTCTCTCATCTTTTGCTTATAAAATAAAATAAGGGGGCCAGCTATAGTGGTGCACACCTTTAATGCCAGCACTCCAGACGCAGATATCTGTGAGCCCAAAGTCAGCCTGATCTGCATAGTAAGTTCTAGGCCAGCCAGGGCTCTGAAGTAAGAGCCTGACCCACCAAAAAAAAAAAAAAAGTCCTGGAAGATGGTTCAGTGAGTAACAGCAGCCATCATATAGGCTTAATGACCTCAGTGGCCCATGGATCCCACAAGGTGGAAGGAGAGAACTGACTCCCAAGTATACAGAGGAACACACATACTGTGGTATGTGCACCTTCACACAGTTAAAATATATAAACTTTTTAGGTCATGTGTGTATATCTAATGGCAAATGAGAGTATTACAGGTGTTCCTGCAAGAAGATAGAAATGCGAAATGTGAATTAGAGCCTAACATTCACACCATTTATTTATTAATTCATTTGTTTATTTATTAAGGATGTATGTGAACTGCCATGGAGGTCCTCTTACTCGCTGAGCCATCTCTCTGGCCTCCCACTGTTTTAGTTAGTAGTAGTAGTAGTAGTAGTAGTAGTAGTAGTATTCATTGTTAAACTGATTGATGTTGATATGGTCAGATAGCTTGTTAAAAATAAGAACAGTATTATCTTTTAATGGAAAAGTGTGAGTGAAAAACAGTAAATATTTTCCTATTTCTTATCAGTGGAAGTTTTAAAGCACCTTTCCACTGGAATAGTGGTTCTCATCATTTGTGACTTGCCAGTTCCTGAAATGCTTTGCTTAGAAATGTACTCTCGTGTTTTTGTTTTTCATTGGTATCTTAGTTTAGAAAAATTTGTCATATGATTCAGTGTTCTTCAGAGGAAAGTGAATTTTCTCAAAGATATTTTATAACATTTTTTTTTCTTTACTTGATCCTCTCAAAACTGGTTAGTGTTGTAGAAGCCATCTGATCCTGTTCGTATGAATCTCAGCTTCCAAGGAGGGTTAGGGCACTTATAGATAAGAAAGTAAACAAGGAATAATGAAAGAGATTTTTTTTTCAAAGACACGCTTCAAGAGATAGCAAGTAACCAGTTCTATTTATCTTACGATATGACCAATCATTAAACACATTAAAGGACCAGAGAGCTGGCTTAGTGGCTAAGAGCACCAGCTGCTCTTGCAGAAGATCTGGGTTTGTTTCCCAGGACCCACAGGATAGCTCACAACGCCTGTGACTCCAGTTCAGAGGGTCTGGTGCCTTCTTCTGGCCTCTGTGGGCAACATGCACATACAGTGCTCAGACATACATGGAAGCAAACCATTCATACATAAAAAGATAGAAGTAAATAAAACCTTAAGCATACAGTCCTAGCTCCAACGAGTATTAGCATATGACACTGGCAAGTTCTGAGCTCTTAGCTGTAAAATGGGCCTGATAATCATTTTCCCTCTGCAGCAGGAAAGACATTTAATTAGACTCTTGGACCCCCATTCCTCTGCAGCAATACACTGCTTCCCCTACGTGAAGAAGCGGATCCCTGTCATGTACCAGCACCACACTGACCTGAACCCCATTGAGGTGGCCATCGATGAAATGAGCAAGAAGGTGGCCGAGCTCCGCCAGCTCTGCTCGTCGGCTGAAGTGGATATGATCAAACTGCAGCTCAAACTGCAGGGCAGTGTGAGCGTCCAGGTGAGCTCAAGAGCCCCTACAGGGCAGTGTGAGCGTCCAGTGAGCATGCAGGTGAGCTGAAGAGCCCCTACAAGGCAGTGTGAGCGTCCAGTGAGCATGCAGGTGAGCTGAAGAGCCCTGCAGGGCAGTGTGAGAGTCCAGGTGAGCTGAAGAGCCCGGGCAGGGCAGTGTGAGAGTCCAGTGAGCTGAAGAGCCCGGCAGGGCAGTGTGAGCATTCAATGAGCATGCAGGTGAGCTGAAGAGCCCTGCAGGGCAGTGTGAGCGTCCAGGTGAGCTCAAGAGCACCTACAGTAGAGGGATTTCCCTTCAGCTCATAGGCTCCAGTCCCTTCACACCAGAAAGATCTGTCCTACACCAGGTACTTCCCAGTTTCCCTGGTACCATAGCTTCAATTATTAGAGGGAGCAGTAGGCTTACCTACCCCCAGTCCTGCCTACAACCTGGTGGCCTTACTGAGCTCTTTGCTAAAGACAGTACACTCCTCTTGGAACCCTGACTTTTCAGTGACTTGGAGAATGTTGATTCATGGTTGCCAAGATACTCTGAAAGCCTAAGAGATATGGATAGCAGTAGGCTTTCCCATAAACCATTGGTTTTTAGTTTCCATGAAAATTGCATCTGAAAAAAAACACCTTGACTTTCACCCTCACTGTGGGTTTTGTTTGGTTTTGTTTTGTCTTATTTTTGGTTATCAGAAGGTCTTCATTTTGATTTCACCCAATCAAGTTAAGTGTGCTGGTAACATTTTTTGAATTCATTTCCTCTTGAGAATTTCATATATGAAAATGTATTTATATCATCCTTCCCAGCTCCTCCCATAACCTTCGTTCCTTCTCGGAATTTTTAAACTATCACACATACAGAGCCTGCTGAAGCCATTCAGTGTTATATACTCTCTCTCTCTCTCTCTCTCGCTCTCTCTCTCTCTCTCTCTCTCTCTCTCTCTCTCTCGTGTGTGTGTGGGGGGGGGGTTCGTGGGTGTGTGGGTGTTTCAGGCAGACCTGTTGGGACTGGATAGCCTGTCAGGGGCTTGTCCCCTGAGAAGGAGGAGTCTTCTTTTCTCAGTGCCTATAGCTCTTCATCTAGGGTGGGATCTAGGGTTGGGTGTCATGAGAGTCCCCAATTGTGTCGGCTTGTCTGTTGGTGTGTCGTTTCTCAAGTCTGATTTTAGAGAATCGCACTGTTGGGATTTTTAACAGGGGTACTACTGGTAGCTTTATCGGTATGATTGATTGATTGATTGATTGATTGTCCTTTTAGAGAAATGCATAGCACGTGTGGTGGCGCCTGTAATGATGCATATGTTGTTTGTGAAAATGTACCAAGCTATAGACTTACATGTTCTTCTTTTAAAAGTTATTTCAGACAGTGTCTCAGTCAGGGTTTCTATTCCTGCACAAAACATCATGACCAAGAAGCAAGTTGGGGAGGAAAGGGTTTATTCAGCTTATACTTCCACATTGCTGTTCATCATCAAAGGAAGTCAGGACTGGAACTCAAGCAGGTCAGGAAGCAGGAGCTGATGCAGAGGCCATGGAGGGATGTTCCTTACTGGTTTGCTTCCCTGGCTTGCTCAGCTTGCTCTCTTATAGAACCCAGGACTACCAGCCCAGGGATGGCACCAACCCACAATGGGCCCTTCCCCCTTGATCACTAATTGAGAAAATGCCTTACAGCTGGATCTCATGGAGGCATTTCCCCAACTTAAGCTCCTTTCTCTGAGATAACTCCAGTCTGTGTCAAGCTGACACACAAAACCAGCCAGGACAGAGAGTTAACTAGGTATCAGGTAAATTTTAAGTCAGCTCCCTGCAGTGACCAACTTCATACTTACATAAGGAGTTCGAGCACCTGTGTGTTCCTCCGTGTATCCCTAGAGTTCATAGTTGTCTCCTCCAAGTGTAGTCTGTGAAGGCTACACAGGTGTTCACTTTGTAAGTTCAGCACCCAGGACTCAGTTTCTGAAATCAGTTTTTCTCTGTTTCTTCAGATGCACATGTAAGGAACCATGAGCTTTAAGCTAGTATTTTACCAAATGTCATTGACCACAAAAGTATCTATAGATATTTTTAGTCATTCCCTCATGTCCTACAAGCTTAAATGCCAAAGGGAATATCAACATTCTAGCAACAACATGATTGTACAACAGGGCCAGAGGCCACATTTTCTGTAGCTAAAAAAAACGTCACTCGATGACTTGACCCGGGAACATGGAGCCTTAATCCACCAGCCAGTGAAGGGGCGGAGCCAGAGAGCTTGAACTCTCTGGAATGTAAAGCATGCAGAGCCATTGAACGATGGCCTTTGAGGTTTTATTAAAACACCCAGTCAGTCACCTTAAAGAACAATGAAGCCCATACTGAAATGAAGACTTGAAGTTCACACGGTGCCCACCTGGATAATGGAGCGGAGGCCAAAGAAAGTTAGCTTTCTTTCCTCTCAGCATTTCAGTAACTCTGGCTCCCAGAGGCTCCCAGGGCCATTGCTCTCACTGCCTCTTTAGCTTGGCTCTCCACCATCTTACTGCATTATGTTTTGCATAGACTCAGCAGCTCTGTGTCTGTGTCTGCTTAAAACTGGGCTGACTTTTCACACATCACATAGTCTTTGGGTTGGCTTCCCATTAGCTAGATTTCCACACAACCTGATGCAGAGGCTGCCACATTCAGTCACTACAGGAAGTTAGTACTCCATTGCTGAGGCCTTGCATCCGACACCAGCTTCTGCCTCCCTGTGTCCCCATAGCTGCGGTAAAGTCACCTAGCCCGATTCTGAGAGTGCTACACAGTCCTACACATGACGCATCAGCATTCCCTCCCTTGCCTTCTAAGCCCACCGGATCTTCCAGAAGAGATTGGGCAGTCCTTCCCCGAGCTCTCTGAGGCTCCTGATCTAGCCTTCCTGTCTTGTGTGGAATACCACCTCCAGAGAACTCTAATTGACTGGTTGGGAATTGGCAGCATCCTGCCATGTTGCTGAATGTTGATAATATTTGATCTCCAGTGCAATTCAGCTGAAGTCAGCAAGACGGCCGGCCTGTGGCTGCCTGTACCGTCCCGTGAAATGAACAATGCTTTGGTTTTGTTTCCTGGCTTGTAGGAGCCGGGAATATGGCTCAGTCAAACACTGCCCTGTGTTTTATCTCTCACTAGGTTCACCAGGTTGACCTGTTAGCTCAGTACAATGTAGCACCAACTCCAGTGTCTAAAACCCTGTTTGAAGGAACTTTCCTCCTGGGTTTGGAGACCTGGGCTCTGGTGTTGCACTCTGGTTGCTCAGACCTAAATAAGTCCATATGTCCCCTACGCTGATTCCCTCACAAGACCCGGAGGATGGCTTAGGTGATGGAATCAAGCCAGGTATAATGATGTAACTGAGTTTATGGTTTGTTTTTCTTGGCCTTCATGTACATGAAAATCAGTGATCCTGACTGACTTGCTTAAACAGCCTTTGGACTCCATGGCAACTGACTGACACAAATAAACAATACCAGCCATTTTTCTTCTAACACACTATCAAACCGTTGCTCTTCACCAGGTCAATGCTGGTCCGCTAGCATATGCCCGAGCCTTCCTCGATGACACCAACACAAAAAGATACCCTGACAATAAGGTGAAACTGCTGAAGGAAGTTTTCAGGTAAAGCCCACCGAAAGTTTCTCTTTAAGAAAGTCATCTGTTTCTCTGCGGTTGTCGGCTCTCTGTTACTATAGCAAACAGCAGAGGCAGTTTGCTTATAAAGAGGAAAGGTTGACGAGCTCACACACAGTGTTTGAGATTGTCTGGGGCCTGTGGTGAGGAGTGTATAGCCAGGTCTCCTGTGTACCAGCCAGGAAGCATGGAGACTAAGGAGGGGTCTTGAGTTCTGCAGCCCCCTCCATTGACATGCCACCAGCATCCTTCAGACTTCCCACTGGGTCCCACCTCCAAAAGCCCTACCAATAGCACCACACTGGGGACCACACTTAACAAAGGATGACTGGGGGTGTTACACAGCGAAACCATAGCACTGTTCTGGTTCAAGAGACAGATGCTTCCAGCTGGGCCAACGTCCCCTCCTACTTCCTTTCTCCTCTCTTACCTCACTCAGGCAATTTGTGGAAGCTTGTGGTCAAGCCTTGGCAGTGAACGAGCGTCTCATTAAAGAAGACCAACTGGAGTACCAGGAAGAGATGAAGGCCAACTACAGGGAGATGGCCAAGGAGCTCTCCGACATCATGCGTGAGCAGGTAAGCACCACACTGGCCTGGGCAGCGTGTGGGAAGTGTTGGGGTCTGAAATACTCCTGATAGTAAGCTAAGTCTTCCAGTAGTCCAGAATTATCATCTCTGAGAGAAAGTGTAACGTACCATAACTCAGAGAAGCAAGCAGCACGTGTTCCTAGGTCACGTTAAGCAGTGTGTGTGTGTGTGTGTGTGTGTGTGTGTGTGTGTGTTGGGGAGGGGAGTAGCGTAGTGTCTCGTCTTTCTCTGTGTTTCTTAAGCTTTGCCTTTGCCTACCCCAGCAAGGCAGAGAAACCACATCCATGCTGTGCTTACAGCTTCCTTTGATAGAACAGGGCTGACTGCCTGGTTTATCTGTTGGAGTAGGCGTCTTTTGTCATTTAAAAACAAAAAACAAAAACCGTAGGATTGTTCCAGGTGAACAGTTGTCACCCCAGAACACACAGGGCTCCTTACTCCTTGATTCTCTCTTCAAGGGCTTCCTTCCCCAATCTCTTGTGCTTTCTGTCCTTCCTCTGTGAATCCCCCATGTGGTCCCAGCAGGCATCAGAGGACATTCCCAGCCAGGGTGTCAAGCAGAGATCCATGGCAAGGAACATGCAGAGCAAGCCCAGTCACTGTATGTCACATTAGCTCCTGGATCTCGCACCCTGTCTGTCGCCCAGAGTATTGTCTCTGGTCTTGCAGAATGGAGGCTGGGACTTTTTGTCAGCCTGCCTTATCAGATGATAAATGGAAATTTCTTCCTTATTTTGGGGAGAATTTCATATATGGATACTACAGTTATACCTACCTCCTTGATGCTCCTCCCCACCTCTCTCTCTCTCTCTTTCTTTCTCTCTTTCTTTCTCTCTCTCTCTCTCTCTCTCTCTCTCTCACACACACACACACACACACACACACACACACACACACAAACACACACACACGTTCTCAACCTTGTGGTTCCTTATTCGTTGTTAGTTGTTACGTATATGTGCATACATTTGTAAATCCAACCTGCTGAGTCTATTGGCGTTACTCCTAGGTGTGGTGTTTAGAAAACCTGACAGGAGCTCCTTAGGAGAAAACAGATTCTCTCCTCCTCAGCAGCCATTAACCATCTCTAGCTCTTCATCTAAGGATGGTCTTGTGAGATTCCCCCATCCGTGTTAGCATGTCAGCCATATTGTTATGATATCATGGGGCTTTTCCCTGTCTTTCATAGAAGACCCCATCCTACAGCAGAAACCCTCATCTTCTGGCTCTTACGATATTTCCACCCCTCTGCCGTGTTTGAGCCCTAGGTGTAGAGGTTTATGAGAGATGCATCTGTTGGGGAGCTAGCTTGATTATTTGATCTTTAACATCCTTGCTTTTCTTTCCCTCCTCCACGCTGCGTGGCTCAGATGGGATGGTAATGCCATTTATTTTATTTTTCTGATAAACTGTCTCCCCTAACCAAATCACATGTGGTTCTGACCGGGTTTGAGCAATCGTGGGTTTGCGCATGTGCAATGGAAAAAGCCTCTCTTCTGAACAAATTTTAAAAGTAGGAAAAAATGGAAATATTAAATTCTTACTGTGTGAATAATTAAGCACAAAGGAGAGGAGGCTGGTGGGAACAAACTGCTGGAGAAAGCTTGGGATCTTTTCCTTGAAACCTCCAGATTCCTGTAGGACGGAGAGCCTGACCAGTGGGTACCAGGGGTCAGGACTAAGAAAGGCAGAAGTAGAGAGAGTGATGGGCTAGATCTGTTATGCTCCTGGACTGAGCAGATAGTAACTGCAGTGGTCTCTAAACTTCCCATTGTCTCAGCATCTGTGAAGGTTAAACCCTTTGGAGCCCGTGCACAGAAAGAAACGTGGCCTGGCCTGGTGCCTTTAGCCTTCCCAGAGCTGCATGGGTCTGGTCTTCTGAGCCTCCCTGCAGCTAGAGATCAAACCCTACACCCAATCCTTTCCTGGTCTTATTTGCCAGAAAAAGGCCCTTAAGTCTGTAAGACCTGAGAAGAGGAGACGGGTGATCCGAATTCACTTCCAAAGGTTTTCTTCAGAGACAAGACTAGTTCCTGTCTCAGTGGAGGTGAGAGAGAGATAGACCTCAGATTCGGGAGGTCTAGAAGGCTCCCGTTCATTACACTGTGAAGGAAACAAAGTACATTCTTTTTGATGTTCTCCTTACAATCTGAATGGAAGATGGGCATTTATAGATACGCTAAACCATCTATGCAAACTGTTGAAGCCCAAGCCTAGCTGCGCATACCTTTCTGCAGAACGACAGCTGGAAGGGGAATTGTGATGTCACCTGAGGTGGCGGCTGCCAGAGCATTGCCCTTTGATAACATTGTCTTTCTGTACCTCGAGATTTGCCCCCTGGAGGAGAAGACAAGCGTGCTACCAAATTCCCTGCACATCTTCAACGCCATCAGCGGGACACCAACAAGCACAGTGGTTCAAGGGTTGACCAGCTCGTCCTCAGTTGTGTGATTTTACCTCATGAACCGTGTGTGGGGACATGCTTTGTCATGTGCAAACTCAGGATGACTTCCAGAGCTAATCACTGGTGTGGCCAAGCACAGGAAGAAGCCATGGGGAATGGGAGAGAGAAGGAGCCTGGACTGTGATATTTAATAGCAGATTTTATAGGAGTCGGGGGAAGGTGCACATAGTTTTTTAAATCTCACTGGCAATATTTAGTTTTCCTCATGTCTTAACAGGTATATGTGGATACTCTTGAGCTGAAGTTCAGTTTTATTCTTCTTACAGTATAGTATTAAAATAAATGGTCTAAAGGAAAAGAGGGAAAGTGTGCTGGGACACCTGTGGCAGGTGTCCTGGGATACCTGTAGCAGGTGTCCTGGGACACCTGTAGCAGGTGTGCTGGGACACCTGTAGCAGGTGCTGGGACACCTGTAGCAGGTGTTGCTGGGACTGGGACACCTGTAGCAGGTGTTGCTGGGACTGGGACACCTGTAACAGGTGTTGCTGGGACTGGGACACCTGTAGCAGGTGTTGCTGGGACTGGGACACCTGTAGAAGGTGTCCTGGGACTGGGACACCTGTAGCAGACAAAGCAGCACTGAACCTGGGGTTGGGGACTAAGCTGGAAAAATCTTGAAAATATTTTTCTCCCTGGGGCACATTCAGGTTGAGTACAAGAACTATTTTTGTGTCTAATTTTGATGACGGAAAGGAATTGCCTATTGTAATTTTGTACTAGTGAATGAGGAGACTTAGAGCCTTTATATTCATGCCTTGTGTTGGCAACATGAGCACTTCAGAAGCTGAGTGTGAGCCTAAGCCTAGTCAGCATTATAGAACCAAAGGCCTGTACTAGCAAACACACCCATGCTAAAACCTAAAACCCCATGTACATACTGACTGTCAATACAGCCTCCTTGCTATGTCCACACACTCACCACATTTCTACACTTTTAATACGTCAGTGTCCATGTTAAGTTTATTATTCGTGGCCCATTTGTGCTGTTCTCAGTATATGCAAACACATTGGACTTCACTGTTTATTCTTGTACATAAGAAGTGCAATATGGAGATGTATACAGTCTTTGCTATATTAGGTTTATAAACTGTTTTAAAAAAATTCATCCTTTTGCCAAAATGATGAACTAAGTGATTGGTAAACCCTAAGCCCTGTATGAGTGGAGGGATAGTTTAAAGTTTTCACCATGTTATATTTTCTTTTGAGACTTTAATTTAGTAATTTTATATTTGGGAAAAAAAATAAAGGTTTTTAATTTAACTGGAATCACTGCCCTGCTGTAATTAAATATCCTGTACCCCAACTGTATTAAAAATAACATTGCTGATTTTCTGGTAATAAACACTGAATGTTTGTTGTTTGGCCATCCTAAAAAAGGACAGGGTACCTAGTGGTGAAATAACATTACATAATTTTCCTCTAAAATAAAAAGAAGTGTGGATGGATACAGTAAGTTGGCAGTTATCGAAGCTGTGGTTGAATGGATGGAGATCTAAACACCAGGACTCTGCTTTTCTGGAAGCTTCCATGATACAGGTTTCAAAAGGCAAAGCTGGGAGTTTATGCTCTGAGGACTCGGGTGACTGCCTGGAAACAGGAGATGCTTCCGTCTGATTTTCCTCTTCTCAGCTGTGTCAGAGTGCAAGTCTCTGTCTTCTCCCTGGCTTGCTTTTGAGAGGAGCACTCTGGGATCCAGTGGCTAGTCAACTCTCCCAGAGATCCTTAGGCAGCCATGACAGTATGCCACACCCTCATGGAAGACTACGGACTATGTCGGGTCTGAAACATTCTCAGAGCTGAGGTGAAACTGGAAAAAGAAACTAGAGATGGTAAAGGGTGTGCAGATGCCCCAAAGTATCTGGACTCGGAGCTTCAGGAAAGGCTTAGTGTAGATTTGCGGAGTCTCTGACACTCCAACCCTGTGTCATAAGCCTCCGCTCAAACACCATCACAGGTAGATTGGAGGGAGAGCCCTGCCATTGGGCTGGATTTACTAGTCATAAACACCTCATTTTGGAGTCATAAAGTTCAAGTCATGAAAGATAAAGAAAAGCCTGGAAAGAGTCCCTGGAAGATAAGATTGTTTGGAAGGTGGCCAATCCTCACGCGCTGCAGAGTAGAGAAAGGAGCCCTCTCTGTGATGGCCATGATCCAGACAGACACCCTAATGTAGCTGAGGAAAAGCCAGAGGCATTCGGGTATAGAAAGGGAGTCACCTCCCGTCACTACCTCAGAGGGGCGAGGGGCAGTGGGGAAGGCTTAAGAGATTTCTGTTGGCCGATGAAACATTTCATAGAGTTCATATAAAATAGTTTAATTTTCATGTAAGAGGACACATTGGGGCAGGGGAGATGTTCATGGTATTTACGCTGTAAGTCTGACAGTCTGAGTTCAACTCCTCAGAACCCACATAAAAGTGAAGAGAACACCACAGAGTTGTCTCCGACACCCATACACATGCTATGTATGACACACATGCCCTTGTATATACTACAAATACAGGTAGGATAATA
The DNA here is from genome assembly GCF_000001635.26 of Mus musculus. Lineage (NCBI taxonomy): Eukaryota > Metazoa > Chordata > Mammalia > Rodentia > Muridae > Mus > Mus musculus. Next base: position 121,540,976 of record NC_000080.6, on the reverse strand, counting down.
GCAACTTTTAAAAATTATAAAATAGTGGTTTCTTAGGGAAAACTATTGCTAATTACTAGTAAATTTTAGAGTAGTTACAGAGGTTATAATTTTTTTAATTGATGAAAAAGTACACATGGCAAAATTTGCCTGTTTGATCATTCACATGTACGGTCAGTGATGGGACATTCATGTTATAAAAACTTTACCACACCCATCTCCACATCTATCTTGTCTTCCCAAACAGAAACCATATTATCCAGGGAACAATAACTTCTTAGTTCCCCTTTGAGAAGATTGATTTTTAAGTTACTCTAGGATTAAAACTCTACTTAGGTCCTTATTAGGGACACTTGATGCCTGGGAATTAGATTTCTGCATGAAAAAGCAGTGGCTGTGTGTAGCCAGCCCAGACTGAAGGAGAACTTACAAGCAACCAAAAAATAAAGAAATAAATAAGCAAACAAAACAAAGCAAAACAACCCCACGGGTAGTGGTTTACTCTCGCACAGGGCAACTCCCGAGTGGAGAGGCGTTGACTTCTGCCAGAGAAGACCACTTGTGCCTATAGTCTCGGTGCTTAAGAGGCAGCCTCGGGAAGATAATGTAAGGCTAGCCTGGGCTACACACATTTGATTGCCTTAACGGGGGTGGGGTGTGTCACTTATGTAAATGAAACATGTCAACACAGAAAGTTGTATAGCTTTTAAAAAAATCATTAATCACAGAGTGGTTTAGACGATCAACGTGTATACCAAAAGTCTACACACATTTAATGTATATAATCTGAGTCAGATGTAAATAAATACATCCAAGGCTTCCGAATCTTTTTGCCTGGGGTGGGGGTCGGGGGGAATGGAGATGGATTTGGCCTGGCACATGCTAGGCAAGTCTGTCACCAAACTGTGACCTCAACCTACTTGTGCTTTTATTTTTCAAGGTAAGAATAGTTAGCAGGAGTTCTGCCCTCATAAAAATTTAAGAACACAGCCTCATGTTAGAAATGCCACAGGGAATAGGGTTGTAAGACAGACTTGTCCACTGAGGCTTTTTTTATAGTTTGATTTTCAGAACCTGCCTTCCAAACCTGTGATTTTTTTTTAACCAAAAATGTAACCAAAAATATTTAAGAAAAAATCATTTCTATATTAAAAATGTGTGAACTCATTTCTAATCAATAGTTTACACATGTGATGGTTGATCTTGATCGCCAACCTAAATGGATTGAGAGTCACCTAGGCGATCAGTGAGGCACAGCCACCAAGAGGGAAAGACCCACCCTGAGTGTGGGTGACACCATGCAATTGGCAGGGCCCAGGTGGAACAAATATGGAAACTAGAAAGGATCCCACTGTGAGGACAAGCCCTCCCTCTGCTCCAAGCTCTTCCACCACCTCTTCCACCACAAGCTTTTCCACCACCCATGGAACCATGGCTGACAACCTTGGAAAGTGTGAACCCAAATCCTTTCTTTCCCCCTTGCTCAACTATGTCTATAGCAGCTTTACTCATAATGGCCAGAAACTGGAAACAACCTAAATGTCTTTGATCTGAGGAATGGATACAGAAAATGTGGTATATCTACATAATGGAATACTATTCAGCCATTAAAAAGAAGGACAGCAAGAGTTTCGAAGGCAAATGGTTGGAACTGGAAAATATCCTGAGTGAGGTAATCCAGATCCAAAAGGACATGTATATTCTCACTTATAAAGCAGATATTAGCAATAAAGCACAGGGTGACCATGCTATAATCAATAGACCCTAAGAAGACAAATAACAAGAAGGGCACAAAGGAGAATGGTTGAATCTTTCTCAGAAGGGGAAATCAAATAGATATTAGAGGTGGGTGGAAGAGGGGATTGAGAAGGGAGCTAGGCATAAAGGGGTGAGCTCATATCTAGGGAGAGCAGGGAAGAGAGAAAGGAGATCAGCAGGGGATGGTGGCAGTCTCTAGGACATGCCAAAGACCTGGGATGAGGAGAGGCCCTAGAAGTTCTAAGGGGGTGACTCTAGCTAAGATTCCTAGGAGTGGGAGATACTGATTGTGAAGTGACTACTTCCTATAGCCAGGCAGGAGTTTGCCTTGAGTCTCCAAGGAGATTTCTACTCAGACTTTTGAACAGTACTGAAGCTGGTGAGACCTGAGGAAGGAGTTAGCACATTCCAGCTGTGTACAGTACAGCAGCATCATATTAGGACTACGGTCAGGTCTTCATATGGAGAGCAAATAGGACTTCAAGTGTTCTCAAATGTCAAGATGACAAGGGGAAGTTTTGGGATGACTGCTCTTAATTTCCTCCTTGGATGGATTGAGATACACCGAGATTAACAAAGCACACCCTGGGTGGGCCTGTGGGGAGTTCTCAGAGACAGTCCCACGTGGAGTCACCCTGAAGGTGACTAGCACCATCCAAAAGGCAGGGGTCCAGATGGAGCCAGAGCACCACAGACAAAGTCCACAGTGCCACTGTGCCCTCTCGGCTTCCTGGTGGGCACGAGGTGAGTAATGTGTTCTACTGTGCCTTCCACCATATTGTCCTGCCTTCCAGCAGGCCGAGAACCAACGGAGCCAGCTGACCGCAGACTGAGCTTCTGATACTGTGAGCCTAATAAAAGCTCTTACTACTTAAGCTTGTTGACAGTCTCATTCCTGTGTGGTATGCATGCCAGTTGTTCTCACACACCACCCTCTCAAACTGCCTCCCAACCTTGTCTGTCCCCTTCCCACCCACTTCTATTTTTCTCACATTTCTGTTTTATGACATACTGAGTTTAACAAGGGCCATCTGTATAGCCTGGGTTTGGAGCTACCCATTGGAGCCTGGTAGGCTCAGAAGAGAGTATACAACTGAAGACAGTGACGGTTCCACTCCAAGAACCTATCAGTAGCTAGTAGTTCAGCAGCAAGGGTAGGGCCCTGTTAGCCATCCCCCATCTGTGACCACTCCTGTGCAGGCCTTGTACATGTGACAGCAGCTGCCATGAGTTCATGGTTGTAGGGGTCATGCATGCTTAGGAAATAGCATTTGCAGCCTCCTCCATATCTTCTGGCTTTTCATTTTTCTGACTTCCTCATCTGCAATATTCCTGAGCCTTAGATGGGGTGGTATAAATGTCTTAGTTAGGGATTAACTCAACTGCCACTTATTCTCAGCCTCTTGTTCAGCCCTGAATCTCCATTTACCACCATTCACTGCAAAGAGAGACTTCTCTAATTAAGGCTGAAGGTGGCTCTTGCCTGTGACCATGGCTCTCAACCTGAGGGTTGTGACCCCTTTGGGAATCAACTTTTTCACAGGGTTATATCCTATATCCTGCATATCAGATACTTATGATTCATAACAATAGGAAAAATATAATTATGAAGTAGGAATGAAATAATTTTATGGCTGGAGACAACCACACTATGAAGAACTCTATTAAAGGGTCACAGCATCAGGAAGGTTGGGAAACATTGGTCTATAGTCTAAACATACGATATTTAGAGGGCAATTTAATGCTATGTTAATTTAGAAACAGCAGTAGTAAGTTCCCCCACTTGACTGGCATCCCCATGCATAAAGTTTACATTACAGTTATGGTCATTGTAATTACCTTACAATTATAATGTGGTCACTATAATTAATAACAACACATAGATGTTCCCTCAGATTATGAAGGGAGTGTGTCCCAGTGAATCTGTCATACATTGAAAACAGATCTGACCCCTGGAGGGATGGAGGAGCAGCTACTGAGCAGTTTCCCCTCTGGAGTTGCCAAGATCAAGAGATGCCTGTAAACGGGACTGCCTTGCCGTCTGTTTCCTGGTACCCTGGGATCTGAGCAAATGGGTACCGAGAGCTCCAGCAACTCCATTGCCAAGGACCACCATTGCCTCCCCTGCCAGGATAGACTTCCCCTCTTAAGGACCATCACCTTATGAAGTTGCTTTTTTTAAAAAAATATTTAGAATTTTATATTAAAAATATTTAAATAAATTCTAAACATTTACTTTTAACTTGTATATACATCTCGTGTGTGTGTGTGTGTGTGTGTGTGTGTGTGTGTGTGTGTGTGTGTGTGTGTGTGTGGTGTTGGGGGAGCACATACATGTCAGTGCAGGTGCCCTTAGAAACCGGAAGATGGTTCTTGAATTCCCTGGAGCTGGAGTTACATACAGGTGGTTGAGAGTCACACCGTTAAGAGCTGTTAAGACAGAGAAGTGATACTGAACTGATAGGCCTTCCAAGTTGAGCAGCACCACCCAGGTCCAGACCTGAGAGGTTGTGCAGCCAATGATATGGAGGTGAATTAAACTGATCTTCCTTAGACGCTATATCATGTGGAATAGGCCCAAAGCTGGTCCTGAGCAAAACTGAGTGTAATGGACCCAGCAGCTCTGTCTGTAGTGGAGCAGCTTAGAACAACCACCTTTCAAAACTCTGCCTATCTCAGGTCAGATGGGACGTGTTCTCATAGGCATCAAATCCAGACAGATGGAGAAACCTTCCCAGGATACTCAGTGAGTGGGACACCTGGGGTTGTTTGCAGTTTGTGTTGACCTGGTGGCCTGATTAGCTGCTGGTAATGTCTAACAATGGGGACCCTGTGGGGCTGTAGTCTTCGATCTCCCAGGTTTGGACTTATCTACCAAAATTTCCTAGTTGAAGTCCAAAACCTCAATATTTCAGAGTCCAACTGGATTTGGAGTGAGAATGGGTACCTTCAGCCCAATTCCTTAAGATTCTTAGGGTGGCCCTCCAGGTTTATTGGAACTCTGATAGAGGGGAAAAAAGAGGGAGGAAGAGATTTAAACACAAACACCACAAAAGGAACACCTTGTGAAGACACAGAGAGACAGCTATTTACAAGCTAATGTGACCTGGAGCAAATTCTTCTCTTACAGCCCTCAGAAGGAACCAACTCAGCCAGATCCTCTTCTTGGACCTCCATCCACCAGAACCATGGAAATATCAATCCCTAAGTCTTGGGTTGCCTGTGTGACACCTCAAGAGGGCAACTGAACATAGCACTGAAACAAGTTCCCATCCACGAATATGATGTGTGAAGCTTCCCCCCGGGGACACATGGAGAGAGGCCCAAAGCCCCAGGAGGATTTGGGCAGAAAACATAGCCAGCCCACAGTCAAAATAAGAACAGAAAGTCTTTGGAGAAATAACCTCTGGTTTAAAACTAATCCTGGAAAACAGCCATTGTTACCATTGAGTTTGCTGGGCTTGTTGGACAGACACTTAAGAAAGGTCTTCCAGGGAGTAGAGGAACAAAAGTGGGCCATGTCGCCTGGTAAGCTACCGTGTCTCCACCTTTTCCTGGTCAAGGAGTTTCAGAAAATAATGGGGCTCTTCCTGTCACCACCCTAGACAAGATGTCACAGAACCACCCTGACCCACTGCTTAGCTTGGCATGGTGAAAGTGGCCCAGATGAGGAGTCCAGTGGCCTAGTTCTCCGGTGCACCAAGCATGGAATCCCATCACCATCTATGAGTTTTGACATTGACTTCACATACATATTTCTGTCAAATGAGGTGATTTGTTACTGTGTCTTTTATACATCAAAAGTACTTTTAGGGGGCTTGTATCACAAATCATTAAATGATCTAAGAAAAGGTAGAGAGATACAGCAGTAAAGGAAGAAGGAGATAGTTACACATTTGAATAGACAACATGAATTCAGCCCCAAATTTAGTCCTGAGCATCCTGACAGCTAAAAAGAACAAAGAAAAACACAAGAGTTGACAGCAAGAAGTGCTACTAGAACACTGTGACTTTTAAAAGTAAATTATCATACAATATTTAAATTTTTATTTCAATGCGTGCATCCCAAACATGTTCTGCACTCAGATTTCTCGTGTTTCCAGATGTTTCAGGTTTCCCACATAAGCCCAGCTTCAACTGATGAAGATACACATAGTCCCTGAGCCCAATCTCATGTCCTAGGCAAACCCCAAAGCTGTTCTCTCCCTTCTCCTTTTATAAAGGAAATACCCTCTGTATCTTTTCTGATAGTAAGGCCAGCATTTGTTCCTGTCATACAATGTATAAGATGTTGAGGAATATTTTGAGAATAAAAATGCCCACCGTCCTCCCTACCAGTTGAAAGGCCAAACATTTCACCTGAGTGCATTTCAGCATTTTTTTTTCTCTGTCCTTTGAGTCTCCCATTGTTTCGTGGCCCACATATTTTAACTTGTCTCAACTGAAGGATATTTTGTTCCAGGAAAATACCATGTCAAAGCATCTTGAATTACCAGCTCTTCCACCTCTCCAAAGCTTGGAGCTCATGTCCCTTAAACTAGAAGTTGAGCAACCAAACCTTGGCTGCCACCTTCACCCTGCCTGCGTGGGTGAGTCTTCCCAGGGACGAGTCCCTGCACAGAGTACCCATGGGTGCCACTTCTGCTAGTTCCCTCTGCAAACTGTTGGAGACCTCAATCCAAGCCCTTGAAACTTCTTCCCACTGAGATCTGATTTTTCTCATTGTCCCTAGAAGTTGTGTGGGATTGGAAAGTGTTGCTGAATACTACCACATTCAAAAAAGGAAAAAGATGCCTGGATCTGGATTTATTTTTTATTTCCTTGACCTGTTCTGTTTTTCTCATTTGACATTGTATCCATATGACATTCATAAAAGTGAACATTTTAATCCCACCTCATGATAATGAGACCAGGGGAACTCTATATGGAATTGTCCATTCGTTCTTATTGTACACATGGGGACATTGTGCGGCAGGGAGACAGTTGAGTATAAAAGGACATTGTAAAGAGAGGGGACTCACATGAGGACTGAGGACAGGAAGAGCATCCTCTATAGGATTCTGCCAGGAAAGCTTGTTCATTCCCCTTCCCCCCAGGATACAGCCTGGTGGGAGATGCCAACAATGCCCACTTTGCCTTGTTCCCTGGGGAGACCAGCAGTTACCCTCCTTTGTTCTATTATTTTTGAGGGCCACCATCTTTTGCTTCATGATGGACAGAACAACCTGGTCTTCCAGTCCTGCTTGCTTGTCCTTGAGACAATTGTTCTTCCTGGACCACCATGTACATCCCTGAAGCCACTGCCTAAGACTCATTGGCATTGCTGTCCTTGGACAGAGTGACTGTGAGGCAAGCCACAGACCTCTTTATTCCCTATGGTCCAACAACCAAGGAGCCCCTGATGTCAGACTCTCCAGGAAGAAGGTCATAGCAGATGATGACCCTCAGCCCCACAAAGGCACAGAACTCTATGACTGTTTTGCCAAGAGCCCCTCAGCACCGACTAAGCTCTGTGACCACTGATGGGAAGTGAATCTTTTCACAGAGCTCTACAGAGATGCTGTAGTGTACATGCCACTCTGCCTAGTTGGAGCTATCCATGATGCAAAGCTACCCATGATGCAAAGGTGACCACTGCCAACCTCACTCTTGCTCATGCCTTCGCTGACCCTCACCAGCAGTGGGTCCAACCACACTCTTTCCCACCATCAACAGCCTTCAGGAGAAGCTTCTTAGTTGCCCTCCTACATCACTGGTTCCTCCTGCATAAGCACGCTGGCTACCACCCAGTGTCTGTGTCCAAGTGCCTGGAGCTCAGTACTCTTGTAGCTGGTCCAGGCTTAGGCCCTGATGGTACTTCCTGAAGTCATCTTATATACGAGCCATACAGCAATGTCCATTGTCCCCTGCCAAACTTTATGACAGCTTCCATTGCCTCTGTACTAAGTATTAATGATTTGGTTTGCTGTTTGATACCACACATATCCAGCTCTCCAGTCCAGACGTCTACAAATTTCCAGCTGGGCCTGACTCCCTGAGAAACGAGCTTAGACCTGAAGATCTTCACATGTTCCAGTCAATGTGTGTTTGACTACTCAAAGCATTCTGAGACCAGTCAATACCATCCCCGTGTAAGGTGAGGTGTGAGTACAGAAATGAGATTTTATATACATGGCCATATTGCTGCCACCTCAAGGCTGGAGAAGGCCTGGTTCCAGCTTATCATCTCTCAGAGAGTGTTGAAGCAGATAGGCTGATAATAGGCCTTGCTAGCTCAGGCACATACTAGCAAGTAACATGACTTGGAGCAAGTAAGTCACGTTCTCTGGCCACACCAACGTCAGAGGGCTGTTGCTTGCTGTATGGTGCAGGGCCTGGCATCTCATAGACCCTTAGATGTCACTGCTCTCCCATCCCTGTGCTGTCCACTTGAAACTAGGTGTAACCTGCACAAAGAGACAAAAGGCGTGTAACCCCTGGCCCCTTAACATGGCCTGCTAAAAGCATGGTGTGTTTTCCTCTGTTCCTAAGCCTTGCGCTCCCAACAGCTTCGTCATCGACACTAGATTAGGTCACAAAACTAGACTGTAATTTTGGAAGTCACACAGTAAGTAATACATCATTAGCATCCAGCCAGCTCCACCACAAATAACACCTCTGATATGTGGGTTCTCCTAGCAGTTGCCAAGGTTACTTCACCGAAGCTCAAAGGCCACTCCTGCTAAATGTGCTTAACTGTCCACTCAAGCCTGCACATACCTGATGGGATAAGATTTGCCATCTGTTTCTGTGTCTGGCTGACCTCTCGTGTCTTCACCCTGGATCCAGGTTTACCTCTGCTCCACGTGGAGACCTGTTGTTCATTTGAGAAACGTTCTGTCTTATACTTGCCCGTGCCGGGTGATCACGTGTCTCTTCCACCTGACCTCGTGCTTTTTCTGAATCTCAGGCACTCAAGGCCATCACTCAATACCATCAGCCCTATCACAAGGCCAAGTTCATACACAATGACAGCAGCAGCAAGAGTACCCACTAATTACGGGCTGACACACCCAGAGCACCGAAAAGTCTTTAATTGGACAACAAGAGGCTCAATAGTTTCTGCTTTAAGTCACCAGCCCTCAGCCCACCAGGGATAAGGGCAGGCTATTTATCTTTTAAAAACAAGCTCATTGTGAATGGACAACAGCTAAAATTTAGCATCTCCCCTCTTCCCTCCAAGAAACTATACAACCCCTGCTGTTACCATCCCTAAGCAAGCTGACTGGTCACTGCTATCTCTCTTTGGCCCAAGTCAGCTGGAATTGATATTCTAATAATGGAGACTTACCTGTCTTGGGTCGGTCTCCTTTCTACTATCCCCATACTAAGATATCACTAGGGCAGCTTCAGAAATTTCTGACCCACTGAACACATCAGTGTTGGTTTTGCCAACATGGATCTCATGGAGTTCTGTACATCTGTACATAGAATGGCATTGGCTCAGGGCCTGACCCTGGCCTCATCACAGCCTTCTGTGGAAGGCAACATCGCATTTCCCTCATGAGGACCCTGTGACCTGCCAGTATGAGTGAGGACCCTGACCAGCCTCATGTCCTGATGTTCTTCCTTGGAGACTCCAGCAGGAAGCTCAAAGCAGAACTCTACTCCTGTGTTGGCAAAGCTCCTGGTCCCAGTACCTTCTTCCCATCTTCTACCTCTGCACCTCTCAGGAATAAATCCCTAGGGAGAGGAGGGACCTGGCAGTCAGAAATACTCTGTGTCTTGAGCCAGGCGTTCTGCAGGGCTGCTATAGGGAAAGGGAACAAATATCTCCTTACTAATATTTTAACTGGCTTATTTGTATTTCACATCTTCTTACATCAGGAAGATTGTAATTGTGGAAAACCGAAGGCAGAGATCAAAGCCAGGTAAGGGGCAGAAAACAGGCTTGGGGCTAAAAAGACAGGCTGAGGAACTGAGGAGATCTCACGGGTGGTGGGAGAGGACAGTTGGGGGGTCCTAGTCGTCAGTGAGTGTAGGCTTACACGGTCCTGAAACTAACATAGCACACAACCTTCCCCTGAGGGACGAGGAATGGCTACCGCAACAAGAAGCTTCCCCCTTGGCCCCTTAGGAGGCAGCGTGTTCACAGACAGTCCAACGGAAGCAGCACCTCCTGGGCATTGCAACATAGCCCTGGCACCAGGTACCCAGATCTGCTGCATTCCAGGGAAGACCTGAATTGCCATTTGAAGTTCTGACCCAACTATCAGGACCAACAGTCATGGCCCAGTTTCAACTATGACTATCGCCCACTGGCTGGCATTCGACTGCTCTTACCCTAGATTCTGAATCTGGCCTCACAGCATCAGGTCTTCCTCGGCCTCCCCATCTTCCAGGCTCCAGCATCTGTCCATCTCCTCAAGCCCCTCTAGAAGAAAAAGCATTTATCAGAGAGATCCTGTGTAGCACAGTGATGACACCTTTGCTCTCTGCAGGCAAGGGCCTGGACTTGAATTCTGTCTGTCTTCTTATGTGGTATGTGATTTCGACCATTGTCCATGTTGTGTCCACCTTAGCAAATATAGGCAAATGACAATGCCTGCCCACCACCCTGTTCTCTCATCAGGAGGAAATGGAAGAATGGGGCTGAGCATCAACGGTTACCTGAGTTCCTGCTGTGTGGCACGTAGACTTCTGGAACATCAGAGCAACCATTGTAAAAACAAGACTTAGCAAGATAGTGTCACCTTCCTTCTAGACTGTTCCACCTGAGCCTCCCTCTAGACAGCAGCTGTAAGCCACTGAAGCCCATACTTACTCTCTTGGCTCATCCAGATGGCTCTAGCCCAGCTCTCTCCTCCTCTTCTTTCTCTTCCTCCTCCTCCTCTCCCTCCTCCTCCCTCCTCCTCTTCCTCCTCCTCTCCTTCCTCCTCTCCCTCCTCCTCCCTCTTCCTCTTCCTCCTCCTCTCCTTCCTCCTCCTCCTCCTCTCTTCCTTAGTGCTACCTTTGTTGATAACCTCACCATTTTGAGATATTACAGTAACTTTCAAACTTGTCTCTGAGGTCATGTTGCCTCTCCTAGATTACCTTCTCTAGATGGCGGCCTCAGTGTGCTTTCTGGGACATGGAAAGGACTAGCCACTATCTGGCTATATGTATACCTTCAGTTGTACTCATGTCTTCAAGCCAGCCATTCCCTAATGGCCTCTGCTTCTTCCAACTAGAAGGAAGCTGGACATCTTGGGCCCTGTCCATCCATCTCTACTTCCCAGTCCATCTGTCCCAAAGCCTTCCTCTCCCCTCCCTGAGTGTAGATGTTCCCCGGGACTCTTAAACTGTTTCCTCCTGTGAGCAGTCTTCAGCTCCCCAGTATAAGCCACATACTCCCCTGTGGGAAAACCCAGCATCTGGCCAACATGACAGCCTTCCTTCTGTTTGTCTTGGATAAAGAATATGTGTAGCTCAATACTCAATGGCCTCTCAACTTCAGCTTCTTCATTTGATGTTAAGGCCTTCCCTTTGAGCAGCACAGTTGCCCTGTGGCTGTAAGATGTGCCTGTTGTTCAGGATGCTGCAACCATTTTCAGCATCTGAGTTCCACCTTACCAGTCACTTGAGAAGAGTTTTACTTGAGACCACACAAACCACTCTTAAAATCAGCCCATCCCGTTACTGTACTTTTTGGCTACTTTATTGGGCTCTTAAACCTATCATCCTTCTCCACCCCGAGCCCTTCCAACCCTTCAACACTAGGCAGGAGAGAAAGGTTAGAGGGAAAGGGGTGTAGATGACTACTTCCTGCTGATTAGGGGCATCAAGTTGCTTGGGAAAAGTCCAATCTTTGTCGTCAGAATATCGACAACCAGCAACCAGCAATCCAACAAACAGCAACTGCTGGGAACTAAAAAAGGGGGGGCCTGGGGAAGAGGGGAAGGGAAGGCCCACACCCCGCCAGAGTTCCACCTATGCTCTGGTCAGTCAGGCGTGGGAGAGCTGCCATACACTTTCCACTCATCCCTGGGTGGGTATCTAAGCCTCTGACCCACTCTTAGGGGGGTGGCAGAGGGGCAGCCCAACCTGAGAGCCCTGGTGCTACTTTGCTAAAGCCACCACCAGGGTTATGGGAGAAAGGGATGAGGGAAGAGGTTCCCAACACTGGTGAGAGTGAGCGCAGCCTTGATGAGCAGAGACTGTCTATAGTTTTAGAGCTTTATTGGAGAAAGGCAGGGAGAAAGAGAGAAGGTAGAAGAGAGAGAGAAAGAGAGAGGGGGGAAAGGCTAGAGAGAAAGAGAGTAAGAGGGAGAGGAGAGGAGAGGAGAGGAGAGGAGAGGAGAGGAGAGGAGAGGAGAGGAGAGGAGAGGAGAGGAGAGGAGAGGAGAGGAGAGGAGAGGAGAGGAGAGGACAAAGAGATATAAGAAGGTAAGAGTGAGGGGTAAGAAGTAAGAGAGTGAGAAGTAAGAGGTAAAGAGTAAGGTGGGGGCCTAACAGCCCCTTTCATGGTGTTCACTGTTGCTAGGTAACTGGGGAGGAGTTTAGCCTGAAGATTACAAGCTTGAGCCATTGTCTATGTGACTTCTAGCCATGCTTCTCTTGTGGGGGCTGTGGGGGGGGCAGTAACTTAGGCAGGAGCCAGAGTTTCAGGAGACATACGAGAACCCCTTCCGTCCCATGTAGATGAATTATCACCACAGGGTCCTGGGGTTCAGCATCTCAGCTCGACTGGAGACCAGCCTGTCTGTACACAGCCCAATGCCCCACAAGCAACAGCAGCGAGAACAGCTGCCTCTGCAGCCTCTCAGGGTTCTCACGTCTATATGCTCTCAAGAGTCCTCAGAACTCTAAATGTGAAGTATCTTCAGCTGGCAGAATCACACTCCTGCCAGAGCACAGGACAAATCATAGTCAGCTGCTGTGAACAGTCTGAAGCAGCCCCTCATCCCACACCTGGGTCATGGTTAAAACAAGAACATATTCACATAACATAACTGGGTTTCTTAAGAAAGAAACCAACATTCTCACTACACCATTCTATCCAGCTGCTTTCCCCGCTCAAAGCAAATGAGGAAACCAGGGCAGGGAAACTACCTGGGTCACAGGAAAATTGAGCCACCCACCCATGGTGACAAGTTGAGCAGCAATTTTGCAAGTCTTTCTCCAGCTTACATTAATCCACGTCATGGCCTGTGACATAAGTGGCAGTTGAGGGACACCCTAATGACAAATGTCATTAGTCTGTGAACCAACAAAACTTACACAGAGCATCAGGGATAGTTAGCCAACACAGGCCAGGCACTGTAACAGAGAGAAGAGCATTTCTAGCAGGGGCTGCACCCTCATCATAGTTCTAAGAGCTAAATGACGTGGTCATGGGGGACTTCATACACAGAGCATGGAATGATGGGAGCTGAACATTGACGCTGACAGTGGAGTGTGAAAGATATGACAGGCTGTGTTCTGATTAGGATTTATCCTGTGGTCAATGAGAATCACTAGCTCATTTTGTCATTGGGGAAGAGGGTGGTGGTAGTGATAGAAAGAGCAAGTGACAGGACTACTTCCAAGCTCTGAAAAATGACCTGTGTGCAGAGCAAAGCAGAGATGGGACCACCGGGTGCCTGGGGCAGCATCTACCTCGTCTTCAAGTCTGCTCACCCAGTCCTCTGGAAGAATAACTCAGCTGCTCTTCTCTAGTGACTGGAAGACATGGTAAAGAAGAGGAGAGGGAGCAGAAAGAGGAGGAATAAGGAGGGAGGAGGGAGAAGATGGGAAGAGGAGGAGGAGAGGAGGGGAGGAGGGAGAGGAGGAGTTATTTGACAAGGAGGAGCAGAGGCAGAGAAGGTGAGAATGAGAAGAGGAAGAGGAGGGAGGTCAATACTATTGTTAGTCAAAATGTCTGATGCAACTGTTGTAGGGAACTTCCTGTTTTCATACTAACTGATCCCTCGGGTGCTCTTTAGTTCATTAAGGTATCAGCAGGTAAATAAGCCTGGTTGTTGTTTTGTTTTGTTTTGTTTTGTTTGTTTATCAAAATTGGAGCTTCCCACTTGCATTTTAATAGAATATCTATCTTTTCTTTGACAATTTCATACATGTAATGTGTCTTGATCTATGCACCACTATCTTCCTCCCTTCTTTTCCCAGTAACACCTCCCCTCCCCACTCATTCACGTTCTCCCTCCAACCCTCCACATGTGTATGCATGTACCAGTGTGTGGGTGCATGTGTGTGTGAGTGTGTGTGCATGTGTGTGAGTGTGTGTGTGTGCATGTATATGTGCACATGTGTGTGAGTGTGTGTGTGTGTGTGTGTGTGTGTGTGTAAAACCCAGTGAACCAGTTAGTACTGCCTGTTGAAATATTGACCAATCTTGTTGGCTTGGTCTCATGCAGGCATTCATAGCTGCAGTGAGTTCATGACCCACTTGGAATTACTTACATTACTTAAAAATGGTATCTGGGGATCTTGAAATGGACAACCAGACTACGACTTTAAGAGAAATGTAACAAGCATAACAGTTCAGAAATCCTTGACCCAGATGCAGACACCACAGTGTGTTAATTCACCTCAGGGTCAGAGATGCTGGACTCACATTCACGAGGCCCCAGTTCAGCTATCTTAGCAAATGACTGGGCATGTGTAGTGACCTCAAGGGATCTCCATGTTTTGAGGGTTTCATTTAGAGTTCTAACCCTTACAAGTTGAAGATGGGATAGGGAACTGATGTCCTTCTTGGCTTCCTGGAAATGCCAAGATTGGTGTGTGTGTGTGTGTGTGTGTGTGTGATGTAGTGTTTATGGCTGTGGCATGGCTATTTTGGAAGCCCAGACCAATCATTTCTAACACTCATCATAGGAAACCCTTTCTCTCTGTAATTTCACTTCAGTAAAGCTGGTCAGATTTGAGTGCACAAAGTCCCATCTTTGTGTCCATCCATAAGAGGGACATGACTATAGTCCCATGGGCTATTTGTGTGACAGTGTCAATGCTGGTGTTGTCATGACACCTGACTGATACACAGGTGACCTCTGTGGGACAGAGACTTGGAGATGTTTCTCCCCTGGGAAAATGTTGAAGTCTGTTGAGACCCATGCACATGGATGAGTGTGGCTTCTCTGCCTGAGTCAAGCCATCGTTTTTCCACACTTGTGTCTGGTGCCATATCTTATAACCTCTTCTCTGTCTTACTGCCTAAGATTTCTGGTAGCCACTTCCTCCCTGACTTTCCTGGCCCCTTTTCAAAGTGAAACACTAGGGTCACTTCATTCCTTTGGGCCCTGCTGTTCCCAATGTGCCTGGGAAACTCCTGGGTGCAGATGCCATTTGACCCTCTTCTGAAAAACTCACATTCCTAGAGTGATCCAAGACTAAGACAGCAGTCCCTAAGCACCTGATTGGACATAGCAGGAATGTCCTACAGGAGACAGGTGACATAAGTAAGAGTCTAGGAGGTTTGAATTCCAAAGAAGCCACTGGAAGACTGTCTTCCTGTGCCAGCAGAGATCTCAGAAGCCAACTGTGCTGGGTACTTTGATAACAGCTTGGCACAAGTTAGTCATCTGAGAGGAGAAAACCTCAAATGAGAAAATTCCTCCATAAAATCGGGCTGTAGACAAACCCATAGGGCATTTTCTTAATTATTGATTGATGGGGAGGGCCCAGCCCATTGTGGGTGGAGACGTCCCTAAGCTGATGGTCCTGGGTTCTATAAGAAAGCAGGCTGAGTGAGCCAGTGAGCTGCACCTCTTCATGGTCTCTCCATCAGCTCCTGCCTCCAGGTTCTGCCCCATGTGAGTCCCTGTCCTGACTTCCTTCACTGACAGACAATGATGTAGAAGTTGGAGCCAAATGAACCCTTTCCTCCCCAAGCTGTGTTGGTCGTGGTGTTTAATCAGTGCAGTAGAAAACCTATCTACACCACCACCCAAGCAGGAGTGCTGCAAGTGGGACTCTGTCTGTCTGTCTGTCTGTCTGTCTGTCTGTCTTGTCATCTCTCTTGTCTTTTTATTGCCCATGTAAAGTGAATGACTGTAATCCTGCCTTTTTTTATTTTTATTTTGGAGACATGAGGTTTATAATTTATTTGGATGATTTTAAATGACCTGGTAGGGGTGGGGGAGTGTATGCATGTTCTCAAGCTACCACAATTGCCATTTCTGTCTCTCTTCTGGACACTATGTACGTGCATTCACGTAGTATGTATCCAGCTGTGACTGGGTTCATGCCCTTGCTGTGTTTTTGACGTTCATCCATGTTGCAGCCTGTAGCAGTTTTGATTCTTCAGGGCTGAGTCATACTCCACAGCACAGAGTACATTTTGTTTCTCAGTTGACAGGTGAGTGTGTGTGGGCAGGGGATCACCTTTTGCTTCTGTAAGTAATTCTGCTATGGAGATTCCTGTTCCTGCTTTGTGGTTTGCTTCCTTTGTGGCACAGCTAGTAGTGAAATGGTTAGGTATGATGTTGAATAAAAATGGCAGGAACAGACATCCTTGTCTTGTTCTGACCTTAGGCAGGAAGCAGCCAACATCTGATGGAGAAATTCTCTGTTCCTAATTTGTTTATAACAGGAAAATACATTGTAGTTTTGTCAGTGCTTCCTCTACTTAAATTATACTGTGATTTTAAAATTTTATTTTATGGGTTATTTCATTTATTTACTTTCAAATGTTATCCCCCTTCCCAGTTAAACCCCCATCCCCTTTCCCAACTTCTATGAGGGTGCTTCCCCACCCCCACTCCCTTCCCCCTCAGCATCCTAGCATTCCCCTGGGCATCAAGCCTCCATAGGACCAAGGGACTCCCCTCCCACTGATGCCCAATAAGGCCCTCCTCTGCTACATATGCAGTTGGAGCCATGGTCCCCCCGTGTGGACTCTTTGGTTGGTGGTTAGTTCCCAGGAGTTTTGGGGGATCTAGCTGGTTGATACTGTTGTTCTTCCTATGGGGTTGCAGTCCACTTCAGCTCCTTCAGTCCTTCCCCTAACTCCTCCATTGGGGTCCCCGGACTTAGTCCGATGGTTGGCTGCATGCATCTGCATCTGTGTTGGTCAGGCTCTGGCACAGCCTCTCAGGGAACGGCTGTACCAGGCTCCTGTCAGCACGTGCATTTTGGCATCAGCGTGTAGTGTGATTATTTTGTCCTTTTTTTTTTTTTTATGTGTGTGGGTGCAGCAAACTTTATTGATGGTATTCAAGAGAGTAGAGAGGCCTCCCTAGGCCCCTCTAATTATTATGGGGGCCTGGGATGGAAATTGTGAGGGAGATGCTCAGTGTTGGGGGCCAAATTGAGACAGGGACTCCTCAGCAACTGAGGGCCTCTCTCTTGCTCTCAGTGTCCTTGCTGGGGTGGGTGGTCCAGGGTTTTTTTCGAGACAGGATTTCTCTGTATAGCCCTGGCTGTCCTGGAACTCACTCTGTAGACCAGGCTGTCCTGGAACTCAGAAATCCGCCTGCCTCTGCCCCCCAAATGCTGGGATTAAACCACCACTGCCCAGCTCAGGGTTTCTTACTCCTTGGAAGCCATGTAGGCCATGACGTCCACCACCCTGTTGCTGTAGCCATATTCATTGTCATACCAGGAAAAGTTGTCAATGAGAGCATTGCCAGCCGCATCATCAAAGGTGGAAGAGTAGGAGTTGCTGTTGAAGTCCCAGGAGACAACCTGGTCCTCAGTATAGCCCAGGATGCCCTTCAGTGGGCTTTTTTGTCCTTTATTAATACAGTATATAAAATTGATTCTTATCTGGTAAAACTTACATTCTTAGAACAAATACCATTTGATTATGCAATGTATTCATTTTTATATGCAGCTAAAGCAATAATTTTATTAAGGAATTTTCTATATTCATAATGAATGATGGCCTGCAATTCTTCTTGTGATGACTTCACTTGGCTTTAATACTGGGGAACATATTGAGTCATAGGATGAATTGGAAAGTGTTTGTTGTTGTCTTGCCTCCAGCCCCAATAACCCTTTAAATGCTTGCAAGAGTTAACCTATTAGGTCATCTAAGCCTAAACCTTTTTCTTTGGTCAGGCAAGTATTTGGTGACTAACTCAATTTCTGTATCTCTATAACTCTCCTTACATGTTTTTATTTCTTCACGAGTCAGTTTGCATCTTTCTGAGGATTTACCCTTTTGCTTAGACTATCTAATTGTGAATTTGGCAGTGATAATATTTTAAAACAATCCTAAATATGACTGGACCCCCTACTGCTATTGATGGTGGATTTTGCAACTTGCCTGGACATTTATTTTGTACCAATATTGGCTTATCAGTTGTAACTAGTACATCAAATTGATACAAGATGTTAATAGCAGGAAATCGAGTGTAGGGTTTAGGGGACTTTTCTGTCTTATCTGTGCCATTTTTCTGTAAATCTAAAACAGTTTCTCATTTGTTTTTAGAGATACCTACAAAACATTTGTTGGAAACTTTAAAGTCCATTCCTAAATGACTAATGGATTGAGAGAAATTCTAATGGGATCAGATAGACTTTAGGACTGATGACAGTAACACTAACGGACATTAAAACCTTTGAGATATCAAGTAAAACATCAGGAGAGGCTTAATGGGTAGAGCATTTTCCACATAAGCATGAGAACCTGAACTAAATCCCCAGAACCTGTGTAAAAGTCTGGCGTTCACCTTCAACTCCAGCAGTGGGCGGTGGAGACAGATGGATCCCAAAGCTCACTGGCCAGCCAGCCTAGCTGAAATGACACACTTCCAGTCTAGTTTAAAATAAATAAATAAATAACAAAACAAAACCCTGTCTCCAAACAATAAGGTAGAGATACAGCTGAAGAAAATCATCCTCTGGTCTATACACACACACACACACACACACACACACACACACACACACATACACTCACTCACTCACACTCACAACTCAGGCTGTTAAGATCAAAATGGTCTAACCCATTGGAAGGGTAGCCTGTGTCTCTGCAGCTCATGTGTGGGTGGATGAACTGCCACCCTGCCATTCCATACTTTCTGTCCTCTTGGTCTTGGCTAAACACTCAGAGCCCTTCTGATTGGCTCTGCCCTGTCTCTTTCCCTGGCGGCATCATAGAAAGTCCCATGTCTTCAGCACCCCTGACAACCCAAATTATCCCTCACTAACTCTGATACCTGCTTTCCATTTAAGCATCTCCAAAGTCAGGTTACCTCATCTAGTTGGTGACAAAAAACTTCCTTGAGTTGTGTGCCTTCCTTCTTGTGACCTCCAGCCTTCCCAGCATTGGCTGCTCAGAGTTGACAAGGCATAGACGAGGAAGCTCCCTTCTCACAGAGGCTCAAGTTAGTGTAGATTCCTCTCTTGGGTTTGGAGTCAAGCCAGAGCCACTCAGCCATTAATAATGGCTGTCTAAAAATAGCAATGCTGGGACTGGAGAGATAGCTCAGCAGTTAAGAACACTTGCTGCCCTTGCAAGAGACTTAGTTTCAGTTCCCAGCACCCACACGGTGACTCCCAACCATCCATAACTCTCGTTCTGGGGGATGTGATGCTGCCTCTGACCTCCACAGTTACCCGGCACATCCATGATGTACATATAAACATGCAGTCAAACACTCATACACATAAAATAATACATCTTTAAAAACTAATAAAATCTAAAACCTACCACTTCTACAGCCCTTGCTTTGCACATGAGAGTGGGAGTTGTGCACGCTGTGCCTTTTGCTGAAGTGGGAGCAGGTGCTCACCACAGAATGAGATGTCAGGATAAGGCAACGCTGTCACAGAGGCTCCTCAGATGGGATGCCAACCCACCAGTGTGTGGTGAGCCAATGGCCACTTGCCTACATGTGGTGCGGCAGCCCCTCAGCAAGCATCCTTGCCATCTTGGAAGTGGAGCCTCTAAAGTAAGTACGACATTACTTCTTTCGTATGAACGCTTCCACGCTCAGTGCACTTGGCTTGTTACTTTCAGACACTCCAGAGCTGAGCACACATCCCTGGAAGGCGGTCTGCAGATGAGTGAAAAGAACCCTCTGACCAATTCCAATTCCTAGGAATTTATACAAAGAACTCACTAGAGAGACATAAACATTTATGGATCCAAACTTTATTACAGTGTTAAGTTCTCCCAAACCAGAAACCAACCTAAAGGTCCAAAGAGGAAGGAATTTACCTGGTATGCTACCCATTGTAAAAGTACATTTAAAACATGGAAGCATTCCTGTCATGTAAGGATGGG
Organism: Mus musculus; assembly: GCF_000001635.26. NCBI lineage: Eukaryota > Metazoa > Chordata > Mammalia > Rodentia > Muridae > Mus > Mus musculus. The sequence continues at coordinate 121,521,046 of NC_000080.6, read as the reverse complement.
TAAAACACAGCAAAGGACACATGCTGTGATTGGGTGTTGCTGAGTTCACAGCAAAGGGCAGGTGCTGTGATTGGGTGCTGCTGAGCTCATGGGCATATGGTTAAAAAAATGTTTCAAAGTACAGCAATATATTAAATATTACTACTACTGGTTTCTTTAGGTTTTGTTTGTTTGTTTTTTCCTCTGTTTTTTGCTGGGGATGAAATCAAGGGTCCTGCCACTGAGCAGTAGAAGAATTCTTTCTTTACACTCTTCAGAAACTTCTCCAAAACCTTAACATGAAAATATATTACTTTTACATTCAGAGAGGGCAGGGAGTTTTTCTGGTTTCGTTTGGCTCTGCTCTGTTTTATTGTCCACTGATGGTGCTGATAACATGGAAAGGAACCCATCTCTTATCATCAGGAAGGATGTGAGCTTTTCGTATCACTGGGCTTAGAGAACCTATCTCCACAATTAAAAAATAATTTCCCAACACATTTCCTCTGAAGAGCAAACACTGTGAGTGAAAGCTTTTCATCAAAGGAAACCTGAGAAATCACGGCCAAAGGACAGACAGTGAGAGCGGTGTCTCAGTCAGGGTCACTATGACTGTCATTAAACACCCTGACGAAAGGCAGACAGGAGAGGAAGGGGTTATTCCACTCGTAATTTCATATACCAGCTCATTTATTAAAAGCACCGAGGGCAGGAACCTGGAGGCAGGAGCTGATGCCGTGGCCATGGAGGGGTGCTGCCTACTGGCTTGCTTCCCAAGGCTTGCTCTATACGGTCTGTAATTCTCTAAGCCTACTTTCTTATAGAACCCAGGGCCACCAGCCCACAGAGATCCCTTCCCCATCGACCACTGACTAAGAAAACGTTTTGCAGGCTTGCCTGCAGCTGGTCCTTATGGGAGGCGTTTTCTCAATTGGGAGTCTTTCCTCACAGATGACTCTAGCCTGTGTCAAGGTGACACAAACTAGCTGGTACAAGCGGAATGTATTTAAATTTTAGGCATGAGCAACTAAGAAGTGTCAGGACCTTGGGTGAATGTTTGTGTCTTCTTGAGATGCTGGAAAAGACACAATGGCCAGGATCCTTCAGGAAAAGGGATGGAGGGAGAAGGGTGCTTCCCTGATTGCTTTATCAACACCAGCTGGGAGGAAAGACACGCTTAAAGCTGATTAGTGTCTGTGGAGGGCGATTCCAGGGCTCCTGCAGATGCCAAAACCCAGGGGTGCACAAGTCCCATGTATAAAACGGCAGTGTTTGTGTATGACACGCCCCCTCATACAATTCAGATATCTATAGATAATTTATAGTACCTGGAACTTTGTAAGTTACCATACAAAGACAAAGAAGAAGTCTAGAAATGTTCAATACAGATGAATTTTCCATGCAATTTCTGACCTTCAGTCAGTTAAATCTGCAGACAGTGAGTGGCCACCACATAAATGTGTGGGCTCTTATGGCTCAGACACTAAAATAACATATTTGTGAAGCTGGATTTGTGGTGAAGAAGGAGTAGAGGGAGAAGATACATATTAATGTAAGCAAACACATAGCACAGAGCACCAGGAAACACCTAACCAAAAACTGCAGCTGAGAACATCATGTGACATTGGAACTATGAGATAACCACCAACACTAAAGTCTAGACACCCTCACACTAGAAAAAAATGTAGCCTCCTCCCAATATGTGAGGAGCCGCCCTCACATTTGCCATTATAAGATGGCGCTGACAGCTGTGTTCTAAGTGGTAAACATAATCTGCACACGTGCAGGGGCAGTTTTCCCGCCATGTGTTCTGCCTTTCTCGTGATGACAACTGGGCCGATGGGCTGCAGCCAATCAGGGAGTAATACGTCCTAGGCGGAGGATAATTCTCCTTAAAAGGGACGGGGTTTTGCCATTCTTTCTCTTGCTTTCTTGTTCTTTCTCTTGCTCTTGTTCTTTTTCTTGCTTTCTTGCTCTCTCTTGCACTCTTGCTCTCTTGCTCTCTGGCTCCTGAAGATGTAAGCAATAAAGCTTTGCCGCAGAAGATTCCGGTTTGTTGCGTTCTTCCTGGCCGGTCGCGTGAACGCGGGTAAGAGTTGGTGCCGAAACGCAGGTAAGACCAATACAAAGTAAAAGGCATGGATCTGCACACATGCAGTGACTGCACACTGCACACTTACAGTAACTGTACACTGCACACTTACAGTGACTGCACACTGCACACTTACAGTGACTGCACACTTACACTGACTGCACATTTCACACTTAAACTGGCTGCACACTGCACACTTACAGTGACTGCACACTTATAGTGACTGCACACTGCATACTTACAGTGACCGCACTCTTACAGTGACCACACACTGCACACTTACAGTGACTGCACACTGCATACATACAGTGATTGCACACTGCACACTTACAGTGACTACACACTTACAGTGACTGCACACTAGAGTATATAAACTGTACTATGAAGGCTGTTAAGTATGTGAGAAAATAACTGCAAATTAGACACTATTTTTAGAACTCTGAAGAGAGAGTCCACAGGTGACAGAGCTTGAGCATCTGTAGATGAGAGAGTCCTCTGTTCAAGGTCTGTTAACTACCTGGCTTCCAAGGCCAGTTCCAGGGATGGCCAATCTCTTTTAAGTGATTCAAACCTAGTAATAACCAGCAAGATGGCTCAGTGGATAAAAGTGCTTGCCACCAAGCCTGGCAGCCTGAGTTTGGTCCCTGGGATGCATACAGTTGATGGGGAAAACAAGCTCTTGAAAGCTGTCCTCTGACCTACATCATGATGCAGCACATGCCCTGCCTTTCCTCCCCCATAAACAGTTTTAAAATAACTGACAATCTAGTTAATGATAGTCAACATTTGCAATTGTGTTGTATCTGTTGGGCTTTTTATTTGTTTGTGTTTGTTTTGTTTTGGGTTTTGAGACACAGTTTCTCTGTGAAGCAGACAAACTGTATAACAGCCCTGGCTGTCCTGGAACTCCCTCTGTACACAGGGTGGCCTCAAACTCAGAAAACCACCTGCCTTTGCCTATAAAGTGCGCGATTAAGGCATGCACCACTACACCCAGTTATATCTGTGTTTTTAACTCTTGCATTTCCCCCCAAATCTCAGTGTATTTTGTATTGGGAAACAAGGACAGACTGGCATTCATCTGACAGAATGATTCTCTTACTCTTTTAAAATTTCACATATAATATTTTCATTCATTCATCAAGAATTTCATACACTGTATTTTGGTCATATTCATTCCCATTTCTCTCCCTAACATTTGTATTTTATTAGAGTATTTTCACACACATATATAATTGATATATGATATATGATATACTATATACAACATATGATATATGATATATAGTAATATATAATATGTAATAATATGTAACATGTAATATGTAATATATAATATATATGCACATATATCTATATACACATGTGTGTAATATATATATGTGTGTGTGTGTGTATGTATATATATATATATACACATATATATATATATATATATAACCCCAGGCTTTTCCACCTGGCTTCTTTGTTCCTGAAATAATGACTCTGAGGCTTAATATTTCAAGAATAAATACCTAGGCCAAAAGCTTTGGTTTGTTCCCTGACTAGTTCATAACTTAATTAATCCTTTATTCTATTCTAAGTCCTGCCATGTGGTTGGCTAGCTCTCCCCAGTTTCATGGGACCGTTTCCTTCAGCATTCAGGGCGAATCTCCCATGCCTATTTCCCAGAACCCTCTCTGTTTGTCTGCCAGATGTCCCACCTTTGAATCCTACCTCAGCTCATTGGCCATAGGCTTTTAATCGACAGGTGATGCTTCCATACATTGCACAAGAGATTCTCTCTACATCTATCTCAACTGGAATCTCTGTGACTTGGTGCATTAGGCAACAATTGCTACATTTAAGGCTGGGGAATCCCGGATGTGGAAAAAGGGAAGTACATTCGATACTTTTCTCATTGCTGTGACCACACACCTGAGCAGTTAAGGGAGGAACAGCCAATCTCCATGCCAATTCAGAGAACACATTCTGGCAGGGAAGGCTGTGACAGGATCCTGTCTGTGGAAGCTGGAGGAGGCTTGCTCACAACTTTGCAGAGCATGAAGCCAGGAGAGACGAAGAGAGGCAGTGACGACTCTTCCTTCCCCTTCTTGATGAGTCCCAGATCCCAGGTCATCAGTTGGTGCCCTCGACATTCAAGGTGAGCATTTCTTCCTCAGTTATCCTTTCTGGAAGCACCCTCAGAGACAGGTACAGATGTGTCCCCTGTGATCATAAATCTAGTCACATGGCAATCATGATCAGTGGTCACTGTGACTGATCCAAGTTCATGAAGCTCTCATTGATTGACTCAGCCAAAGGTTTAGACCTGTGTATCACCAGCTCTTCGCTTACACTCTTTGCTGCTCATGTGAACACTTCTCTGTCTCCCTTTCTCTCCCTCTCTTTGTAATAACAGCTGCAACCACCCCAAACACTGTTCCATGGGAGCCCTAGAAACAGACATTTCTAACACTGCATCATGAGAGCCTGGAAACAGACATTCCTCATTCCCTTAGTCCTTGCCACCATGAATGGATCCTCACCTGAATCTTCACTTCTCATTGGAAAAAAGGCAAAACCAAGAAAGATTTAGGAATTTGTCCTGTTTCACATAAAAATAAACACTGAAATTGAGACTCCATTCTGTAGGCTGCTGTTTTGTCCCATTGATGGTGACCTTTGCCTTACAGAAGCTTTTACATTTCATGAGGGTCCATTTATTAATTGTTGATCTTAGAACCTGAGCTGTGGGTGCTCTGTTCAGGAAGTTGTCTCCTGTGCCAATGCATTGACAAAATGGCAGCCTAGAGAATGGGAAGTGATCTCCCCAGCTCTGATCCAACAGAGAGATAATATCCAAAATATATCAAGAACTCAAGAGATTAAACACTAATAACTCAAAAAGAACAATTAAAAACTGGGATACAGAGCTAAACAGAGAATGCTCAACAGAGGAATCTCTAATGACTGAGCAACACTTAAATGTTCAGCATCCTTAGTCATCAGGGAAATGCAAATCAAAATGACCCTGAGATGCCACCTTACACGAATCAGAATGACTAAGATCAAAATCTCAAAGGACAGCACTTGCTGGTGAGTATGTGGAGAAAAGCCTCCATTGCTGGTGGACGTGCAAAGTGGTACAACCACTCTGTAAATCAATCTGATGGTTTCTCAGAAAATTGGGAATAGTTCTAACTCAGGATTCAGCTGTACCACTCCTGGGCATATACACAGAAGATGCTCCACATTACCACAAGGACACATGCTCCACGATGTTCACAGCAGCTTTATTGTAATAGCCAGAAACTGGAAACAGATGTCTCTCATCCAAAGAATGGATAAAGAAAATGTGGTACATTTACACAATGGAGTACTGCTCAGTTATTAAAAGCAAGGATATCATGCCATTTGCAGGCAAATGGATGGAACTAGAAAGTATTATCCTGAGAGAGATAATCCAGACCCAGCAAGACATGCGTGGTATGTACTCACTGGTACAAGGATATTAGCCATAAACTACAGGATAACCATGATACAACCCACAGACCCAAAGAAGCTAGGTAACAAGGAGGGCCCAAGGAAGGATGATTGAAACTTTCTCATGAGGGGAAATAAAATAGTCACCAGAAGCAGATAGAGATGGGAGCTGGGTGGGAAAGGTGGGTTGGGGATCAGGTGTGGGGAGAGCAGGGGTCCAGATGGGAGAGAGACGGGAAATCGGTGGAAAGGAGGGCTTCTCTGGGACAAGCCCAAGATCTGGAAAGAGGGAGGCTCCTGGGACGTTATAGGGGTGACCTTAACTGAGACTCTGAGCAGTGGGGGATATAGAGCCTGAAGTGGTCACCTCCTGTAGCCAGGCAGGACTTCTAGTGGTGGGATGGGGATACCAACCCACCCAGAAAACCTTTGATCCAAAATTTGTCCTGCCTACACGATGTGCAGAGATAAAGATGGAGCAGAGATTGAGAGAATGTCCAAGCAATGACTGACCCAACTAGAGACCCATCCCATGGGAGAGAGTCAACCCCTGACACTATTATACTCTGCTATGTTTGCAGACAGGAGCTTAGCATAACTGACCTCTGAGAGGCTTCATCCAGCAGCTTATGAAAACAGAGGTAGAGACCCACAGCCTTACGTGGAGCTCGGGGAGACTTGTAGAAGATTGGGGGAAGGATTGAAGAACGCAGAGGGGTCAAGGACACCACAAAAAGACCAACTAACCTGACCCTGTGGGGGCTCACAGTGACAGCCACCAACCAAAGAGCATACACAGACTGAGTGAAGTCTGGGGAGACACTGCAGCAGGCCTTGTGCAAAGGAGATGGCCAGTAGGCATGTCCAAACAGTTGCCCTATCAATGGAAAGTGTTTTCAAAACTCATGAACACACAATCCCAGTCACCCATGATATATCGGGGGACACTGAGTTAGGACGAAGTAAGGGTCCACATGTTGTGGGGTGTCCACAGAGAAGACTGCTCAGACATGGATTTAAACCAATAGAATGTCTTTTTTAGCCATCCCTCAAATATACTCAGTGTTTCAGGATCCCAGTGTAGTCCTAAGCCTTTCTCAGGGTGAACTTTTAAGCACAAAACCCACGTTCTGGGTTGACACACCTCAGTTAGCAAGAACAGTTAGCCAGAAGTGGAACTACTGAAGCTAAAAAAGCAAGGTTAGTATATTTAAAGACTTTCCCAGGACAGGGGACTTTGATGGATTAGGTCTCTGTTTGGGTTTTGGCTGGTAGTACTGGCTATGTGCTGAGTACATACAGCCTGAATGGCAGTGTATGCTCACAATCACAAAAATTACCCATCTGAACATTTGTTAAGGCATCTCTTTACAAAATTCTGGGTTTTGCCAAATTACCACTGAGCTGCCAGGGTTACCTTAAACCTCTGCAGAGTGTTTTCCCTGAAACAGCAGTCCTGGCTATCAGTATCATTTACTGCCTTGCTTCTGTCTAAGATTCTCTTCTGTCCCCTGTTGTTTTCTTCCCTGCCTGCCTGCCAGGTGGAAGCTGAGTCACCCAAGTTGTCCGTGAGTGTTTGGCACTCTTTTGAGGTCTGTCCCACTCATCCTGTTTCCATCTGAAGAAATGAAGCTGGTGACAGATATAGGCAGGTCTGAGAGATGACAGAGTAGAATGCATCTTCTCATGGAGTTCAATGTGAGTAATGGATTTTTATTTTTGAAACATAAAACATGAAGGAATTAGAAAACAGTGTAGCCCTTGAAAGACCCACAGCATGATGACTCCCCCACGTTCTGACTCAGGAAAGGTGACACCCCAAATCATTCATGAGAAACAGTCTTGATGCAAACACCTGGCAAAAATCACAAACACCTGGCATCCTGGAACAATGGGGCTATCTTGGACACAGGTCTAGAGGCTTAAATAATTTTTACTCTCTGTCAGGATCTTTTATTCCCCACTTCTTCTAGTTACTAGTTCTAATCTTAGAACTACACTTCAATCTCTTCTTCAAGGTTCTGCAGAGAATGGTACTGTCGTCTCAGCACCAACAGCCGGACTGCACTAATCCTTTCTCTTACAAAGGTCACTGACCTATTAAGAATCAGCAGGCCAAACATTAGCAGCAAAAAGGTCCCATCAAAGTGGAAAAGAGGGTGGTTATTAAAGAGGCCTTCGGCCACCACGCCCCCGAGGGCTCCGTTTTTCAAGTGGAGTCACAGGCTGGTATGGTTCTGAATTGCGATGGCGGTGTAGGTGCAGCTTAAGGGGATCAGCAGTCTTTTCCAATTTCCAATCATCTTGGGGTTGCACAGGAGCTTGCTTCATGTGGGAGGCATGGATCCAAGCAGAGATGCCTTCTACTTTAACAGCAGTGGGGGTGGTCAGCAGCATGATGTAGGGGCCCTTCCAACGAGGCTCTAGATTTCCAGCTTGATGTCATCGGATGAGAACTGCATCTCCCACCTGGAACTCGTGTGGCACCATCAAATTTCCTGGTTCATAAGCCTCTTTGAGCTGCTCCCAGGATGTATTTCTGACCACTTCTAGGGCTTTCAAACATACAAACAATGAAGGACTATGGTTAAATTCTAACACTCCCCCCACCCGCCTCGGTGAGTGGAGGGGGTGGGGGAGCCAGCTCCCCCACCATAAAGGATTTCATAGGGAGTGAGCTTAAACTTTCCCAGGCTGTTCCTGACACGGCACAAGGCAAAGGTAAGGAGAGCTATCTAGTTATTCCCGCCAGTCTCTATGGTCAATTTGGTTAAGGTTTCTTTTAGGTTCTATTCATCCTCTCTGGGTTCCATAAGCACAATGTAATTTCCAATTAATCCCCAGTTGGGTGGCCAGTCCCTGACTTACCTGGGCAACAAAGGTGGGTTCGTTGTCGGACCCTATTACCTTAGGCCTCCAGGATCTTCTTGACCATGACATTAGCAGTTTCTTAATAGTCTCTGAATATGTGGCCTAATTCCATCCTTAGCCTCGAGGCTCCTTGGATACTCTTGGCCCTTTTTGAGTGAATCTTATCTGGGCCTTCAGTTTAGTCAAAAGGTCTCTCCCCAGAAGTGGTGTGGGACACTCAGGGATGACCAAGAAAGAGTGATTTACTTGTCCTTTGCCTAAGTCTACAGTACGTGCAGTGGTCCAAGGGTATTGTTTCTGGCCTGTGGCTCCAATTACTATGGGTTTTTGGTTTTGAGTTTTCTGAACGGGTCTTCTTCCACCAGGTCTAGATTCCCTGTTGCCCAGGTACCCTGTCCGTCTATTTTCAGATCTACCTCTTCCCTCATGCTCTCCGACTACTACGGCCAGAATCCTGCTTAAGTTTCTCTCCTGCCTTCCATCTCTCCTATTTTCCCTTTCTTCTTTCTTGCGCTTTTCCCTCTCTTTCTTTTCTTCCTCGGTCTCTCTCCAGTTAAACACTTTCTCTGCCTCTCTAACTAAATCCTGTAAAGCCATGGCATGTAACCCTTCCAGTCTCTGTAACTTTCTTTTAATGTCTGATGCTGACTGCCCTATAAAAGCCATAGCTACCGCGGCTTGTTGACCCTCAGAGGTCGGGTCAAAGGGAATGTAGCATCTATAAGCCTCCATTAACCTCTCTAGGAAAACAGACGGGGGCTCAGTTGGCCCCTGCATTCTGCCGAGGACCCTTCTTGATTTCCACTGAAAGGTTGTGGGCCCTCGACCTAACTTCAGTCTAATGTCAAACTTAGGGGGGTTGTCACAGTCTGTCCCATTGTCCAAGTCATGAAAAACACAAAACAGACACAAGAGATACACACACAAAGACTGACAAATATACAAAACCAATCCAAGGATGCAGAAGGTCGAGCTGGTATGTAGTCCTTCCAATCCAGGAAGACTACTGAATCCTCACTCCCATCCCAGCCGGACTCCTGGAGTCCTTCCCCTCACTCTGAGGTGTCCCCCAGAGTGGCAGTCGGTGATCCTAGCACATCTGGCGATCACACTCCAGGTCTCATCTTGAGACTCGGGTCTCCATCTCCCATGAGACATTGCAACTGCAAACAGAAACTTCCAAACTTCGCTGGCACACAGAAACAGTTTCAGACAAGAAATCTCACCTCCAAGTGAGTCTTTGGAGGCTGGTTGCACTAAACCAATACAATAAGCGCACACTCAGAAAACAGACACTGGCCAGCATGCACGCACACATTCCAGAGGGGATCCCATATCTCCAAGTTATTTCTCGGGTGTGAGGGGTGATCGTGTTTCCTGGCCCATGCACCAAATGAAAGACACACAGCATGAGGACTCCTCCACGTTCTGACTCAGGAGAGGCGACGACCCAAATCATTCACTAGAAACGGTCTTGATGCAAACACCTGGCAAAAAACACAAACACCTGGCATCCTGGAACAATGGGGTTATTTTGGACACAGGTCTAGGAGCTTAAATAATTTTTACTTCCTAAAATAATTTGGTCTTAAAAATTCTTGTGATATTTGTGCAGGTAAGTATCCCCACCCCCACCCAACTGATGAAAAGAAGGACCCTGCCATTGGGTAACAGTTTCCTCCAAGATTGAAACATTGTATGTTGCAGGAAAGCTCTTTATTAAGGAAGGTAAACAACTCAAAACAGCTGCAGGAAGACCCTGAAACTGACCATATTCACTAGGTCTCTCCCTGCCAGAGTATGCCATAAAAGCTGAGAGTCCTTCTCAGAGTTAAGCTGTGAAGACTCTCAGACAAGCCAAGCTGCAAAGAAGACTGAGACAAGACCAGCTGCCTGGGAGAAGGAGAAACCAAACTTCCTGGAAGAGGTTTAGGCCAACTTAGGCACCTGGAAAGAACTCCCTCCAACCAATTGAGATGCTTATAGGCTGTGTAGTAAGCTGTATGGTGTGCTCCAGGTTCCCAGCTTTGTGAGCTGTCACCTGTGCTGGGGTGGGCTTTGGTGATGTAGCTGTCCTTGAGTCACTTCTACTTGTCCATCTTCCTGTAAGTAACCCCAATAAAACTCATGGTTCACCAAGTTGGACTTGGGTATTTTCTGTACCTTGGTCTGCCATGTCTCTGTATCTGAGGTGAACAGATAACTGTGTTGCATCTCTCCAGGAAGTGTTTTGTCATGTAACTCCTGCCATCTTGAAAAATGGAACAAAGTTGGAAAACTTCAACTACCAGATTTCCAAACTGGCTGTGAGGTCTGTCTTTCCAGAGGACATATACACAGGTCAGTGGAACAGAGGGCAAGGTGCAAACGCAATGCCTTTATATTTTTGTTCAGTGGTTCAATTATGAAGGTTCCAGAGCTTTCAGTGGGAGAAAAAAAAAAAAAACAGCCCTTTTAACAAATGGTATTGGGATATCCAGAATGAGTAACAACTAAAATAAATAGCTTCCACCATTACCTTTCCCTGAAATTCATTCAAAGTAGATCAAGAAACTAAATGTAAGTTACATAAGTATATTTTAATTTAAAAAATAAAATTAAACAAATAAATAATAATTATATAAAGTTTTGATCTGGGTGTAGTGGTACACACCTTTAGTCCTGGTACTCAGAAGGCAGAGCCAGGCGGGTCTCTATGTGGTCAAGGCCAACCTGGTCTACATAGTGAGTTCCTAGACAGCCATAGCTACATAATGAGACCATGTCTCACTAAAGCAATACAAAACTACAAACAAAAATATTTAAGGTTCCAGCTGAGCCTGACAGTGGTGCAGGCCTTCAATCTAAAATACAAAACCAACAACAACAACAACTGAACTGAGATAGCTCACTGCTTTGGGTAAAGTCCCAATCTAGTTCATAGTATTTGTGGTGGTTTGAATATGCTTGGCCCAGGGAGTGGGACTTTTAGGAGGTGTGGCCTTGTTAGAGTTAGAGTAAGTACAGCCTCTATGTATGTCACTGTGAGTATGTACTTTAAGACCCTCCTCCTAGTGCTTGGAAGCCAGTTTTCTAGCAGCTTTCAGATGAAGATGTAGAATTAACTCTCAGCTCCTCCTGCACCATGTCTGTCTGGATGCTGCCATGTTCCTGCCTTGATGATATTGGACTGAACCTCTGAACCAGTAAGCCAGCCCCAATTAAATGATGTCCTTTTTTGAGAGTTGCCTTGGTCATGGTGTCTCTTCACAGAAGTATTGAAAACACAAAAACAGAAACATAATTACATAAAGCTCCTAAAAAAATATGTTTGTCATTTTAGAATTAGAAAATGTTCTTATCTGTGATTCAGAGGTGTGATCTATTCAAAGAACTGATGAAAGCCAGGCCTGTGATACCTGAAAGGGCTGATGTGTTCATTATTGGGAAACTGGAAGTTGAAGCCCCACCCACATAGCCCTAAATGACACTTCCTGGTCAACCTCTTCTCCAATCACATGTTGGTAAATCTTTAACAACTAGCTCTCTGGGAGTTGGGAGATTAGAGCTGACTAGTATTGATGCAGATCTCTGTGGGGTCAACGTGCACCGGTGGCTGACATAAAAGAATGCCTGACAACCTTCAGAATTAGATGAAAGCATGTATTTATTTTATTAGGAAAAATGCAGTTATAAACAGGAAGAAAAGAGGCTAGGCAGAAGGGAATATACCTATAATCCCAGCACTCAGGACACTGAGGAGGGAGGGATATGAAAAAAGCAGGCTGGGCTGTATAGCAAGACCATGCTGAGCAGATGGATGAGAAGAGGAGAGGGTGGTGGCAGTGGGCAGAAGAGGGTTGTATAAAGCAATCTGTTTGACAGTGAACTGGAAGCATTCACCTCGGGGTGACACTGGAACATAATGCTGAAGCCATCTAGAAGAAAATGTGATCCTATTCTATTGCTTGGTTCTGTAGCTGACATTTACATAAACCAAATAAGATAATGATATGTATTGGGTATTGATTTTAGGGTTATCCTTTAATCATTCACAAAAGACTATTATGAAACATGCCATAAATACTACCAGTTCTGACCATGCAAAAGTGAGAGAGAAGAGAGAGAGAATCAGACCTTGTTAGATGAAAGACTTCAGTACCCTCCCTTTGGAAAGCAAGAAAACATTATCAAGACAAATAATTACATATATAAAGTTATTGAAAAGCACAGGTGCAGATCTAAAATCAAAACAGTAAAACTATTTAATTGAAAGGGTGTGGGGAGGTGCTATAAAAGAAGAACTTTAATTGGTCATAATGTCCTTTTCACAGTAGCAGGTCATTACATAAAGTTTAGAGCTAATACATCTTGATACAGAAGCATAATTTTGTTATTTACAATTACAGAGGTTAATTTCTATAAGAACAAATGACAAGACAGTAGTTGCTGTGAAAGCAAGCAGCCCCAGAAGATCCAAGAAGTGTCTAGAGCACAAATCAGTGGAGGTGGGAAGTAGACTGGTAGTTAGCTGGGGCTTGGGGAAATGGGATTATTGGCAGTGGTGGCACCATATATAGGGCTTCTTCTGGGGTAATGAAAATGTTCTAAAGTCAACTGAGGTGACAGTTGTACAGCTCTATAAATATACCTAAAACACTGTCTGGTACATAAATGAAATATTTTAATTTACTTCTTTAAGAATTTCAAACAAGAATAGTGTATTTATTTATATCATCCCTCTCTCTCTTATCCCCCCATTCATGACCTCTCTTCTATAACTATCATTACATGTGTGCACATGAGTACATGCATGTGTGTGCATGTGTGTATTCGTATGTGCATGTTTGTGTAACATACAAAGAGATTCAGCCTACTGAGTCTGGTCTCTTATTGGTTTTGGAAACTTCATATTTTGGAAGTGGACTAGTACGTTCTTGTGACATTCATTGTCTTTCCCCTTAATTTGTTAGGGACAGGAATTTTCCAGAATCAGTATTATGACTGTCTTGGCCTCTTCTGTCTAGGGCATGATGTCACGTCTTATTCTTGGTGAGGTTGACCTGGGCCACTTGGTCAAGATGGTATCAAGTTATGACTTTTCTCTTTAAAGTCAACATCTTAGGGAGGTGAAGCTAAGGTAAAGAATTGTTAGTGGTGAGCTATCGCGTGTGACAGACAGCTTGGGCCTGTTTCTCAGCAACATCTCCCCAGATGCGTTTTCCTCAGACCAAATGACTTTGCTTTCCTAATGCTTCAAATTCCCCTCCTCAACCTCCCCAGAGCTGATGTCCTTAGAGGAGAGAGAGGCAGAGGCTGTGTGAAGATGAAGTAGTGGCCGCAGCAGGGACCACAGGTATCATCAGGAGCTGGCAGATGCCAGAAAGGATCCTCCCTGGAGCTCTCAGAGGGAGCACAGGGCCCTGCCTGGTTAATACTTCTGCCTCCAGAACCAGGAGATGGTACCATTCTGGTATTTTTAAGCTGCTGAACCTTTTGATCTGTTAGAGAAGCTAAGACCTGGAAGAGTGAGGTCAAAGAAGAGGCCCACACAGTGTGACTCTCAGTGTAGAGGACATAGACTCCCAGATCTGCTGTCCTCACCCAGCACCAAGGAGCAACCCAGCCTGCAGGACACAGAACACATGCTCGGTGGACATAGGACCATGCTGTTTCCGTTTGTCCGGTGCACAGGCCCTAGCACTTGACCGTGGAGGTGATAAATGAGCCCTGCTCCAGTGAGGGTAAGCAGAAGAGACACAGCACAGGCCTCCTGAGCACCAAGTCACCAGCTGCTGTCCGGGGCCCCAGAGTTTCTGATTCCGTGCATGAATGGGGTAGATGTTGATAATGAATCAGGACCACACTGGAAACCTGATTGCAAGCCGGAGTGCTTCCACGGACATCCTAAGATGTGCGAAGCTTATGACCTCAACAACACAAAGTTCACCCTGCAGAGGAAACAACCAAAGGAAACCTCACCTCTCTGTCGCCACCACTGGCCAGCACCCGGTGTCTGCTCTCCCTTCCCATTGGCCAAGGCAACACCTCCCACCTTATGCAGTCACTAATCTTTCAGCGAACTCAGCTGTTACCCTGGGAGTAGCAACAGTTCAAGGGTAAAAGGAGCGTCTTCCTCCCAAAAGTCAGGGAAGGCAGGGCCGCTGCCTTTGAGAAAGGGCTTCCTGTGCTCCACCCCCACCCCCACCTCCCAGCAGGGTGGCTGGGAGTTCCTAAGGGCAGGTGATTGAATAAACAAAGCGAATGTGGAAGACTCATCAACCCTTAAAGGGTGTTCTGACCCATGCAAGAATATGGCTGAGCCTGGAGAACACTTTGCTAACTGGAAGAAGCCACAGAACAGAGGATCTGCACAGTCTGCCCACACAAGACACCTGGTGGTCGGGGTGGGGGTGTCTGACTCAAGAAGTAAAGTATTGACAACCAGAGACTGGGGAAGCCACGGCAGAGCTGTTGTTTAAAGGCCACGGAGCTTCAGCTTGGAAGATGAAGTTCTGTAGCCGGGACGATGTTGGTGAATGTACTTAATGCTCAGGATGGTCACTGAATACTGTATACATCACACGGACAAAGACAACTGTGGGGTGTGAGAGGGATAACTGAGCACTGGGGAGGAAGAAACAGAGAAATTGAGATGGTAGATGAGCTGAGGCTGGGGAGGCAGTCTCTTTCTCAATAAATAAATGAATAAATAAACAAATGATTGAAACCCATTTTCATGTCCCATCTTTAATGCTCCCCTGTAAACATCCAGAGCCTTAACTTCTTCAAGGCTGACCAGAAAGCAGAAAAATGGCCAGGCCAAGTATTACAATCTTGTAATCGCAGAGCTGGGGAGGAGAGATGCAGGAGGGTCAGGACGCTAGGTCTCTGGCTGCACAGCAAGTTCAAGGACACAGACACAAACTGCTATAGTCCCTTTATGCTTCCCCAAACAAGGTAGAGCGGTTCTCTGAGCTGTTGTTTGTTAAGTGGGATCCCAGCGGCGGCCCAAGCCCTTTAGACTGCCAAACATGCAAGTCCTGCTTTCTTGACTCAGTAAGTCCTAGCATGGTGCCTGGCGACCCGCTTATCAACCACAGATCAACCGGATCAATCAAGCCTCCTAGTGACCACTCACAAAGGGAGTCCGTGGCCCCAGATCCCTGCCACCACCTCCCCCTACGCCCACCCCGTTACTTGGGACAGCTTCATCTGTCCTGCTCCAGAGGGTCTGGGACCAGCGTCCTAGGGACAGGTATCCTGCAGCAGGGTTAAGCGATGTTAGCCTCGGTTCCTTCAAGGGTGGAGCCCAGCCGGCCCCGCCTTGCACTCCTACAGTCACACAGGTAGCCAGCTGGGCAGGGCCTGGAAACAAAGTAAGGGAGGCTGAACTCCTGCTTGCCAGTCGCCCGTCCGGAGCCTTGGAGCCACCACAATGGGTACGTGAGCACGGGCAGCTGGGGCGGGGTCGTCGGGATCAGGGACACTTCTGTCGCAGGGAGATTGCGGAGCAGGTGCCACCGGGGGATAGGGAACGACTCCTCACTGGCCGCAGGGAACCGACTGGTTGGAGGCTGGAAACCTGGGCAGGAGGTAGCCACTCTTGACGTTTCCTCCGAGGTGGTCAGACGCCAAGGTTGGGGGAATAAACGCACTACTCTCCGCCCTCCTACCTCTTAGACTCTCGGGTTTTCATTCTCTCGGTGCCAAGTGTCTGTGGCCTTGGAGTTGAGTGCTTTCTGCCGGTGATGGCAGGAAGGGCGTACTGGGGGCCTCAGGGCGCAACATGGAACTTTGGTTCTGTGCTTGCCTCTAGCAAAGAGGGTGACCCTGGAATTCTCATGGGAATCCCTGGCGCCTCTCTGTACCGTTCCTGGTTCTACTGCTGTCCTCAGAAAAGGCACACGAGACGAGAGTAGGAGTATCAGCCTATGAACTAAGAGGCAGCTCGGTGCCTGCCCTGCTTCAAAGTAAGCTGCCTCTGGGAGTAACTTAGAACCACAGACCTTGAGGCCACCGGTCCCCCTAAAGCTGGGGTAACAAGCTGACTCCCCCAAAATTCCGCTTTGATGGCCAACCCCTGCTTCTCGGGCTTCATGGACACTGGCAGCAGAGCTCCAGCTTGGTCTCCCTGCATCGTGTTCATGTTGCCCCTTGCTAGCCTTTTGTTCCTGCCTCAGTACAGAGCGCCCATGGGGGCCTGGTGACCCCCTGGGTCACAGCAGGAGTTTGAGAAGTAGCAGCAAGGGAGTGAGTCACACCTTGAACTTTGGCTGTAGCAAATTGCTGTTCGGAACAGATTTCTCATGTCATTTGAGATGAACAGCATCAGACTACATACTGCACCCAGCTTCTAAGAGGGGCTCCGGATCCCCCTCCCGGCTGCCGCTTGTACCTTGCAGAGAGCCGCCTTAAGATGCTTGTATTGGACTCTGATGCCAGGTCCCCAAGTTACCACAGGATCTGCTTTGTGTGAGATGCATTTTGCCCTTCTAACAGATAGCTCTGGTGGGAAGAAAAGAATACAGAACTGTTGGACGCATAGTGTTCCAAAGCAATGGGTGTTTCCTTATTGAACTAACTGGTCCTCTGCTGGAGTTTTGCTTGGCATGGGAATAGGGACCAGTGACTTGTAATCAAATCAGGCTTTGATTTGTGGATGTCTCAGCTTTTCAATATCAAGAGCAAGGAAATGGAAAAGATAATTAAAAGTTATAGTGACTCCCCCTGGTGAAAACAATGGTTGGCAGTTAGAGCTCGTCAGAATTGTTTCAGGTGCCATGTGATAGACTGTAACCCTAGGAATACTTGTGGAATGGAAGGAGCAGGAAGCAGTTCTTAGAGAAATGGGTGCCCTGAGCCACTGACTTCCTCCTGTGTGGTTCATGCCAGGGACCTCACTCCCCCTGGGAATCCAGGGGACGAAGTAATGAATGACTAGGAAGGAGAGAGACAGACATGGCACCCACAGACTATGCAGTAAATGGGATGTGGGCACCCATGACTGAACCTAAACACCCATGGTTGAAATCTTAAATTTTGACTTTTTTTTTTTAAGATTTATTTATTTATTTTATGTATGTGAGTACACTGTAGCTGTACAGATGGTTGTAAGCCTTCATGTGGTTGTTGGGAATTGAATTTTTTTGGACCTCTGCTGGCTCCGGTTAACCCCACGTGCTCAGTCCCTGCTTGCTCAGGATATTATACATAAGTACACTGTAGCTGACTTCAGATGCACCAGAAGAGGACGTCAGATACCTTTACGGATGGTTGTGAGTCACCATGTGGTTGCTGGGATTTGAACTCTCGTCCTTCGGAAGAGCAGTCAGTGCTCTTACCCGCTGAGCCATCTCGCCAGCCCATTTGACTTGTTTTTAAGTAGAGACCAGCACTCTCCTGGGCTCTGTCCTTGGTGTAGAAGCAACCTCAGACACTCAGTAAACATGTAGGTGGAGCTGTCCCAATAAAACCAGTTACAGGTGTTGATGTCAACTTGTGTATGGTTCCTTTTCACCTTTAATTGTCTTTTTTAAAAAATATTCCTTTTAAATTTTTATTGAATTTTATTTACTGATTGTGTATGTGTGTGTGCACATACCAGAGCCATCTTTGTTTTTGAGACAAAGTCTTATTCTGTAGCTCAGGCTGGTTGAGACCTGAACTATGCAGCCCAGACTAGCCTCAAACTCATAGCAATCCTCCTGCTTCAACCTTCCAAGTGTTGAGATTACAAGTGTGAGCCAACACACCTGGCATTTATATATTTCTCTATGTGCTCACAAAACAGCCTTCAATCTTTTCAATTATTTAAAAACAATATATATCACTCTTGGCTCCTGAGCTGGAGGCAGCCCCGAGCCTCTGAACTTTGCCTGAAGATATGGGTGATGAAAGAGAGGCTGTTGGCTCACTGATCTCTTGGGCTGTCTGCTGGAAAGAAGTCTCTGAATAACAAAAACTCTCCCAGGCTGGGAGAGGCCTCAAGGAGGAGAGAGCAGCCACAGCACCTTTGGGAGGCTGAGGAGACTTTCATTAAAGCTTTCTAAGACATAATCTCTTTCCTGTTATTAAATTCCTCTTATTTAAAACTTAGCAAAAGGCTGTGCTGGGTTTGATGGGGCTAAAATACACATTTCACACTCTAGCCTCGAAAACTATGGCTGCTGTTCCCTCAAGTACTTGACTCTGAGGACTGGGTACAAGAGTCAAGTTCCTTGAAGGAAACTCCCTTCCAGCTCCCAGGGCTGAGAAGTCGGCTTCCTTAGCAAATCATGCTCTGCTGCATGCCTTCCTCTGATCTCAGCCTTGTTTATGTGCCTTGGGAGTGTCTCCAAGTCATCCTCTTGCTTGGGTGTGAAAAGATGAGCCAGCCTTGCAGGTGCCTCCCTCCCGGCCATTTAAAAGTCCTTCCCTATTCTCAATCAAAGTGCAGGGCCAAAGTGCCCAGGAAACTGGTGTCCTGCTCCAACCTGGGAGTGAGCCATGGGCTGCCAGTATCCCTTGGAGACTTGGAAATGGGAGCTGAGGCCTGGCTCTTGCTGACAATCTCTAAGTTCACTTTTATCTTCTTGTTTGTTTATTTTGAGATGACAGAATCATGATTCTAATGCTTCATAGCTGAAAAATGATCTTAAACTTCTGATCTTCTTGCTTCTGCTTCCCAACTGTTGGGATTATAGATGTGCACCACCCATTTTGTGTGGTGTGCACAATCAAATCCAAGACTTTGCCCATGCTAAGCAAGCATAATGCCAATTGTGCTCCATCCCTAGACTGGCTTCTGTCTTGAGCACACACCCCATCTCCTAGATGAATACTACCCCTAGGGTCCTGGCTCTGTGGGAGTGGGGTGTGGGAGCCAAGGATTGTCATGTTCATAGTGTCCTGGCTGCTGGCCCTAGCACCATACTCTGAGAATAACAGCTTACAGTGACTCTGAGTGATCATAACTGACAACACTTTCTCCTCCTTGTTCCCTTACCCATGTCAAAACGTTGCTATCTTGGTCTAGAAATTAGACTGTGGTAATCGGTAATAATTAGTCCAGCCTGCCCCTGGGTACATACGGGTATGTGTCTGTTGTGATGGGTAGATTTGTGGCTGTTTGAAAAATGGCGGTAGAGACAGGGAGAATCAAAGTGAAGTTCTGACCCTCTGGGGCTGGCAGAGTGGACCTAAAGTCCCTGTTTATCCAGATGTTCACTCCCTATGGAAGGCCATAGAATAATCCTACATCCTCAGGGCAGAATCCAAAACTCGTAGAAACACTTCCTCTTGGTTGTTGTTGAGGTAAACGAGACCACACAAAGCAGCCATAAATATGGAGTCATTCCCCTAAGCTGTGGTGCTGCTGTTCACACTTCCACAGCATCTCTAGGTGGAAGAGAATCTTTTCTCAATTTCTTGGATTTTCTGATTTTTAACTTCCCTACGGCTCTTGAAATCACTGAAGCATCCCACAAAGTGCAGAGAACAAATAGATCAAGCACCTATGCATTTGGCTTGTCTAGCTTCCAGGAGAGTTCCCCTGCAGAAGGGCAGGCTCCCATTCTTTCCTCTAAGGAGAACCACTCTGGATGGAATGGCCGGGTACCATCTGTTAGTAGAAGCTGGGACTGCTCAACCCCCCTGTGTTCTCACTCTGGGCCCAGAGCTCCATTACACAATAGCAAGTGGAGTCTGTCCCTTGCAGGAGGGAAAGTGGGTAGGTGTCTCAGGTGAGCTGATAAGGAAACGAAAACAAGGGTGACTTCTGAGGGACATCTTCACATTCCTCCCTGATGACAGAGAACAGGCCAGTGTTACCAGGAGCCAGTGACAAGGACCGACTCATAGATCCTGTAATGCTGTGGTTGCAACACAAGGAACCAGAGAATCTCTGTTTTGTAACTTTGTCCTTTGGTTTACAAGCACAGCTGCTACTGGCTGGCAGGACAGAGCTAAAGCACATGCCAGCAGTTAGAAAATGCTTTTGCTGGGCCTGGAGGATGCCCCAGAGTGAAGAGTGCTTTGCTACTCTTCCAGAGGACCTGTCTGATTCCTAGCATCCACATAGAGTGGTTTACAGCCTCCTTTAGTTCCAGCTCCAAGGGCTCTACCAGCATCTTCTGGCACCTTTGGGCACCTGCACTCACATTGTATACACACAAACACACATATGCTTGTGAGACACACACACACACACACACACACACACACACACACACACACACACACACAATATAATGAATCTTTAAACAGAAGAAGAAAAGAAAAGATACTGCCCAGGGCGAAGAGGGACAGGATCCTCCCCTAGCAACTACATAACAGGAAGGTCTCCCAGGTGTTTAGAGTGAAGCCTGCCTGCAGCCCCCCTACCCAATTGCAGGAGTTCCCACTGCAGGGCAGATTTGCCCTCCACCAGATATTATGTGGGAAGATGTAACAATGAGCACTCGTCTCACTAGAGCGTTCTGGTTTAAGAATCAGGTTCAAGACTAGAAAAGATACAAAGTATTCTTAGATAGGAAGACTCATCTGAAATTCTCAAACCAAACCAATTAAAATGCCTGCAAGGGGAAGGGAGTGGCAAGATTATGTAACAAGCTCTTTAGGACTCCCAACAAGAGCTCTGTTCACTTGTAGATCTGAGACGTTCTTGAGGAAAAGAATTCTTTCCCCTGTTCATGCCAAACACAAGAACCCACATCCTGTGTGCCTTTCCTATGGCTCCCATAACTAAAGTGGCACTGTGTTCTAAATGACAAGGGTGTCAAGATACAGAGGCTGGGAGTCCAGTCAAGATGTTATGAGGCCATGCTCTGTCTGAAAACTCCAAGGGGCTCTGGTCCAGGCCTTTCTTGTGGCTTCTGGTGGCATTGCAGCCCTTGGCTCAGAGACATTGTCCAGCCTCTATTTCCACTGTCATGTGGCCGTCTTCTTCCTGTGTCTCTGTCTCCTGTCTCTTCTGTCTTGTAAGGACATCATTCACACTGGCTTAACGTACCCCCTCCTTCTCCAGCTTAACCTTACCTAGATGAATTATCCTTGTAGCAAGCCTGTTTCTAAGAAGGCCATATTGTGAGATTCTAGAAAGCTCTATCCAACCCCCATATCATACTAAGAAAATGTGTTATACCACATACATATGGAATTAAGTTGTAATATACAGCATATAAAGATGACTCGACTCTGTTGGGGTCAGCAGCATCTCAGGTGCCATCTTGGGTGGCCAGCAACATAGATGAGCTTTTGTGTCACAGTCCCAATCAATTCTAAACAACCCATTTAGTAATGAAAAGTATGTGGGGAAACAATTACCCCCGTGATACAGGTAACATCGGTGAAACCTGTGTGGGGTGTGGTGGCAGTAAAGGCTTGCAGATCTTTGTGAGTTCAAGACCAGCCCGATCTACACAGTGACTTCCAGGATAGCCAGGGCTACAGAGTAAGACCGGCGTCTCTCAAAACTTAGGCAGAAATATATAAGGTGGAATCAAAACCACTTAAACTGTCAAAGTAAGCACAGGCGATTTATCTCATTATCCTAAAACTCTGAACTGTGCTCTGTTGATACTGTTAGAGGGGCTGTGCTGAGCAGGAGGGGGAAGTCTCTAGGCAGTCTGTATTCATACTATTGAGTCACATATGCATGTTTTATCTTCAAGGTAGCTGCCTCTGCCATGCCTGTTCATCCCACGATTATAAGACTGGGCGAAAAATGTTACTTAGAACACTTACACCGAGCATTATTAGATAATATCTGTCAAAATTTAAAGTGTACACATTCTACCAACATTTATGTCTAGAATTTTTAAAAAAGATTTATTTATTTATTTATTTATTTATTTATTTATTTATTTATTGTCTGTAAGTACACTGTAGCTGTCTTCAGACACTCCAGAAGCGGGAATCAGATCTTGTTATGAATGGTTGTGAGCCACCATGTGGTTGCTGGGATTTGAACTCAGGACCTTCAGAAGAGCAGTCGGCGCTCCTAACCACTGAGCCATCTCTCAAGCCCTAGAATTTTTTATCTTTTCATTTAGCAGTGAGGTGTGACAGATTTTGCAATAGTAAAACTGGTTTTTATTTTTCAGTCCTGATTTATCATCTTTAAAAAAGGAAACCTTTGTGTACAAAAGTTGTAGTCCGAGTTGTCTCTAAAACAAACTCCTCAAAAGACTAAAGGCTGACTTCTTTTAATTGGCAGTGTGTAGATGGTTTGGACCTTGTTCTTTCCTATGAAAATACACAAGATCAAATTGTGTATCAATACAGCGTGCTCAGCACATTCCTACTGCTGGTAGGCAGGTTCCTGTCCTCTGTCGGGAGACTTCAACCTGAGCTGGAGAGGGGACGGTTGCCCATGCGGCCCATAGCCACCTCCCACCATGTCTTCCCTCTGTCTTCTTCCAGAGGCCTTTCTGAGGAAGAGCCTCTCTTCTTTAATCAAGGGACATAGTCATTGCTTCACTCTCAACCACATACATTTACACCAAGCCTTAGTCTAAGTCCTGGCCCAAGGGTGTTCTTCTGCAATAAAAATATGAGTATAGATAAAGAAGCCAACTTGGGGAGCAAGGGTTATGTCAGTTGCTTTTCTATTGCCATGACAAACACCACGGCCAAAGCAACTTAGAAAAGAAAGCATTTCACTGGAGCTCATAGGTCCACAGGGTTATAGTCCATGACCACTGGGGAAGGGAAGGTAGGCATGGCTCTGGAGTGGCCTGTGAGAGCTTATACCTTGATCCACAAGCTTGAGAGAGAGAAGGAGAAAGAGAGAAGGAGTGATGGGGAGGGGCAAAGGGAGGGGAGAGAGAATGAACAAACTGGGAATGGTGGTTTGGGCTTTTAAAACCTCTAAGCCCACCCCTAGTGACACACGTCCTCCCACAAAGCCATGCCTCCTAACCTCCCCCAAACCTTCCAGTAACGGAGGACCAAGGATTCAAAGATATGAACCTGGGGGTTCATCCCCATTCAGACTACCATAGCTTGCCACGCCCAGGGAAACCATCACATCTATGTCTGGGCAGAATGTAAGACTACCACTTCCCAGGCCCTCTGTTTTGTTACATGTTAACTCTGAGGGACTCTCTGGCCTCCTGACCTTTCCCTGCCATGGAGCAATTGAGGACTGAATGATCTCTGAGCTTGTCAAAAGATAGCTGGATCCTGTGGCCCACCAAGACCCTTTCTGCAAATCACAGGTATGCTCAGAGAATGGTTGTAAGACAAGACTGTGTGTATGCCGGTACACACATTCATAGAGGTCAGAAATTGTTGTCAGGTATCTTTTGGTTTTAGTTTTTAGGTTTGTTTTGTTTTGTTTGAGACAAGGTCTTACTTACTATGTGACTGCTTATCCTGGAGCTCACTATGTAGACAAGGCTGGCCTCAAACTCATAGAGATCCACCTGCCTCTGTCTCCTGAGTGCTGGGATTAAAGGCATGTGCTGCCATGCCTGATGATGTCAACTGTCTTCCATTCTCTCTCTCTCTCTCTCTCTCTCTCTCTCCCTCCCTCCCTCCCTCCCTCCCTCCCTCCCCCCCTCTCTCTTTCTCTCTGCCTCATTCTTTTCAGATAGAGGCTGTCTTACCAATTCATCTAGGCTGGCCGGCCAATGAGCTTCAGAGATGCTCCCATCTCTCCCTCTCCAGTGCTGGGATTTAGCTGCTGTCTACCCTGCCTGCCTTTATTTTTGAATACTGAGAATCGGAACTCAGGTCCTCATGTTTGCACAGCAGACATGGGTTTCAGTCTGAGTCTTAACTCAGTCTGACTGAGCTGCTTCCCTGGTCCTTTAGAAACATTTTTAAAGGGTAGGAGGATGTTGCAACATAAAGTAACAAGTGGTACTCAGCCAACAGCCTTTGGTCATTGTGGCCTCCAATATGTATCTCCTAAGTTCAGATGTAGAGAAGTCCAGGCCCCCAGTACCCAGGATGGGACCTCTCTGAAGAGCTGGGCAGTTGCAAATGTGACTAGTTAATATCAGATCCTAGTGGAGAAGGGTGGGCTACAAGTTCAGAATAACTGATATCTTTATTATAGGGTAGGTTTGGGCACAGATACACATGAGAGGGATGCTGTGTAGAGAAGACAATAGCAGATGATGCTTCTATGAATCAAAGAATACCACAGAATGCTAGAAACCCCCAGAGAGGCTCAGAACACTCTCCCTCTCAGGGCACAGAAGACAGTAACTCTCACAACACCTTGATCTCAGACGTCCAGCTTCCAAGACTGAATCAATGGATCCAGGCTGTTTTTGAGCCACTTGCATGAGAAACCTTGAATTCTAGGCATTCAAAATGCATATGATGGCCAGGAGCTGTGCCCAAGCCTGAGCAGTAGATGCCAAGGTATGAAGGCAAAGACCCAGCTGTCAAGCACACGTGAGATAAAGCATGGCCTGCCTGACAGATGAGAAAAATACAAGGGCACGTTATCACTTAAGTAGATCGTACAGCCAGAGTGCCCTGGCACCTGTCCTGCAACACAGGCTCATCAGGAGCTGCTGCTGTCCCCGAGTGTTATAAGGTGACCCACTGCTGAGGAGCTGACAATAGGCAGCAGCTAAGTGGGTTGATGTTCCATGTCTGTCTACTGAGGAGCGACTCAGGGGGGCGCATGGGATATGGACTCATCACAGCTTCTCCTCCTAGTTCCAAAAGGGCCACAAGACTTCTGCCAGGACTCAGACCAACCATGGCTAATCCAGTCTTGGGTACAGTCCCTGATACTGAGCTGAGCTGATCCTCTTGGATGGCATCATGCCCAAATCATTACATAAACTCCTTGCTCTCTCATTAGCAATGCTCCTGACAGTAGTAGCTCCTCCATGCTTTTAGCATCTACGTAGCTTTCCTCATTCTTGGGGTGTTTGTTTTTACTTAAGACAGTCTCCCTAGGTAACCCTGGCTGTCCTAGAACTTGCTTTACAGACCTGCCTGGCCTTGAACTCAGATATCTGCCTGCCATTGCCTCCAGAGTGCTGGGACCACCACGCCTGGCTTGACTTGCTTTGGCCCTGAACGGTATAGACAGGGCAACCTCTGATGTCTTAATTGTGACTTCTCTTCTTCGTATTGTGTTATATTCATCCACTGACTGACTCGGGATAAAGGCTGTATTTCAAAAATCTGTAATGATATCAGCAAAGACCCCCTTTTCCATGGTAGGAAAGACACCTACAAATTGGTCCAGACTTTGGGGTCCAGGCACTCTTAGAAATGGTAAGAGATAGTTTTCTTTCCATCTGAAAAGAGGAGCTCCTTTCTCAGACCTCAGCAAAGCATCCCAAATCCAACTTACAGAAGTGCACTCTCCAGCCTGAGTGTCACTGATGGAGCTCAGCTGTGTGCCCCATGACAGTGTCCTGACTGTGGACAGCACACGCCCTGTAAACTGTAAGATTACAGTATACTGTAGATCTGTGGTCCATTTACCCTTCAGGTTTGTGCAAATATACTCTGTGGTACTTGAACACGGATGTAAATATCATCATCATCTTTGCCATCAATGATAAAATATGTTTCTTAGAACATGTCCCCATGCAGCAGCTCTCACCGTATTGATTATTTTAGGTAACAAAATATTACTTAGAGATTCTAAGCCTATGTGGCTCAATTTATTATGCTCTGTGTAAATCACAGGAAATTTCCACATCAGAGGAGAAGTGTTAGAGAGTGGTGGGTCTCACTAGAGTCTTGCTTTCCTTCTGTTTCTCTGCCCCTCCACTGCACCCCAAAGTTAGCAATGAGAGAAATGTTTAATATATACTTACTATTACTGATTTTTGTCTAAATTTTTTAGATAATAGAAAGTCAAAATCCATTAGACACAATAACAGCAAAAGCCCATGTTTAGTCAGTGATTAGACACACTGGCACCACTGAGCTCTCCGGATAAGGGAGTCTGAAGTCTAGATGTGGTCCTGGTCATACTTATATCTCCCAGTGACCTACAGGCTGTTCCGGAAACATGGGCTCGCCCAATATGCTCACTGAGTGGTCTTAAGTAAACCAAGCCTTGTTGAAATTGAAATCTGAGTTCAAATCAAGTCTCTTGTGGCCCCTGGCTCTACACTTGTCCTTTCTATGATAGCGGTCCTGTTGACACAGGTACATTCAGATAAGAAGTGCTGACTTCAGTGTATGGCCAGCAGATAGCTTGGGATTCTATAAAAGGAGCTTAGCAACCTCTGCCCTGGAATAATAAAGGCAGTTCTCAGGAATTCACACCTTTCAAAACACAAAATGCTTCCTGCAGGATGTCTGGGTCCTGCCGTCTCAGGCTTCTGCTTCAAGAAGACAAGCTGCCCTGCAACCAATCAGGGCACTGAAGAATACCCACAGCCTGGTTTGCTCTGCTGCCCTCCCTGGGGACTAAGGCTCTTCTTGGCTGACTGTAGCCAATCTCAGCTACTTTGTGTGTTCTTCTTTTTTCCACCCTTTATCCCCCTATCACTAGAGAAGAGAAAAGGGGAGGAGAGAGAGAGAGAGAAAGAGAGAGAGAGAGATAGAGAGAGAGAGAGAGAGAGAGAGAGAGAGAGAGAGGAGAGAGAAAGCTGGATCTAATATTTTTTTCTAATTTCTCCTTTGCTTGAGTGTGGTTGGACACTTCCTTTTCCATAATGAAGTTCTAAGCCTGATGATTGGTCAACTAAGGGCTCAGCCCTCTAAACATTACCTGTAACCGTATATACATTTGCTGTAAATCAGTGCTAGGTAATATTTAACAGGGATATATAGTCTCTGCTCTGGAGATAAGATTCCTCCCCTGTGAACCACGACATCTAGGGACACAGGAAAGATACTGCTGAGGTGAGTCTCAGCCCGGCTTTGTGGACTCTGGGCTTACATCCCTCCCTCATGAGAACACCTGGGCCTTTATGTTAGTCTTATTCCTTGCTTGGTCCTTTGAAGGCCTTGGGGAGACCACATTCTCTGAAGTGTAAGTAGATAGAGCAGTGTGCTGTCTCCTCAAGAACAAAAGCTGCCTTGCAACAAATTGGGGTGCTGAAGATTACCAGTAGCCTGGTTTGCTCCTCTGTCCTCCCTGGTGATATTTAATTACCACTCAGGAGAGTGTCATTCAAGGCTGAAGATTCTAGGATGTTAGTGTCTCCAATTAACTAATGTATGAAGTGAAGGAGAGAAGCCTTCACATAAACAGTCAGAGCAAAGCTAATCTGAGCCATCTTGCAAGCCCCTCATAAACTCTTACAGTACCTTACACAACAGATGATGTTTCTCTTCATTCCACTGTGATTACCCAGGCTTGCCCAGGGTCCCAGGTGGCAGCTGGCAGAACTGACATTCAACCCCAGCTCCAACCCCATGGCTCCCGTTGCACCTTGAAACAATCCCTTCTATCAAAGAAAACCAAGTTCGGTTGTGGTGTGGGATCTCTGGCTCCAGCTTTAACCACAGGAGAGTTGGGAACTAGCGTCCTAGGCGGTCAGGATGGTGGTGACTCCCTCCTTGGAGCAAAGACTAAAATAACATCAAATGTACTCTGAAGTGGGCAAAAGACTGCAAGACTATCTGCTGTGATGTCCTGTGATGCCCTGGGGCCTCAGTGGAGTGGGCAGGTGGAAATGGCCTCAGTTCAGCTGACAGGAGCAGGGAGGGGTGTGCCTGTGGTGGGTGGGGGCAGGGAGCCACACAGACTGACAGTGCACAGTGGAGAGTCAGAGGGGAAGAGTGGGGAATGGGGAACACAATAAGAGATTAACGCAGGGAGCAAGGGTGGACACTAATACTTGCCCAGCCTCTGCATTTGGTTTCTGCTGTGGGTAGCTGGTCTTCCTGGCTCTCGGGGCCAGAGAAGTGGTCATCTGTACATACGAAGATATGTCAGGAAGCCAGAGACCACAGCTTACACATGCTTCCCCAGACTGCAGTATCCATGGCATCTCGGAGTTTGTTTAAAAGCCAGATTCTCTCTAACTCTTAGTACAAGACACAGTGGCCAGTGCTGGGGTCCAACAAGCCCTGTCCAGATATTTCACTCTGCCGTCGGCCAGGGCGCATCGGCCAGGACTGTTTAAGGATTACTTACAATTCTCCAGGGCAGCAGTTTTCAAAGCATGCAGCCACCAGGAGACTGGTTGGAAAACACAGTCACGTGTGTCTGCCAGACCGGAGTCAGCAGCACTGGCCCAGACCAGAGCAGTCTGTTCTCCAAGCCCCCGGAGAATCTCAGGAACAGCTAAGTTTGTAACCCACGACTGCTGAGCAGGTGGACTCCTAACAGAGGCAGGGTGTGTGCCTCAGGAGCCCTAGCAGCAAAGAACTATAAAATGAAGTCAGTGGGGGATGGGAAACAGAAGAGGTTCCCCCTGAAAGGGGCACAGTGGTGACAGGTAGCCTGGAGGGAATGGCTCATCATAACAGCACACTGTGAAGGGAATGTCAACATCAGTGCTAGCACGCTCGAGTGGAAAGGAACGTGCTAAGTGGATAGAGCACCCAGCAATAGGCTGCTATCTCCCATGCCACAAACTTTGAGAAGACATACAACACCATCAATGAACAAACAGTTCATTGATAGACTCACTGGAGTCTTCTCAGAGAAGGGCTAGGAGGAAGGCAGGGTTAGGAACCAAAAGGCTGAATCTTCACTCTCTATTAGGCACCTCAAAGCATGCTATACTCAATGATTTAACCCTCACAGAACCTCACTGGTCTTGTGAGGTCGGGAAGAACACACCGGAATGGTTTTCTGCAGAGGCAGCCTTTGAAGCGTTTGAGGAGGAAATGGTTTAGGCCTGATCTCCTGAGCACTGGTTCTCTTTTGAATCTCCCAAGCATTGCCTGAGGAGGTCAGTTCCCCCCTGCAGATGAGATGTGAGCCCTCTGTCAGGATTCCAGAGGACGCCAAGGCTTGCTGCTGTGGGAAGCCAGAGGCGCGGAAGCTCGCTCAGCCAAAAGCACTATCATAACTTTAATGTTGTTTTGTTTTTCTTTTAGGGATGTCCAAGTCTCGGGTGAGTATCCTTTGTCCTTCTCTGACGTCTTCATTCTGTATGTCACACAATGTTTTGCTCCTGGTAGACACAGATGTGCCTTATTCAGTTGTCAAGCCTGCGTGGGGCACAGAGGTGATCCTGAGCTATGCAGGAGATGTCCTTGGTTTATTTCCGTCTCCTGCTAGTCGATCTGTCTCATTGCTGTCTCTGTGTGGGAATAACTAACATACAGCTATAAAAGTCACAAAATCCACGACTCTGGTTCTGAACAGAACCGAGAAGTTATTACATGTGTGGTAGATCTCGGTGTAGCTTCCAGTGCTGGTGTGTGAGTGTGGGCTGGTGAGACACGTGTCTAAATGTTATGTCCCCGTTTGTCAGGGTTGCTTCGGTTACCCGTTGAGCATCTTCTTCATCGTGGTCAATGAATTCTGTGAAAGATTCTCCTACTATGGCATGCGAGGTAAGTTTCCGGCTCCCCTCACCCTTCTGTAAGAGCAGGTGTTGCCTCAGCCCGCCCTAACTCTGTTTCTCTCTCCCCCTGCGCCCGTGGAAAGCACTCCTGGTTCTGTACTTCAGGAACTTCCTCGGCTGGGACGACAATCTCTCCACGGCCATTTACCATACGTTCGTTGCCCTCTGCTACCTGACTCCAATTCTTGGAGCTCTGATCGCAGACTCGTGGCTGGGGAAGTTCAAGTGAGTGACTGGGTGGGACTTGATCACCACGGGAACAGAGATGTATGTAAACTGTGAGCTTTGCGATTTGGGATGGTAGACTCCCGGGTTGGGGAGGATTCAAGGAAAAGAAACTCACAGGACATCTGTGACCTTCTTTCTGCTTCATATTGTATTCCTAGCACTCGTAACACTGTAAATTCAAGAAGGTTGAGTTGTTGTTGTTGTTGTTTTGTTATTTGTTCACACCACACACACACACACACATACACATACACACAAGCATGTACGCACACACACGCACACACATACTCACAAACAAACTGTATCATTTTGAAATAGTGGCAGGGACCCTGACTATCATGGGTGAGAAACAGACTCTGCCTGATGCTCAGGTCTTGCTGCTGCAGGGTCATGTGGCTTCATGGATGGGAAGCCATTGTGAGTACTCACCCAGACAGGAAAATTACCAGGGAAAGTCTCTGGGAACTTTATAGAGAAGGAAAATGTTCTTCTAGGTCAAAGTGCTAACACAGGGAGGAGGAAGAACGGTCAGCTCTCTTTAAAGAGGTCTGTAAAGTTAGTCGGTGATGTCTACCCCTGGCCAGCCACCACTACCAGGCACAAGCTAGAAACTGTTTCATAGTTGTTTCATAGTTGTTCATCATATTCGTATGATATCTACAAATATCATAGATATATACACTGTGTTTTGATCGCATTCAGTCTGAATTTCCTCCCATCCGCTGCTTCTCTTACCCCCACCACATATTCCTCTCTGATGACTTGTTTGTTTTAATTCCCGAGTCCACTCAATGTTGCCAAGATTTTTAAGTCTTATTGTCCAATGCTACAAATACTGATTTCCGTGATGGCAGAGGTGGGGGTGGAGGGAATCTGGAGGTGGGCTTTCCCCTTCGGGGCTCTAACCACAATTTCACTCTATGTACCTATGCTCTCCCTTTCTGGGAGTCCTCAGTTTTACCTAGTTTTGGAAAATGGGTAGAAACATGATTGGGCTCTTCAAAGCTCTGTAGGAGGAAGAAAGGAAGCCAACGGCTACTGTGCGATTAACTAGGACTCTCTTGCCCTTTCTAAACACAGGACAATTGTTTCACTATCCATCGTCTACACGATTGGACAAGCAGTCATCTCGGTGAGCTCAATTAATGACCTCACAGACCACGACCACAATGGCAGTCCTGACAGCCTTCCCGTGCACGTGTGAGTCCGGGGTCACTGCTGCCCCACCCTCTCACTGCTTGCTTAGTTGGCAATCTGATGATTCATCTTGTTCCTGAAGAGATCGAAGAAGTCTTCCTCCCTACTCAGTAATGTATAGAAGGTGGTTCAATGGACTAAGTTGTGTCTTCAGGATGTCCCCATCCTAATGTCTGCTCACTGTGACTAGAGTTGAGACTTCTCATTCAGTGTGTGGTCATGTGAAGGTTTTTGTGCTCATAGTGTCTTCCCTAGAGGGGGGAGATGGACACAACTCTCATAGACCTTGGTCCTCACACCCAGGTTTCCCCGATATCCTAAGGCCTTTAGTTTCTCCCTGAAACCACAGTAGGTTGTTTTTAGCAATTCTATTTAACAGACATTGTCCTAGCCACCTGTTCTGAACTACTGACAGGAAGGTCTCTTCTTACTGGAGTTATTCTCCTTCCCTGCAGTGTGGTTTGGTGCACTAATTACAGAGCTTGCTTGTTTGCTTATTGCCTTTTAATACAGCATCTATCTATGTATCCCAGGCTGGGGATATATAGCCCAAGCTATATAGTCTCAAACTCACAATCCTCCTACCTAGGCTCCCACGTGCTGGGATTGCATGTGTGCACCGCTCTTCTCTTAGTTGGGGTTTCTTTGCCAGGATGAGACACACGGCCAAAAGCAAGCTGGGGAGGAAAGGTTTATTTGGCTCACGTTTTCACATTGCAGCTCATCACTGAAAGGAGTCAGGACAGGAACTCAAACAGAACAGGAACCCGGAGGCAGGAGCTGATGCAGAGGCCATGGAGGGATGCTGCTTACTGGGAAAAAAAAGGCCTCTTTAAAAAATATTCAAGCTTTCTTTTCAAATCCAAAGTTTTTGAAAACTCCAAAATGTCTTTTAAATTTTAAGATTGGTTATACTTCAACTTCTTAGCCTAGGAGCAAGCCATCTCGTGGGCTGTAAATGCAACTGAGACTTAAGTTAGCGGCTGTAATGCCCATGTCTCTGACTTTCCTGCTGAATGCATGTGTGCCCACAGGACAGCCCTCCCTGTCTGGTGCCTGGGCCAGAAAGAGCAGTGTCGTTGAGGGGCAGCTATGAGCTCAGTGGACCACCCACACTACCAGGTCTGAGCCAAGCTTTCCCACAAAAGAGTGAGGTGACCTTAGATGGGCTGTCTTTTTGAAAGCATGGGGGGAGGAGGACAGACACGGGGCTGGAGAGATGACACGGTAGGTAAAGTGCTTGTGGGCAAGCTTGAGAACCTGTTGGGATCCCTGTGACCCCAGCCCTATGGGAACAGAGACAGGCAGATCCTGGAGGCTCACTGGTCAGCCAGTAGGAAGAACCCAGATCAAAGAGAGACCATATCCATTCCATGCTTAAATATTTTAAGCAACATTATCAGCCAAGAAGATATAAATTCTTCCAAACGTCAGCTGTCTAACCCATAGTATAGCTCTAGTATCACAAATGCTATGCTTTTTCCCATTTCAAATAATTTTTTAGGTTGGTGTTCAAAGCAATGGATTTCCTGATGGTATTGTCACACGGGTCATTACACTTTGTCTTAATCCCCCTGCCACCCCGTGTTTTTACCTTTCAGTTCAGGAGGTAAAATGCTTACAGATAACCTAGAAGATAACACAAGTAAAATTAAGATAAAGATAAATAGCCCTCAGTGCCACACCTGGTTTGAACAATACAGCGTTTGTTCTGTGTCTCTCTAGCCTCATCCAGTGTGTAAGCAACCGCAGATGATTATAGAGCCTGCATAGACACTCTGCTTTGCATTTAAATCATGCTTTCAATGTCACTAAATGACTATTGTGACTCCATTTTGATTGACATAAGGCTTATGTTTGTTTGACTGGCATCTTCGTGCTGACATATGTCTGCATGTGTGCTGAGAACTGAAGCCAGGGCCTGTTTACCCCTACTCTACTCCTGAGCCATGAAACCCACCCCTTAACTAACACCCCTTAACTAACATTCCTTTTTTAAAAAAGATATATTTATTTATTTTATGCACACGAGTACACTGTATCTGTCTTCAGACACACCAAAAGAGGGCACTGGATTCTATTACAGATGGTTGTGAGCCATCATGTGCTTGCTGGGAATTGAACTCAGGACCTCTGGAAGAGCAGTCACTGCTCTTAACCATTGAGCCATCTCTCCAGCCCCTTAACTAACATTTCATGTACTTGTTCTTTCATTAGAAATGGTAAAGCTGGGCTGGAGAGATGGCTCAGTGGTTAAGAGCACTGACTGCTCTTCTGAAGGTCCCAATTTCAAATCCCAGCAACCACATGGTGGCTCACAACCATCCATAACAAGATCTGACTCCCTCTTCTGGAGCATCAGCTACAGTGTACTTATATATAATAAATAAATAAATCTTTTAAAAGAAAAGAAAGAAAGAAAAAGAAATGGTAAGGCTACCAAAAGTCCATATGCAAGTCCTTGTTCGGATTTTAAGCCATTTTCAATTAAGTATTAATGACTAAACATAGTGGGCTCCAACTCCACGGCATCCAGGTTTCATTCAATGCCCAGCCTGTCTTCTTACGCCTTACCTTCTCCTCCGTGAGAGAACCTCCATGCATTTGGTACTGCACTTAGTCCTTGTAAGGAGACTACAGAGGGGGAGGGGCCTTCCTGAGAACTTCCCACCTTGGTCTTAAACCATGTCTTTCCCCAGAGCACTGTCCATGGTTGGCCTGGCCCTGATAGCCCTTGGTACAGGAGGAATCAAGCCCTGTGTGTCTGCGTTTGGTGGCGATCAGTTTGAAGAGGGTCAGGTAAGACCGTGACTGCACGAGCCGGTCAGTGACTAAAGCAGTCTAGTGATGTGGTCCCTGGAGCATCAGTCCTGGCTCCGTCCTAGATCATGAGTCGCATCTCCATCCTGGATCGCGAGCTCTGTCTCACTCCTAGTCTTTCCCAGAATGCTTGAAAGTAGGATACTGACCAAACAAAGTCAGAAGTGAGCCGGGTTCTGGGCCCCACCATCTCCCATGATTCCCAGTGAGGTTGTAGTAACCTAACTGTGCCCCTCCTGTGACAGGAAAAACAGCGAAACCGGTTCTTTTCCATCTTTTATTTGGCTATCAACGGGGGAAGCCTGCTCTCCACGATCATCACTCCCATACTCAGAGGTAAGAACCATCTATTAAGAGCTTGGATTTTCTGTTATTGATTAGAGAAAGTCAGGTTAAAAGGCTAAATCCTCTGGATGTGTTGGTGCACAGCTTTGGTCATAGCACTGGGGAGGCAGAAGAAGACAGATCCTTGTAAGTTGGAGGCCAGCCTGCTCTGTATAGCTCCAACCCAGCTAGAGCTACTTAGTGAAACCCTGTCCCAAAACAAACAAAACAAAACAGGCTTAGTCCTTGTCTTTTGCTTTTATATAATAGCCCAGCTGCAACATCTGCTGGGATAGTTTTCAAAATCTAAACCATAAATTTCTTTCTTCCATGCTTCCCCCCCTTCCAACCTTTCTTGACTCCCTGGGTGACAGGAAACTTCTCACATCGTTTTTAAATTTTTTAAAAAAGATTTATTTATTATTATATGTAAGTACACTGTAGCTGTCTTCAGACACATCAGAAGAAGGTGTCAGATCTCATTTCAGATGGTTGTGAGCCACCATGTGGTTGTTGGGATTTGAACTCAGGACCTTCAGAAGAGCAGTCAGTGCTCTTAACCGCTGAGCCATCTCTCCAGCCCCACTTCATTTTTTAATATTAAACCTTTATATGGGGAGAGACACCACTGACAACATTTGGGAAGACATATTGCAGGCTAAGGTTGACTTTTGGCCTTCTGCTCTTGCTCCCCATGATGTTTGAGAGAGTTGGGAAGACATAAGAAACTGAATATGTGTCAAATGTTTCTATCACTTCATTAGTGGGGAACTGGAACACCATTGCAATCTGTTCAAACAAGGATTTGACTGAAAGTGCTCAGTGCCTGAGGGACAGGGTCTTCTTTGTCATGAATGGGAATCATGCATACAGTTATGAACAATAAATGTTTACACAAATGTCATTTTTCCCATGGTTACTTTTTTTTTTTTCTCTCTATAAAGTAGTGGAATAGCTAGTTAAAGAGCAGACCAAAGTCTCTGTAGGATCCAATCCGGGGATCCTCTGTTGCCTTTACAAAGCCCTAATGCTTTTCCTTACCAAGATGAAGATATCAGGGAGCTAAGAGTACCCTCCATCAGAGGATGGCAAATTGCGGGTCTGGTCCAGATTGGTTCTCCTGTGAAGGCAGAGTTGAGGAGCCAAAGCCTAAAATACTTACTGTCCAGCCCTTCCTTAGCTCATGATGTGTAGCTGTTGTGCATATGGGACACTTACAATAGTAAATGGGAGTGTCAGCTTTAATTCACTGAGTCCCACATGCTGGACTTAGAGTGTCCAGGTCACATTTATCTCCATGAGTTAGAAAATTCACAGAATAGGGGCCATTGAGATGGCTGAGCCGGTAAAGGTGCTTGCTGCTAATCCTGACAATCTGAGTTTGATTCCTGGACCCCCATACTGGAAAGAGAGAACTATATCCTGCAAGTTGTCCTCTGGCCTCTTAATGCACTCCATCCATACACACAGACAGACAGACAGACAGACAGACAGACAGAATAATAAACAAACAAACAAATAAATAAATACTTAAAAAGAAAATCCTTTGACTGGTTTGCTCAGTTGGCCATGGCATCAGTGACATTAAGACATCAGCTAAGTAAGTCCAGAACATTGAGTAAAAACAGCATAATACAATCAATGGAGGGTGTTTAAAAATGGGAACAATAAGTGCATTAACAAAAATACAATGCATTTTATTATTATTTCTCCTCAGTTCAACAGTGCGGAATCCACAGTCAACAAGCTTGTTACCCACTGGCCTTCGGGGTTCCAGCGGCTCTCATGGCTGTTGCCCTAAGTGAGTAGATCAGTTGGGCTGGCACAAGCCCGTGTCCAAATCAGGCTGTGCATTTATCATGGCTAGTTTGTTACAGTCCATGTACCAAGTTGTAATGAAAAGTATCGCAAAGACCTGCCACTGTGCATTTGACATGCTCTCCCTCAACAAGAGGAGAAAGTGGGGTGGCCATGTTATATGGGAAATGAGATCTCAAAGTGCTTTGAAGGAGAGGCATCAGTGAGTTGGGCATTTGGGTCCATCCGAGCAGATGAGCAGAGGTGGAAGAGGCTGCTAGCATGCTAAGCCAGGAACTGAAAACTTTTTCACTCATTGATATGCATCATCTGTGGCTTGAGTAAACAAATACCAATCTGGCTCAATGGCCATTGAATGCTCCTGCTGGAATCTATCCTCCATTATCCATCATCCCAAGGGTTTCTACTAGAATCCTTTCCTGCTAGGAGGAATGTATTACATAATAGTTATATTCATTTGCATATGGGTTTTATATCAATGGCTTTTTAGATTTCTTCATAGATTAATGTGCAGAATGGCAAGTTTCATTATGACATTTTTACACATAGTTATCACTGTATCTTTTTCATGTTCATGTTCCACTATCTATCCCAGCCCTTCCTCATCCTTCTTGCTGCTCCCCTTCCTGCACAGAAGATAGTGCCCTCTGCTTTCACAAGATAGATAGATAGATAGATAGATAGATAGATAGATAGATAGATAGATGATAGATGATTGGTGAATGGATGAGATACATAGGAAATAGATGATTGATTGATTGATTGATTGATTATAGATGACTAGATAGATGACTAGATAGATGATAGGTAGATAAAATGATAGATATGATAGATAGGTATATAGATAAGATGATAGATAGATAGATAGATGGATGATAGGCAGATAAGATGATAGATATGATAGATAGGTATATAGATAAGATGATAGATAGATAGATAGATAGATAGATAGATAGATAGATAGATAGATAGATAGATAGATGATAGGCAGATAAGATGATAGATATGATAGATAGGCATATAGATAAGATGATAGATAGATAGATAGATAGATAGATAGATAGATAGATAGATGATAGGCAGATAAGATGATAAATATGATAGATAGGTATATAGATAAGATGATAGATAGATAGATAGATAGATAGATAGATAGATAGATAGATAGATAGATAGATAGATAGATGATAGGCAGATAAGATGATAAATATGATAGATAGGTATATAGATAAGATGATAGATAGATAGATAGATAGATAGATAGATAGATAGATAGGCAGATAAGATGATAAATATGATAGATAGGTATATAGATAAGATGATAGATAGATAGATAGATAGATAGATAGATAGATAGATAGATAGATAGATAGATGATAGGCAGATAAGATGATAACTATGATAGATAGGTATATAGATAAGATGATAGATAGATAGATAGATAGATAGATAGATAGATAGATAGATAGATGATAGGCAGATAAGATGATAACTATGATAGATAGGTATATAGATAAGATGATAGATAGATAGATAGATAGATAGATAGATAGATAGATGATTGAAGAAAGATGATAGATAGAAAATAGATGTTAGCTACATGATAGATAGGTGATTGCTGGATGATAGATGATTTTAAATGGATAGATAGATAGATAGATAGATAGATAGATAGAAAGATAGATGATAGGTGATTGATTAATGATAGATGACTAAATAAATAGATGATAGGTAGATAAATGATAGATATGATAGAGAGATGATAGATAGATAGATAGATAGATAGATAGATAGATAGAGACAGATAATAGAATCTATATATGCATATATAGAATCTACATATGCATATAGTATATTCACATATGGTTTTGAGCATTGTTTAGTTTGTTGTTGTTGTTTTAAGATATACAAAGAAGTAACCTGGGGTGTTCTAAGTTGAAAGTGTGAGATGAACCTGTCCTGTGGTCCCCTCAGGTCTCCATGGCTTCTTCATATTTTCCCCAGGTTTGGTTTTTAGGTCTTGCCAGGATCAACTAGAACCATTTTCACCTTTTTTCTCATATTAGAACAACTCTGCTTTGTGTTTGATGTTACGCAAGTGCAACCCTCACCCCTGTCCTATATGTCTTCTCTCATAATTCTTCAAACATGGCCCTGCTCTTCTAAGGCCTCATGCATGCTTCTCCTCTCGATGCTGAGCAGAGAGTGTCACTTCAGGTGTATTCTCATTTAATCTGTGCAAGTCGTTCTTAAGAGAAAGATTCTACTTCTTATGAAAGTCTGTGGGCATCTACAGCTCTTCTAGACATTTCTATGCTTGAATTAGGCTTTAGTTTATCCAAGAGGTGAAGGGTTAAGAAGCTGGCAAAGAGAAATGCTGGCTCAGCCTGTTGGGACGCTTCACCACGGGCTTGTAAGGGCACAGCACAAGTCAGTGAGCCGTGAAGGACATCTCTAATACAGGTCAGAACTCGGAGAGATCCCTGAGAGCAAGTGGCTGCCAAGGCCTTGGCCTTCTCAACAGGGGAAAGCGAGTGATCCATTCATGCCCTTATGTCATCAAATTGTCGTTTGGAGATCGAAAGCCCTAGTGTAGGGTCTGATTCATCCATTCAATACCTTTCTCCTGAATCTTAGGAGCAGGAAGAAAATTCCTCTTGCTACTTATTGTCTTTGTAGAATGTTGTATTCTTATAACATGCAGAGGCAACTATGACCTTTGTCTTCCTTTAAATAGCTAGGACTTGTGTTTAAACAGCTTTGCCAAGTCTAGGAGCCTCCTCGTGAGGAGATTGATGGAAGTGATAGGCTTTAGCTCAAGCTTCCTGATCCTCAGAGGCACTGGTGGTCTCTAGAGTCAGAAACAGGTCTTCATCTGTGAGGATGGAGACAAGTCTATAAGCAGTCTCTCGCCTCCCACCAAGGAGACCACGCAGATAAGTGAGCATCTCTCAGACCACAGGGAACTCTATAGTGATGCCTCTTCTTCTGCCCTGTGCAGTTGTGTTTGTCCTTGGCAGTGGAATGTACAAGAAGTTCCAGCCCCAGGGCAACATCATGGGCAAAGTGGCCAAGTGCATTGGTGTAAGTGCTCCTCCCTCTCCCTCCCTGTCCCCTCCCACTTCCCTTCCCTTGCCCCTCCATCCCCCTCTCACTCACTCTCCCTCCTCCTCCCTATCTCCCTCCCATCCCCCTCCACCCTCCTCTCACTCATTCCTCCACCCTCCCCACCCCTCCCCTTTCACTCCCTTTCCTTTCCACCTCCTCTCACTCAATCCCCCTCCCCCTCCACTTCCTTCCCCTTCCTCTCCCTTTTCCCTCCATCCCCCTCTCACTCATTCCCCCTCCCCCTCCACTTTCTTCCCCTTCCTCTCCCTTTCCCCTCTATCCCTCTCTCACTCCCTCCTCCTCCCCTTCCCCTCTCTTCCCCTCCCTCCCCTTCCTCCTCTTCTTCTCCCTCCCCCTCCCCCTCCTCTTCTGCCTCCCTCTCTCCCTCTCACTGAATCAATCACTCCAGAACTTTTCTCTACCTTCCACCTTCTTTAAATCAAAATTCAGTTTTAAAAAAGAAAAAAAAAATTCAACAAAGTTTTGATTTTCCCCTTAAGATTACATTTTGAGGGTACTTGGGTGTTTTTGTCTTTATAAAACTTACCAAATAGACCCTGGTGGTGGTAGTGACATACACCTTTAATTCCAGCAGAGGCATAAAGGGGCAGAGACAGGTGGATCTGTGTTCAAGGCCAGCCTGGTCTACAGAGCAAGTTCCAGGACAGCCAGGGCCACAGAGAGAAACCCTGCTGGGGTTGGGGATGGATTTTTACATATTTTGTTTTTACTTGTTAATTCACTGCTAGAAAACAAAACTGCACATGTGTTTGTTACATTTCTACTGACCATGCTTTTCTAGGCAGACTGGAGGGTAAACTGCTGGGAAGGAGACTCCAGCCCAGGCAAACAGGATCCACCAGTGGAAAGTGTGCCATTCTCCCATGTTTGATCTTTAGAAGGGAATTCACTGAAACATGTTTTTCTGAGGTAGTTGATTCTCTCTTAAAATTTAATTTTTTTTTCTTTCTTTCCTCCAGTTTGCCATCAAAAACAGGTTTCGGCACCGAAGTAAGGCATATCCCAAGAGGGAGCACTGGCTGGACTGGGCTAAAGAGAAATACGACGTAAGTCATATTCCTGCAGCAGTGGCCCTAGCTACTCCAGGAAATGGGCATGGGAGGAAAGGACAGTGCAGAGGGTTAGTACATGGGCAGTACCCTCGGCCGCATCCTCCCAATGCTAATAGTGTGTGGACTGGAGAACACAGTGCAGAGTGTTAGCACATGGGCAATACCCTTGGCCATGTCCTCCGAGCGTTTAATAGCGTGTGGAATACAACTATGCACAAGTGCTCTGAAAAGACTTTAAAAGGATGGTTATCACTTATTGTGAAGCAACATGACGCCCTCATAGCTGCTCACTTGGGTCATCTTCTGTTAGGTGTAGGCCATGAGATCACATGACTTCAGTTTGAACAGAGAAGGGCTGGGTGGTGATGACCGACTTTGAGACTAACAGTTAGTGAGCTGTGGCGGCTGGCCTCCCACACAGCTACTCTTGCTCGGTGGTCACCTGTTTAGAATGTCTGGTTTCCTAGAGAAACCCGCGCTCACATCCTTTAGACTGACTCGTCTCCTCCCAGCTAGATGCAAACATCCCCACTTGGCAGCAGAGCAGCGACTGCTGTTGACTGCAGCCCTGGCTGATTTGTCTACCTGCAGGAGCGGCTCATCTCACAGATTAAGATGGTCACGAAGGTGATGTTCCTGTACATCCCACTCCCCATGTTCTGGGCCTTGTTTGACCAGCAGGTAATGTCTCTCGTTTGATCAGAATGTAGTTAAGTACTGCCATGTGCCCAGCTATGCTGGGTGTTCAGCTCCTAAACACCCAGTAATTTTTGGCATCTTACTGAGTTTCTTGGTTAGAATGTATCCTGAAAGGATCCACCCGCATGTCTATTGTGAATCAGTGAAGAAAGTGAGGTTTGTTTCCCTAGGGTAACCCTGGGGAGATCTCCTCAGAGAGCATCTGGGACACTTGTGGATCACAACTGAGGGCAGAGAGAGTTTGTTCTATTGACCCAGCATGGTCAAAGGTGTTGCCTTTGAAGAGACTTGAGGACTGTTCTAATTAACAGGGCTTGATTCAACTCTCCCACTTTAAAATGGAATACTTGAACCAGAAGTGCCCTACAGAATTGAAAATGACTGTACACAAGTTCTTGTACTTGAAGCAGTTCCTGACCAGACCAGACCTGTGGCTCTGGACTTTCTTTTTAATTGTTAAAACATCCATACACATATACAGTGTCTTTTATCATATACATTCACCATTACCTCCTTCCAACTGCCCTATGCCATGTCCCTCCTAACTTCACATTCTACTTGACTGCTGTGATTCTAACCTAAGTCCAGTTAGCACATAGATACGATGCCATCTATAGGACACACACTGGAGTCCTGCACACTCCTGTCAGACAACCCAGTGCACAATACTCACAAGTCAAAGCAAGAAAACTCTGCTTCTTCTAGAGACTGAGAGCAAGCATGTGTTATGCACAGATAGGATTACTGGAAGGCTAGGCGATCCATGGAGAATGTTTGAGCAAACACATATTCCTTGTCGGTAGTATGAAGTATGCAGCAGCCTAGGAAGGGCAAAGGAGCCACCTTGAGTATGGAAAGAGCCTAACTGGGGTCAGACTCACACTCAGAATGCAGGCATTGCTGGTAGCTGGGTGATATGGGCTCATCACTTGGAACCCTTCTGATCATGTTTGTGCTACTCACCTACCTCTGCTGTGAGGCCCAAATCAGACAAAGTCCCCGGTGACTGGTACAAACTCAAGAGTCGAACAGGGGCAGGGTGGCCACTTCCCATGGGGAGCTGATGGATTTATATCGATCCACTAAGCATTTAGTCTTCCATAAAAATCATCACATCGTGTAAGAGACAGATAGATGATCTGTAATTAGGCTGCCGTGATTTAAGACCACTACTATCTTTATGATAAAGCATTTAAAACCCCTCCCTGGCTTTCTTTACCATTGTAATGTTCTAGATACTGACACTGGCACCTGTAGAACACAGGGCCCTGATGAGCTTACCCTGAGAGGTGGTACCATGTAATCACACAGTTTTATATCTCCCGAGGACAGCTCTGTCTCAGAGGTCCTTCACAAAGCCCAGGATGTGCCACTGGCTTTTGTCTTCCTAGAACTGTGACAGAGCCGAGAGGCAAATTAGAGATTTCAGTCCTGATTTAGAAGGTTTGCTGGTGATATACCACATCCTAAAAAGCCACATCCTCCATGACACAATCGATGTGTTAATTTTTTAGGGTTCCAGATGGACACTGCAAGCAACGACCATGAATGGGAAAATTGTAAGTTTGCCTGTCCTGGTCTGTCCCTCCTCCTGGTCACCACCGCCCTGCTTTAGTCCCTCAGTCCTTTCTTCTTCCCTTCCATGTTTTTTTTTTCTTTCAGTAAGACTTTGCCTCCTCTTTTTTAGGGAGCAATTGAAATTCAGCCGGACCAGATGCAGGTAGGAGAAAGGCTCAGCTCACTTTCCAAAGCCCACGTGTTTCCTGTGGTTGCGTTAAAGGCCCCTCTCCACTTCCTCTGCAGACGGTGAATGCCATCTTGATTGTCATCATGGTCCCCATTGTGGACGCTGTGGTGTACCCGCTCATTGCAAAATGTGGTTTCAACTTCACGTAAGTAGCTGTTTGGCTTGGGTTGACTGAGATGCAGTTGGTGGCTGTTTGGCTTGGGTTGACTGAGATGCTATTGGTCCAGGGCCTCGTAAATGCTCTGCTTCCAGAAGCTCCCATCGAGGTGATGGCACATTTATTTATTTTATTTTTGCAGTACTGGCAATTGAACCTAGTAGATTTCACACATGCCAGACAAATAATATTCTTTTACTGAGATAGAACACCAGCCCTCTTTTTCATTTCTATTTTGAGACAAGGCTGGCCCTATATTCACCCTGCCGCCTAGTTAGACATTGAACTTGCGTACTGCCCAAGTAGATAGGATTATAGGCCTATGCTACCGGGCTTGGCTGATGATGAAATTTTCAAAGTAATAAATTTAGAAATATTGGGGGGTAGGAGATATCTCACTGGGTAAGAGTGCTTGCTGTGCAAGCATTAAGACCCAAGTTCAGATCCATAGGGCCCATGCAAAAGGCCAGGTATGGCAGTGTGCATCTGCAACTTCCGAGGTAGGGGACAGAAATGGGCAGATCCCTGGAGCTGCTGGCTAGCCAGCTTAGCCAAACATGGTGAGCTACAGGTTCAGTGAGAAGTCCTGCCTTGTGAAAGTAAAATGGACAGGGACAGAAGACATCTGACATCCTCTGGCCTCCCCATGTGCACACATGGGCCTGTACATATCCATACACATTTGTATACAGCATACACGCACGCGCGCGCACACACACACACACACACACACACAGAGCTTTAAAAAGAGATGTCTATATGCAATGCCTCTGAAATGCCCTTTAAAATAAATAAAAATGCTATTAATGGAAGCCTGAAAACATTAGCTGTGATCATAGGATTTTTAGAAGTTGAATGTGAGAATGTGAATAGGCATTCTATTTGACCCCACTAGTCTGGTCATGAGTAGTAACAGAGAGGGACTCAGAGATGGCTCAATGGTTAGGAATGCTTGCTTCTCAAGCACACAGACCACAGTTTCCACCCCAGCATCCACACGGAGCAGTTCACAAATGCTGTGACTCCAGCTCCTGGGGATCTGGCATCTTCTTCTGGCCTCTGAGAGCACCCTCACATGCATGTGGGCATATACTGAGAGCACCCTCACATGCATATGTGCATACACTGAGAGCACCCTCACATGCATGTATGCATATACTGAGAGCACCCTCACATGCATATGTGCATACACTGAGAGCACCCTCACATGCATGTGTGCATATACTGAGAGCACCCTCACATGCATATGTGCATACACTGAGAGCACCCTCACATGCATGT
Source organism: Mus musculus (assembly GCF_000001635.26). Lineage (NCBI taxonomy): Eukaryota > Metazoa > Chordata > Mammalia > Rodentia > Muridae > Mus > Mus musculus. The sequence goes on along the minus strand of NC_000080.6, from coordinate 121,476,765 downwards.
GTGCATATACTGACAGCGCCCTCACATGCATGTGTGCATATACTGAGAGCACCCTCACATGCATGTGTGCATACACTGAGAGCACCCTCACATGCATGTGGGCATATACTGAGAGCACCCTCACATGCATATGTGCATACACTGAGAGCACCCTCACATGCATATGTGCATATACTGAGAGCACCCTCACATGCATGTGTGCATACACTGAGAGCACCCTCACATGCATATGTGCATACACTGAGAGCACCCTCACATGCATATGTGCATACACTGAGAGCACCCTCACATGCATGTGGGCATATACTGAGAGCACCCTCACATGCATATGTGCATACACTGAGAGCACCCTCACATGCATATGTGCATACACTGAGAGCACCCTCACATGCATATGTGCATACACTGAGAGCGCCCTCACATGCATGTGTGCATATACTGAGAGCACCCTCACATGCATGTGTGCATACACTGAGAGCACCCTCACATGCATGTGTGCATATACTGACAGCGCCCTCACACTCATGTGGGCATATACTCACATTGACATGCATACGTAAAATCCTAAAACAATAAAAACACCACCAGCAGCTTCCAATACAGCTGTCTTTGCAGGGAAGCCAAGGGGATGTGAGGTGAGGAGGATTTTCCTTTAGGGCTTACTCTTGGCTCGTCTGGGGGATGCAGGCTGGGGTTCACGTTCCTCTTGTCTGCATCAGATCCCTGAAGAAGATGACTGTTGGGATGTTCCTGGCGTCCATGGCCTTTGTGGTGGCTGCAATTGTGCAGGTGGAAATCGATGTGAGTCTTCTCCTGGGCTCAGCATCTTCCTTCTCTGGGCTGGGAGGATTAGAGGAGACTAGGGGAAACTCCCCATATGCAGCAGGAATTCCTGGAGTAAAAACAGTACAGGGCGGGGGTGGGGCAAAGTAGTCCATCAGTTAGCGCAGTGAGTGGGCGACGGCTAGGTCCTGAGCTAATGGGCGGGCTTCGGTATGAGAAAAGTCTAGGCGAGTGACTCCACCTGTGCTATGGTCTCTGTAATGGGAGATAAGTTCGTGGAATCGCTCCCAGCACAGATTTGGTGAGAAGCTTGTCACAAACGGGCACTTGGGAAATGCATAAACCGTCTTCCTCACAGAGGAACACATTTTGGGTTCTGATATCTCTCCTAAGGGATAATTCCTAAACGGATCCTAATACCTGCTGGGTGAATCTGTGCTAAACCAGCCCAGTGCTGCCTGCTGGAAATAAGGCCTTAGTTCTTAAAGGCAGGGACTATGTGGCCCATAAAACTAGAGGAGACTCTCTCTCTCTCTCTCTCTCTCTCTCTCTCTCTGTCTGTCTGTCTTCTCTCTCTCTTTCCTCCTCTGCCTCTGTCTCTCTGTCTGTCTTTCTCTCTGTCTTCTCTCTCTCTCTTCCTCCTCTGTCTCTCTGTCTGTCTGTCTGTCTGTCTCTCTCTCTCTCTCTCTCTCTCTCTCTCTGTGTGTGTGTGTGTGTGTGTGTGTGTGCCTCACTCTATGTGTCTCTGGTCTCTGTCTTTCTGTCTCTTGCATGCATACACACACACACACACACAATTCATCACAGTGAACAAATTATAAGTGAATTTTCCCATCTTAGCCATTTCTAAGCATACAACTCAGTGCAGCTCCCTTTACTGGGTAACCCTCACACACATGCTTCCAGAAGTCCCCCATCTTCCCAAACCAAACCTCTGCACCATTCATTGCCAACTCCCTGATCTGTCTCCCCAAGCCCCTGGCAGGCCTCATTCTACCATCTATCTCTAGGATGCTGCTCCAGGCAAACTACATGACCACGATCACAGAGCATTTACCCTTTGATGGTTGGCTTATTTTATAGTGCCCTCAAGGTTCACCCTTTTGAGAGGATATAAAAAGATTCCCTTTGTTTTTAAGACTAAATAAAGTTCTATTGCCATGCAATGTAACCAGTGGGCTGAGCCAGGTGTTTGGCACATGGCTCTGGATGAGCTGTAGATCTCAGAGGAAAATGTCTCCAGGGCTGAGGTGACAATGACAGTCCATGGGAGTCCTCACTGTGGAACTCTTCTCTCTCTCTTTTTTTTTTTCTCAGAAAACTCTTCCAGTCTTCCCTGGTGGAAATCAAGTCCAAATTAAGGTCTTGAACATCGGAAACAATAACATGACCGTGCATTTTCCTGGAAATAGTGTGACGCTTGCCCAAATGTCTCAGGTAAGTAGGAGAAACAGGACCTTGTATTCCATCTACCCACCCGACTTGTAACACAGCTCGGAGGAGCTGTTCTTATTGGTCCTTGTATAGACCCCAAAGGCAGTCCAAGATCAGCACATGTCCATGTCCACCTCATAACGCTTTCTGAACCCATGGGCCTCTAACTTGAGTGTGGGTACTGATCACTCTGGCACTTTCATCAGCAGGGGAGGCCCGTGGTTTCAAGCAGGGGTGCTGATATCTCTGAGGAGATTTAGAGACTCTACAGGCAATTCTTTGTAGCTGTGAATTAAGAGTGTGCTACTGGCACTTTATATATAGAAGCCAGAGGTGCTGGCACTCAGTCTCCAAGCCAAGAGTTTTCTGTCCTCGTATACACAGTGACTCTGTAGAAAACCTTGTTCTGGAGGTCATTGCCCTTGACCTCTGGTTTCCAGCCTTGAGTCTGGTCACATGGAGAGCCTTGGGGTCTTAACCCCAGTGGTGTGGGTTCATATGCTCTCATTCCTCACCCACCACAGTCGGAGCAGTGGACTTCGACCTTGACAAGCTAATGACCTTGAAGGAGGAGTTAGAAGTCTGACTCCTGGTGGTCAGGGCAGCCCAGTATTGATTTCACCAGAGCTTTTGCTTTTCCTTTGGTGTGTGTGTGTGTGTGTGTGCATGTGTGCCTGCGTGCATTTCCTATATATATGCCTGTTCACCACATATGTACCTGGTGCTCTCAAAGGCTGGAAGAGAACATCAAGTCCCTTGGAATTATAGGTGGTTGTAATTCACCATGTGAATTGCTAGAACTAAACCTAGGTCATCTGGAAGAACAGATACTCAACTGTTGAGACATCTCTTTAGCCCCAGTCCTCTGGTACTATTCTGTATTATAGTACTATACATATAGCATTATATAATATACTATATAGTATACTATACTATATTTACAGCACTATATAGTATACTATATTATATATAGTATATTTATAGTACTATATAGTACTATACTATATATAGTATATAGAATAATATAGCACTATATTTACAATACTATATATTATACTGTATATAGTATAAAATAGTATATTTATAGTATAGTACTATAAAGTATATTATAGTATACATAGTATAATATAGTATACTTATAGGACTATAAATGATGTTCACAGCATGTGTTATCCTTATGGAAAATAAAATTACAGTATAGATCCTGTGGCAATCTACAAAGAACCTTATGACAGTGTCTGCGGGATAGGAGGCCAGGTCTTAAGTCCCTACAAGGTATTTTTGATGTGTATGACCATGAACTTGGCAACACAGGATGCTATCTACTGTGACATGACAGCGTCCAAGCCCACAGTGCTAACTCTGCCTCCTGCCTTCTTTCCCCCATCTCCAGACAGACACGTTCATGACTTTCGATATAGACAAGCTGACAAGCATAAACATATCTTCCTCTGGATCCCCAGGAGTCACCACAGTAGCTCATGATTTTGAGCAGGGTCACCGGCACACCCTTCTAGTGTGGAACCCCAGTCAATACCGTGTGGTAAGTACTGAACACTACAGATGTCTCTTGGCTATTTGCAATATCGGAGACACAGCTTTAAAAGTGTTTTAGGCTTTCTTTTACATGTATGAGTGTCTTATCTGCATGTACATATGTGTACTACATGGGTGTTTGGTGTCTGAGGTCAGAGAGGGCATCAGGTCCCCAGGAACTATAGTTACAGATAGTTATGAATTATATTGTATGTGCTGGGAATTGAACCCAGGTCCTCTGCAAAAGCAGCCAGTGCTCTTAACCACTGAGCCATCTCTGCAGCCACAGGGCAGAGCTTTTTACTGGTGTGGCTTTGGCTTGGCTTTACCAATATTGAAGACTGCTTTAGGTAATTTCAAACTCTTGAGGAGCACAGACATTTGAGTCCCAGTGAAGGTCTGGCTGGTGGGGAAGGTGGATCACTGTTAATGACGATGTAAAAAGAAAAGTAGGAACCAGGTGTGGTGGTCCATGCCTTTTTTACAGCTCTCAGGAAGCAGATGCTGGCCTGGACTGTATAGGAAGACCCTATCTTAGCTCGGCGCTTAGATTCCAGCACTCGGGAAGAAGATATAGGAGGGGCTCTTTGAGTTTCAGGCTGGCCAGGACTACACAGGGGAAACTTGTCTGAAAACAAAAACAAAAACATGTTAAAATATAAAGGTAAATAAATAATAACTGTGTTATGAGTGTGCACCCATGCTCGTGTATGGATGTACACTTCCATGTGTATATGTAATTCACATGAATGTATATGTACATTCTCAGACTTTGAGGTAATGTGCTTAACATATCATTAATTGTATTAATTGTTAAATGTGCTCTTATAAAAGTATGGTATGTATACCAGATACAAGGAATAAAATACATATGAAATACTACCTGACAAAATGAAGACATCTAGGTGTGTCATTTGGTACAAGAAGAGTTGATCTGAAAAAGGAACTTTGGGCAGTCTGCCAGGGGATTCGAGTGAGGACTTAAGGAAAAACTCAACGTGCGGTTAATGTTCTCAGCCATTTGCTTAACAAGGAAGCTCTTGGGTGGCTTGTTCTATCAGGTGTACGCAGCCTGTGGCCCACAGGTTGACACACCCCAGCCAAGCTGTAAATGTGGCCTAGCAAAACATGCTCGTGAGATGTATTTCCCAGTGGTTTTCCTGACTCATCTGCACAGTTGTCAAACATGAACTCTGTATTAACAATACAGTGTTGCCATGTCCGAAGGTCAGACCATCTAAACTGTCAGAGAGTCGTGCCCTTTGGAGCCACTGACAATCAAGGATCTATAACAGGAAAACGTGTGTTAGCCTGGAGGGAAACCAAGAAGGAAGAAGTAGAACCGTATCTCCCAGGACAAGGGCCAGGATGGTGCGCTCAAAGTCTAAAGTGCTAGTGTGAACTGATCCTAATGAGCTAAGCGCCAGGACACTTTATTTATCTGTTTATTTATTGTATGTGCATGTGTGTTTATCTACGCACATGATGGGCACATAAGAGAGCGGTGGACCCGTGCCGCGGTGCATGTACAGAGGTGAGAGAAAAACTGTGTGAAGTGGAGTCTCCCCTCCCATCTTGTCAAGGATTAAACTCAAAGGGTCAGGCTTACACAGTAGGTGCCTCACACACTGAGCCATCTCTCTGGCTTAGAAACATTCTTATATTCTTTCTTCTCTCTCTCTCAGGTAAAAGATGGTCTTAACCAAAAGCCAGAGAAAGGGGAGAACGGAATCAGGTACGGAGATTTCTCTTGAAACTGGCTCTCCTCGCATCTAACCGAGCTTAACGCATTCCTTTAACCAAGCCCAGTGGTGACCAGGGTGTGAAAGTGTCAAGAGTGTACCAAGAATACACAACCAACGTAATTCATAACTTAGAGAAGAAAGTCCACATCATGTTTATTATCAACTGGTGCGGAAAAATAAGCTATAGAATTCAGCATTCATTCATGACACAAATAATGTTAGCCTTTACCTGGTCACTTATACTTATATGTATACTTATAGCATTATATACTATATAGTGTCTAGTTAGTTAGCTACAGTGTCAGGTTATCAACAGTCCTCCCTGGGGACCACTTTTCCCTCTGGGACCTACCAGAAGCACATGCTCTGGTCAGAGACATCGCCGCTGTGCCCAGGAGACTGCCTTTCTTTCCTGGATCCTGTGCTGCCTTTTTACTCACCCTGGCAGGCCTGAAAATGCCCTGTCCTCTCACACATGTCCCAGAGGTCTGGAGACTTCTCTGATGTTCTCTGATGGTTTCTGACTTTCAGGCACTTCCTTATAACGGCTGGCCTCTCACCAAGCCTCTGGTGTCTTAATCATTGACTTTGACAGTCCCAGATTTTTCTCTGAAAAAAAAAAAAAATCAGTGTAATTCATCTCACCAGCACAAGACCATTTGGTTTTTGGTTCCTTCTCTCATTTTTTCCATGCCTGTCTGTGCTGAGGCTCAGGACAAGTGCCATGGCCTGGTGATGCTGTTAAACAGGAATTTATGACCTCCTAGTTCCTCTGGCTGGAGGTCCAAGATCAAGGTCCCCTGAAGACTGGTCTCTTCTGGAGGCCTTCCTCCTTGGTTGATTGTTGATAGCCATCTTTTACTCTCTGTGTGTCTGCATCCTAATCTCTTCATGTAAGGACACCAATCAGTCATGTCAGGTTAAGTCCCCCACCCCCACCCCCGCCCCCACCCCCACCCCCGCCCCCGCCCCCACCCCCACCCCCACCCCCACCCCCACCCCCACCCAACAGCTTCTTTTCCTTCCTGAGGCCTTTTCTCCAAAGAAAGCCTCGTTTTGAGGTGTCATGGTGAGTTTCAAGGGTACAGCTCAGTCCATAGTACTTCTTTTGGATATTAGTAATTGCCCGTCTTGTCCTGTACAAGACATGTGCATGCACTACACACACACACAGACACACACACACAGACACACACACACACACCCCTTGTGCCTTGTATTTGACACTGAAATAGAAGCATCTCTGGGGTTTCATTTTGTTCTCAGAACAATATTTTCATTTCTTTATAAATATTCCCCAATGCTGGAAAGTCATGGTATTTAGGCTATTTGTTTGTGTGTGTGTGTGTTATGTGTGAGTGTGGAGGTCAGAAGACAGTTTCAGGAACTGATTTCATCTTACACAGGTAGGTACTCATGGACATTAGACTTGGCAGCAGGTACCTTTCACTACTAAGCCAATTTGCCTGCCAAACTTTGAAAAGCTAATTATTTATTTAGCATGTGTGTATTTGTATGTGTGTGGGCATGCAACTTAGAGGAGTCACCTCTCTCCTCTCACCCATGGGCTCCAGGGATCAAACTCAAGTCATCAGGCTTAGCAACATCCAACTTTAACTGTTGAGAAATCTCACTAGTGTTTAAAAGCTGTGTGTGTGTGTGTGTGTGTGTGTGTGTGTGTGTGTGTGTGTGCGTGTGCATGCACGTGCGTTGTGCATGCGTGTAGCTCCCAGAAGTCAACTCTCACGTGCTGTTCTTCAGAGATCCACGCTGTTTCCTAAGACAGAGCAGCTCATGGCACCTGGGATGTGCTCATCAGGAGAGCTGACCAGTGAGCCCCCTGGGGTTACGTCTGTCTCTGCCCCCAATGCTTTAAGGTTAAAAGTGTGCTAAAGATTGAACCGGGGTGCTCCTGCTTTTAAGGGAGGGGTTCTACTGACTGAGTTATCGCTTCACCCCCTAAAAATCTTTGATAGAATATTGAGGAAAGAGATGAGTGGCATTGGGGACATGTTGACCCCTCCCACCGTGAATATGGAAATAGGCAGGTCAGAATTGCTTTTCTATTGACTAGCAACACCAAATCCAATGACAGAGCCAAAGGATTCAATTATTTCCCTAGTGCCTGAAGACAACACTAAAGAGGAAGTTCTTGAAAGAGAGACTGATGAGCAGACTTCAAAGCCTCCACAAAATCAGACTTTCTGACGAAGGTGTAAATTAAAGGAAGGACATACAAAATTCCAAGCAAATAACCCTTTGTATTACACTATCAGTCAATTGAAAGGGTTAAATTGCTAGCTTGTCTTTTTTTTTTTTTTTTAAGACAGGGTTTCTCTGTGTAGCCCTGGTTGTCCTGGAACTCACTCTGTAGACCAGGCTGGACTCGAACTCAGAAATTCGCCTGCCTCTGCCTCCCAAGTGCTGGGATTAAAGGTGTGAGCCACCATGTCCAGCGCTAGCTTGTCATCTTTCTCTTTTAAATAGGCAAGCCTTTAATCAAAAATAGGTTGAGGGACTGAAGAGACAGCTCAGCCATTGTCAAGCGCACTTCCTGCCCCGGTGAAGGTGCTGAGCCCAGTCCCAAAACCCACAGCAGGTGGCTGCCAACATCCACACATGTGTGCCATGCACACACACAGGCACACACACATAGATAAAATAATAAAGTAAGGTCAGATGGTGGTGGCACATACCTTTAATCCCAGCACTTGGGAGGCAGTGGCAGGCCGATCTCTTGAGTTCGAGGCCAGCCTGGTCTACAGAGTGAGTTCCAGGACAGTCGGGGCTACACAGAGAAACCCTGTCTTGGAAAAACAAAAATAAATAAATATCTTTTTAAAATCGGTTGATAATTTAACCTTGTTTTCCACTGCATTTTAGCACTGTGTGTCACTATTTGTTACATCTCCATAGACAGTGTGCTTCTTAGCATGCTTTTAAAGAGAATAATATAAAAGTGAATTGTGGCAGGCATATGTTGTTCTGTAATAATGCTATAAATCACATTATATAGCATGTGTCCGATCTATATTTGACTAAATTTACATCTGCAACTCCTGTCTGTTCCCTTGACTACACTGAAGTCTTCTTATGTATAGATACACCATAATTTTTCTACCCATCTCTATTCAAGGAAATTTAGGTTATTCTTAGTTGTTGTTGTTGTTGTTTTTAATGACTGTAGTCTGTATTTTTACCTATTTCTTTGCATGTATGTAGTTTCTCCATGGAAGTGGTCCTTTTTTTTTTAAATCAAATTCGGTAAAAATATGTTGAATCTACATCCACTATATATGAATATAGTACCCATGGGGCTAAAAAGCCAGCTCAAGAGTTAAGACTGCGTACCGACTCCGGCTGAAGACCTCAGTGAGGTTCCTAGAACCCAAGTCAAGCAACTCAGCCTCCTAACTCCAGTTCCAAGGCATCTGATGCCCTCTTCTGGCCTCTGAGGGCACCTGCATGCACACACACACACACACACACACACACACACACACACACGCACACACACGCACACACCCAATTAACTAAATTAAATGTTGATATGGTGTCCTTTAAAAATTATTTGTGTGTATATAGACCATTCTATCAATTAATATGTGCATGATGAAACAGTAATATGTTAATCCACTATGAACTCCCTAGCAGATGCACACACCTTCTCCCCTCCCGCCAGCCAAAGTGCTCTGGATTCCAGAAAGACACACCACACACACACACACACACACACACAACCTTCTATTTTAAAATGCCTTAAACAGCAATTACTGGGCACTTCCAAACCTTCATGTTGCTAGTGACTACCCTCCAATATTCCTGAATTATTGCTTACTAAAATCTATATTTCATCTCTGCTCCCCCAGACCCCGTCAATCATTGGAGTGGCCCCTGGAGCTGCACTTCCCCAACTCTGACAAGGCTGTTTCTCTGTCTTACACAGCTCTCATGCCTGCATCCTATTTCTTTCTTGGCATGGTGATTCTAAAACCTTCTTCTCATGGTCCCTTGCCCAGGAAATCTAATGTCCTGCCTCCAACTCCCTGCCCAGCCATTGGCCAATGACAACTTTATTTACCAATTAGAGCCAACTGGGGGCAGGGACTCTCAGTGTCTTAGTGCAGATTCCGGTGTGATTTTGAGAGCCAAATTAACACAAATAGCATTAGAACCAATCTGCAACACTATGGAGCTGGTAAAACTGGCCCTGTGTTTTAGAGATAGAGTTTTCTTTATAGTACTTAGCTGTTCATCATTATTGCTTCTTGTTCTACGTATTGGACAATCTGATATAATCTGTCACCTACCTATTTGGTGGGCAATACAAACAGCTGATCTCCCTTAGGGCAGCAACATGTTCATCCTTAGAGCAGTATAAGAACTTCAGGGTCTTCTACATCACAGAGCATGTAAGGAAACACCTGTGCCATCTGTTCCATGACGTTCTGTATAGTACTAGGAAGACAGGCAGCTCACTTACCTCCTCCTGAGGATTAAGCAAGGGGACTTGCCAAGGCTAGAAGCCTTGGGATGAGGGCCAAGGCCTTTCCGGTACCCATTCCTCTCTGCATTCCAGCAGATGCTGACGGGCACCACTCCAGAGCCACACAGCTCTCCCCCATCGAAGGGCAGTGACTCAGGACAGTCTCTTCTCACTGGGTTAGCTAGCTTCTTTCTCTCAGATCTTATATCCATTCTCTGCCCCAAGCTCTTGGAGGTAACCAAAATGGCAGGTTCTCTCTTCCCAAGGGAAGCTTTGTAAGTACTTTGTACTTTGAAATCAGTCAGTATCTGTTTCTATGACTACCTAGTGGATTCCCCTAAATACCAGGAGACTAGGCAGCACTTCTGAGCTCTCGGCATGGATAAATTCTCGTAGATAAATTATTTTAAGGGCGTGCCTCATGAGTGGGTGGACAGGAACAACTGTAAGGTAGCTAATTTTGCCTCTAGACCCTAAGAATCTCCCGTGTGCATGCGTGAGCTAGGATAAACTATTCCATGATTTGGTTAAAGACAGATGGCTTTTTGTTCCAGGTTTGTCAACACCCTTAACGAGATGGTCACCATCAAAATGAGTGGGAAAGTATATGAAAATGTCACCAGTCACAACGCCAGCGGCTACCAGTTCTTCCCTTCTGGCGAGTGAGTACCTTTACTGGGCAACTTGCTCCCAAATCCAAGCCCATCTCATCTTTTTCTTAAGAAAAAAAATGGAGATTTTAACACCAAGAACCATAACCCCTGTTCTTCTTCTTCTTCTTTTTTTAATAGAAAGCAGTACACAATAAACACCACGGCGGTGGCACCAACCTGTCTAACTGATTTTAAATCTTCCAACCTTGACTTTGGCAGCGCGTATACCTACGTGATCCGAAGGGCGGTTAGTAGCTCACCCCACCCCAGCCTGTTCAACCTCCCTGAATCCTCAGTCATGCAAGGCGAGCTCATGGTTAGCTAGAGGAATTAGGATCTGTAGATGGTCTTAGAACTAACCCAACTCACCGCTAATTCTTTTTTTTTTTTAAGATTTTATTTATTTATTATACATAAGTACACTGTAGCTGCCTTCAGATCTCATTATGGTTGTGAGCCACCATGTGGTTGCTGGGATTTGAACTCAGGACCTCCGGAAGAGCAGTCAGTGCTCTTAACCGCTGAGCCATCTCACCAGCCCCCACCGCTAATTCTTTGTTTTAGTGTATGTGTGTGTTTGTGCATGTGCGTGCGTGTGTGTGTGTGTGTGTGTGCGTGTGTGCGTGTGTGCGTGTGTGCGTGTGTGCGTGTGTGCGTGTGTGCGTGTGTGCGTGTGTGTGTGTGTGTGTGTGTAGCGGGGTGGGATTCAGAGAACAACCTATAGGAGATTGCTCTCTCTTTCCACTGTGTGAGTCTCAGGGATCAAACTCAGGTTGTCAGACTTGGTGGCAAGCGCCTTTCTCTGCTGAGCCATCTCACCGGATCTCTCAGCAGGCTTAGTTCCTGTTGGCCAGCATTTGATGCCTCCCTCTGGGTCGTGTGACTTCAGGACTGAGTGACGACCAGGGTTTTAGCTGGCAAGCTCCCAGCACCAAGCAGTTACGTTTAAAATGGGCAGCGACTACGTAGATCACCTGTTTAGCCTTAGAAGGTCAGCTCAGTGTGTCCATATGAACGGTTGTTATTCTAAAGTGTATCTCTGCGTCTCTCTCGACGGCCTGCTGGGTGCTTTGATGGTCCAGAGTGATGGCTGCCTGGAAGTGAAGGAATTTGAAGACATCCCACCCAACACTGTGAACATGGCTCTGCAGATCCCACAGTACTTCCTTCTCACCTGCGGCGAGGTGGTCTTCTCTGTCACAGGACTGGAGTTCTCTTATTCCCAGGTTTCTAGTTTCTTGTTCCTTCCTCCCTGATGGCCATGATTTGAATCTGGGATATGTGTATGCTTAGAGGTCCTTTTGTTTTGTTCATTCTATAAGACAGGATCTTAGTACGTAGCCCATGCAGGCCTCCAACTCACCATCTTCCTGTCTCAGCACTAGAATAGTAGGCATGCACCACCACTTATGGCTTGTTTATGTTTTTTTTCTTCTTCTTCTAAGCATCATGGATACTTTCTCCTGCTGTGATAAGAAACCAAGGCCAAAAGCAGCTGATACAAATAAAAGTTTACTCTGGCTTATGGTTCTGACCAGAGTCCATCATGGCAGTGAGATAAGCAATAGGCAGGTGTGGTGGCCAGAGCAGAGGCTGGGAGTGCACATCCTGGACCACAGGCACAAAGCAGAGAGAGTGAGCTGGGAGTGGCTCAAGGTTTTAAACTCTAAGAGCCCACCTCCAGGGACATGCTTCCTCCAGCAAGGCTAAGTGTACCAATGCAGGCCGGGCGTGGTGGAGCACACCTTTAATCCCAGCACTTGGGAGGCAGAGGCAGGAGAATTTCTGAGTTTGAGGCCAGCCTGGTCTACAGAGTGAGTTCCAGGACAGCCAGGGCTACACAGAGAAACCCTGTCTCAAAAAACCAAAAAAAAAAAAAAAAAAAAAAGTGTACACCAATGCCCAATCTTACCTAGAACATTTCTCATTCAAATAACCACAGGTATCTTCCACAGATCAAGGACTATGAGATTAATAAGGTCTCTACTCAGTGGGAATATAGCATATATATATATATATATATATATATATATATATAAAATATATGTATACACACACACACACATATATATATATTACACTGTCAATCTTGTATATCTATATAGATAGTATAGATAGTAGCTATCTATATATAGATGTATAGTATCTATATAGATATAAATAGATAGCAGATATCTATATACCTACTACCTCTATAGATAAAGATATATAGATATATAGAATCACACTAGACTAGGTACAAGACTAGAGTCTAAAGGTTCAGCACACCAAGGTCTGCTGCCAGGGTCATAGCTGCAGAGTCTGTATTTTATAATATCCCAAAGGCAGTATCTAGGCCTCTAAGTACTTGACTGTGTTCCAGTTATATGTAAGGTCCAGTAGGCATCTCTCTTTGACTCCCAGTGACATCATTCAATCAGATCTACTGCTAAGAACAAGTGTAACACCCTATTTTTAAGGCTAGAGATACAGCTCAGTTGACAGTACTGGTTTAGCTTGCACCAGGCCATGGGTTCAATCCCCAGCACTGTATGAACCAGGTGTGGTGATGAACTCCTGTGACCCCTGCACTGGGGAGGTCAAGGCAGGAAAACCAGTTCAAGGTCATCCTTGGCTACATAGTGAATCTGAGGTCAGCTGGGACATGTAACACCCTACTTCAGAAAAAAAACATTTTGGTTTGGTTTTTGGTTTTGTTTTTGCTTGTAAGTTTATTAGGTTAATTAGACAAATTTTATTGGTACTCCAACTAGAGCTTTAATGTCTAAAATGTTTGAAGAAAGAAAGAAAGAAAGAGAGAGAGAGAGAGAGAGAGAGAGAGAGAGAGAGAGAGAGAGAGAGAGAGAAAGAAAGAAAGAAAGAAAGAAAGAAAGAAAGAAAGAAAGAAAGAAAGAAAGGAAGGAAGGAAGCAAGCTAAAACCATTGCATCCTGGCCATGTTCTTTTTCAGCATCTGTAGTAGTTAGCACAGGCTGGTTATCTCCTTCTGTGAGGACCACACTGTCTGACAAAGGCAGTGCTGTGTTGGGCAGGGAAGAACTTGAGGAAGGAATATGGGGGTCACAGCAGGGATGCTACAGAGGAGCACACACAGTAGTCTTCCTTTGGGGAGAGCATGCCTCTGCCAAGAAACTTGTGAGGCAAAATCCATGCACGGGTAGATCTGCCTGTGTTACTAAGGTAACACTGTAAGTATGTGGAGAGAGGGGGGCCTCTGCCTCAGGAATGCTCCCTGTCTCATCAAGAGCGTTCCGTCCTCCGTATATCAACCATCAGAGAGAGAGACCTCTGCTCTCTATGGACTTATCCGCATATTTAAACTGAGAGCAGGGCCAAGCTAAGGAGCTGAGGGTGTCCTCAAGTATCTTTGTGCCTCAACCTCCCAAGTGCTGGCCTATGGGAGTGCAATTCCTGACTAAACCCAACCAAAGCTGACCTCTAACCTGCACTTCAGGGGTGCTCAGCAAAGTGAGCTGGTGGGTGGGTGGGTGGGTGGCATTCTCCTGGCTTGAAGTGGGAATCCAGGTTGTAATGCATTCTGCATTGCTTCCACAGGCTCCGTCTAACATGAAGTCCGTGCTTCAGGCAGGCTGGCTTCTAACTGTGGCGGTCGGCAATATCATTGTGCTCATCGTGGCAGGGGCGGGGCACTTCCCCAAACAGGTACGGATATATCTTTTTCCTTCTGTAGGTTTGTTTGTTTGTTTGTTTGTTTGTTTGAGACAGGATCTTTTTTTTTTTTTAGATTTATTTATTTCATGTATATGAGCACACCGTCCATGACAGATGGTTGTGAGCTACTAGGTGGTTGCTGGGAACTGAACTCAGGCCCTCTAGAAGAGCAGTCAGTGCTCTTAACCACTGAGCCATCTCTCCAGTCCTTGAGACAGTTTCTTATGTAGCCCATGTTGCCCTCAAACTTGCTGTGTAGACGATGACTGGGAACTTCTAGTTTTCTTGGTTATTAATGATCATCACCATGACCCTCCCTAGCTATCTATCAATATGTGTCCATTTGAGTCACTGGCTAAATAACATTACCAGACCAGTCTGCTAGCGTTATCACCAGCAGCACCAGGCAGACTCTCTGCAGGTTTCTGTTACTTGGAAACTGACACCGGGTTTGCCATATTGAGTTAAATAAAGTCCATATACTCTAATGGGTTCCACTAGAAAAAATCTTCCATCAGTTCTGTGAATTCAGATTAAGAGCCCTACACTAGTCATATGAGCTAGGGGTATAACTCCATGGAGAGTACTCGCCTGACATACACAAGGCTCTGGGTTCTAGCCCAACACTGAAAGTAGAAAGGAGGAAGGAAGGAAGGAAGGAAGGAAGGAGGGAGGAAGGAAGGAAGGGAGGGAGGGAGGGAGGGAGAGAGGAAGGGAAGGGGAGAGAGAGAGAGAGAGAGAGAGAGAGAGAGAGAGAGAGAGAAAGGAAAGCCAGATTCCTTGTACAGAAACTCCACAATAAGTTAAAGATGTTCTTGAGATTTTTATAACTTTCCATTTAAAATAAAATAAAGCACAGGCTTGTGTGATGCTCAGAGCTTTTGTTCAGCCTTGTTGCACACAAGGTCTGCCTGGTGGCTTCCTGTCACTAGAGCAGTAACACTGTTTTCTGTTTCAGTGATGTTTCAGGAATGGCCATGGGGCTTCATGCTCTTGAGCTCAGACATTGTCAAAAAAATATGTGCATATAACTGTGTGTGTGTGTGTGTATGTATGCATGTACACATATAAGTTATAGATAGATAGACAGATAGACAGACAGATAGATAGATAGATAGATAGATAGATAGATAGATAGATAGACAGACAGACAGATAGATAGGAGGGGCTGCTGTATATATATGCACCATGCACCTGCAGGTGCCCATGGAAGCCAGAAAAGCATTGGGTCCCCGGAGCTGGAGTTGTAGGGTTTGTAGGTGTGTCAGGACTACAACCAAGGACTTCTGGAAGATGCTCAGACCTGTGGAGCAATCCCTCCCACCCGTGTTCAGCACACCCATCTTTCCTGCCTGTGTTCAGCACACTCTTTGCCTTGCGAGGCCAACACTTGTTCCTTGCTGGCTCCCCATCTTTCTGGCACCAGCCTGAATTTCAGAAAGTTCCTCTCATCCTCCCAAAAGTCTTGTTTCCACATCCCATGTTAGCAGGAAAGTGTTAGCTGCTTCTTGAGCATTTGAGAAAATCTAGCCAATGTCTCTGTTGGGGGCCTACATCTCCTAGTTCCACTTCAAAGTATCTTCCACCTAGAAGTAGCAAGAAGATATGCATGAGACATCATGTTAACTATGTTAACCATGACCTGTGTTTGTTTGTTTTCTTGCTCCACCTCTGATTCCTTCAGTGGGCTGAGTACATTCTGTTTGCCTCATTGCTTCTGGTTGTCTGCGTGATATTCGCCATCATGGCTCGATTCTACACCTACATCAACCCAGCAGAGATTGAAGCACAGTTTGATGAGGATGAGAAGAAAAAGGGCATAGGAAAGGAAAACCCGTATTCTTCATTGGAACCAGTCTCACAGACAAATATGTGAAGGGCAGAAGGCAAGTGGAGAAAGATCCAAGTACAACATGAGCCCTGACCTCTGTCCAAGGGACAGGACACTCCACCACAGAGCCCTGATGGAGAAGACCTCAGAAGTGTGAGCCAGAATAATAACAAAGCAGTTTTCTAACCAACAGCTGTGAACCTGAAACTCTAGGGGAGCCTTTTTTATTTAAAAAAATTTTTTTTTTAATTTTTTAAATTTTTTTTATTTTTTATTTTTTTTGCTTGTTTGTTTGTTTCGAGACAGGGTTTCTCTGTGTAGCCCTGGTTGTCCTGGAACTCACTCTGTAGACCAGACTGGCCTCAAACTCAGAAATCCACCTGCCCCTGCCCCTGCCCCTGCCCCTGCCCCTGCCCCTGCCTCTGCCTCTGCCTCCCAAGTGCTGGGATTTAGAGGCATGCACCACCATGCCCAGCTATAATTTTTTTTTTTTAAGACAGGGATTCTCTGTATAAGCCTGACTGCCCTGGAACTTGCTCTATAGACCAGGCTGGCCTTGAACTCACAGAGATCTGCCTGCCTCTTCCTCCTAAGTACTGGGATTTCAGGCATGCACCACAACTGCCCAGCTAAAATATTATTTATAATATGCACTTTCTGGTTTGTTTTTGTTTTTCTTTTAAACTGGGCTGTATCTTACATTTCTGCCACAGAAATGAACTTAGCTCAGATTAACTTAATTTTGAAAAGGCAATAGTATTGTTTTTTCTAACAGTTTTATGAAAACAATATTGAATTTACAGAGGGCTTTTTTAATAGTGTGTAATGAGTATCAACTGATTCAAGCTAATTGCTTTACCTTGGGGTTTTTTTGTTTGTTTGTTTGTTTGTTTGTTTGTTTGTTTTTCTAGTCTCCTTTGCCTTACCTCTTTTTAAATTATGTGTAATTCAAAAGACTAGTCATGAGTTGTGAAGTTTCACTGGTCTGAAATAAATTCTAGTTCTTAAGAATATGTGTTTGTGTGTCTTTGGGTATGGTAAGAAACTTTCCTATGCTGTCTGGTTATATTACTGAAACATGCTCATTGGTTACATTATTGATACATGCTCATTGGTTATATTATTGATACATGCTCATTAAGATATTTGAGAAACCAGCAAAGCATTAACAAAAGCAATAACCACAAAGGGTAAAGTCAGGGACACAAAACATCAGTTTATTTCTTCTTGGTCCTGTTTTTTCTGGGGGCGGGGTGGGTATCTTTTAGTACTGACATCTTTCTGTGTGCACATACTTTTACATCCCATTGTGGTTTTCTTGGATTGATGACTATTTGTCTACTTTATCCTTCTAAAGTACTATGAACTAATTCATCCGACAGACATTTGGCACTTTTTTGTTTTGTTTTGTTTTGTTGCTTGTTTTGTTTCAAGACGGGATCTCAGCCTATAGCCCTAACTGTCTGAGTTCACTGTGTAGATCAGGCTGGCCTCCACCTCACAACCACCCACCGGCCTCTGCCTCCCTTTACAGCTGTGTGCACTGTGCTCAGATTACTTGTTTATTTTAAACTTTTTTTTCTCTCATTCTTCTCTCAAATATTACATCCTGACCACAGTTTCCCCTCCCTCCCTCCCTCCACTCCTCCAGTTCCTCCCCTCCCCTCCCCTTTCCCCCAGATCCACCTTTTTTCTTAGAGAGAGAGAGAGAGAGAGAGAGCAGCAAGCAGGCTTCCCAGGGATATCCGCTGAACATGGCCTAACAAGTTACAATAACACTAGGCACACACCCTTGTATCAAGGACAAGACAGCCCAATAGAAGAAAAAGGGTCCCAAGTACAGGCAAAAGAGTCAGAGACACCCCCACTCCCACTGTTCAGAGTCCCACAAGGACACCAAGCTACACAACCATAAGGTATATGCAGAGGACATAGCACTGACCCATGCAGGCTCTGTGATGGTCACTTCAGTCTCTTTGAGCCCCTATGAGCCCTGCTTAGTTGAGTCTGTGGGCCATTCTTGTGGTGCCCTTAATCTCCTCTACTGTGGGGTTATCCTGGCTCTGCCTAGTCACTTTTTGTTTTGTGTGTGTGTTTGCCATGTTTGTATGAGTACCCTCAGAGGCCAAGTGAGGATGTCAGATGCCCCAGAGCTGGAGTTACAGACAATTATAACCCACCGACTAACATAGGTACTAGGAACCGAATTCGGATCCTCTAAACGAGCCGACACTCCTTGTACCTGCTGAGCCATCTCTCTCGCCCAGTTTATTTGGAGAGAGGGTCTCATGTATCCCAGGCTGGCTTTAAGTTTACTATATAGCTGAAGCTCTTGATCATCTGATCCTCTGGATTATGGATATGTGCCACTATGGCCAGACTTCTTTGGTTCTGGGAATTGAACTCAGGGCTTTGTGTGTTGTGACAAGCACTCTACTGATTGGTTTTCATCGTGGAATGGAGCTATCATTAAATAATCCCAGATGTCAGGCCCACGATAGTCGTGTCTGGTGTTCCCATACAAACAGGAGTTATTAGACTTCACACGGCTCTGAAGATAGACGCTGGCTCTGGATGAGAACAGTCTGTGCTTGACCTGGAAGCGGCTTTGTGCACCCAGCCCATCGTTGCACATAAAAACCGCACAGACCCAAAATCTGAGGGAGAACTAATGAGATTATTACACTTAGCTCAGCAACTTTCCAGCCCTGTAGGGCGGTCCTCAGAGCCCCTTAAGTCAGATCCACGAGCTCTTTTCTCCACATGCTTTTCATTTCTCTCCACAAACTCTGACCCAATCAACCCTGGACTCCTCACCGTGGAGCACAGCACACTCTTCATTCCCAGGTCAAAGGGAAGACCCTGTCCAGCCTTCACCCCAGCCCTGCCTCCCTTTCACACCTCTCCCTGTAAGAGTTTCGTGGATACCTCTCCCGGACACAGTGGGGTTCCATTGTGTCTCTGAGCTCCCAACGTGCCAGAAAATTCCCAGACTTCCATTTCCCACTTTTAAAAATGCTTGAGTAAATGTTCAAGTTTGACTGCTGCTGGCTATTTTAACCATAGGCAGTATGCATTTTGCAAAACAATTATATACTCTTACCTTTTTGTTACAACAAAGGCTGAACATAGACTGAACACAGGGCATGTGCAGACAGCAGGCTTAGCAGTCTTCTGGTGCAGTCCAACAGCCGTCCTATAGTGTGGGTTAGGATTATTCCACTCACAGAAGACAAAGAAAATGCAAGTGGCCTACCCAACGCCGTCCCCACAGCCTGGCTCTCCATGGAGCAGAGAATGCTAGCCTCACATCTGCCACCTCTCAACACCATACTCAATCTATTGTAAGGAGGGCACCAATCATAATCTTTATGATAATGGTGAGTCAGCCTTCAAGACCTTCACTTCTGACATAAGAAAACTGAGAAAGAGGACGGGAGAGAGGCTTTGCCATTCAGATCATTTGCTGTTCTTGCAAGGACCCAGGTTTGATTCCCAGAACCCACAGGTAGATCACAAGCATCTAAACTCCAGTTCCAAGGAATCTGACGCCCCCTTCTGGCCTCTGAAAATTGGTGCACATACACACATGCAGGGGCAAAACACAAAAATAAATAAATAAATCTAAAAAAAAAAAAACCTTTGTGGTGAGTCTTTCCCCAGGATGCTGCATCTACTGATTACCACAACGTGCCTGATACCGCGAGATTATAGCATCTCCTGTCACGTGACACAGCCAATCCAACGGCTGAGGCCATGTGAAAGGAATAAGGCAGTGTGGCTACTGGGAGCCTGCTAGACCAGTGTTTCCAGCACCCTGAGAAGGACACCTACAGCTGTCTCGTGTGGGGATGAGAGACTGGAACCCTGACTCAAAGGGCAAACCAAGGAAACAGAGCTACCTTTACCATCTCAGAGGGAGGCCTGGGCCCCCGTGAGGCAGTGCTACCAGAAGACACTTTAACTTCCTCCCCTGGAGCCTGATTGGAGACACCGCCATTGCCAAGAGAGGTCATGGAGAGACACTCTGACCTCAGAGGGCAGCAGCTGGGACAGAGGCCAGTGAGGCCATGGGAGAGCAGTCAGTGACAGGGCCGGAGAACTGTGAGACCCCAGGACAGACTACAGGACAGCAGGAAGCCTGGTTTATTTAGTTTTTAAATTGTGGTAAAATACACAAGAAATAAAACTAAACATTTTAAGGGCACAGAATCCTGGCACAAGTCACACCAACACTATTATCCAACCATCTCCTCCATGAGTCTCCTCAAGACCTTTCCCAGCAGAACTGAAACCCGTGTTCACTGAACACCCGCCCCGACTCCCCTCTTCCGGGCAGTAAGAAACAAAACGGCGATTCCTTCTCACTTCTACTTCCGCTCACCTGCACCCTGGGACTGGGACCTTTAGCAGGCTTTCTAGAGTAGCCTGG